>NW_024609883.1:78247145-78664604 GCF_016920785.2 Ixodes scapularis
CTACTCTTCCTTAATTAATTTGATCTCTTTTTTTTTTATTTCTCTCTCCTTTTCGCTCCTTCTTTTTGTCTCTCTCTCCTTCTTACCTGTGGATGGATGGACAGGCGGATGGATGATAATGGCTCTAAGGAGCATTCACTGGCGGCCGTAGCTGTGTGCGCGACTGCTCAGCGCGCGCTGACGACGAGCTTCTACAGTCGTTTTGCAACGTGCGTAACGCACGATCAAGAATGCCGACCTCAGCAGCCTATTAACGCGAGCTCGTTCTGAGCATGCGCTCTAAACATCGCGCTTAAATATGGCGCCCACTGAATACCTCCTATACCCTTTGCAATGGGCGGTAGCTTGCGCCACCTAGCCTAAGTGGAACGCGCACGACGCAGTGTCTGCAGACGGTCTCTTCTCTTGTATAATGATGTATTAAGCCGCAGTCACTTTGGCGATACGTCATGCAAAAAAGACAGTCTTTAGAGACACTGCCTGGGGCGTGTTTCTTCCTCGTATGACGGTCACATAGGTCGTACAAAACCGTCTGCAGACATGTTCCAAGCATGAATGAGGCCAACGCCTTTGAACATGCTGCTTAAGACTTGTCCGCAGACACTTCTTTCGTCGCGTCTGCGGCGAACACGCGTGTTTTTCGTAGGATGTATGTACAAGCAGTGTGTGCACACTGCTGCGCGGCCCTTAAAACTCCCCCTCCCGAGTCAAATCTAAACCGGAAGTATATATATCTCTGTCTCGCATATCACCCTTGAACGTCCTGAAGGTATGCGCGACGCTTGGATTATTATCGACACGGTACGGTACGTGTACTTTCGACCGGGACCGGGGGCGCATTGTGCGAGCTTATACGGTCCGTATGCCTTTGGACGCACGATTGTAGAGCGAGTTATATAGATAGCACCAGGTGCGACCGAGTCACGACGACATCGCCGAGTTCGTTTCGAAAGCGTGCGCTTGTCGTTCACGTGGCCTTGAAAACAAAACGCATCCGCTCTCCCCTTGGAAATGGCGGTACATTTAAGTCCGATGGCGAGCCAACGTCATGCGATCCGATAAAGCCAGTCAAGCAGGAAAAAACTGCATCGTCATGGCGCTCACCGCTCATCGTCTGCTATATTACCGGCTGAACCAACCGCGCACACTGACTGAGGCGTGATCCCGCACTCTGTCTCTGTTATCGGATTGATTGGGACATAAATCTAAAATCTAATTATAATATTCGTTATCCTGGAGGCCAAATAAAGACGATTTAAGTGTGTTTGGAAAAGTTTTGAACTCCTCTATAGACCAACACGCGGTTGTGACGTCACACCTCTGCGGTGGCGCTGTTGTCGCCACGGCGCATGCGCAGAAGCTCCACCTCGTGCAAATCTGGTTTCTGCGCTCGCGTATTGCCCACACCTGGTGTGGGCAAACGCGGGCTTGTTTGTAAACAGTGTGTCGGTCTATACTGAGCGTGGCAGAAGCTACAAGGGCGAGCTCAGGGCGTTCAGCGTCCCTGCCAAGCACGCGCGCTCGTGCCGTGCATGCAAGCACTGTTCAGGGCCACATGCTCGCGCTTGTAGCTCGTGGCTTGCACTTGTAGCTAGACTGCACAGCGTCGTTGTGAACTTCAACACTGTAAAGAGAGCCGCTATGCCGTAGCTTTTTCTTGCACTACGAAAGCTACGAATGACGCAGCGCTATTCGATTTGAGCCCCTATTAGGCGTTTGCAAGTACGGGCTCTGGGCACCGCCATCTTCCTGCTGGTGTGTGTAGATCGCCTGATAGTCGAGCATTGCTGAGACGTACCCACGGTTTCCGGACTGGCGCCCAAAGGAAGTGTTTTTCATCCACGGTGGCCAGACTATAGCTCTCGAAGCGCGGAGGCACTGAGCTTGACCTCAACTGTGAAAGGATTCAGCCATTGAGCGTTTCTCATTTAATTACATTAACCTTTTCAAAAATATCAAATCAAAGAGAGGTAAAAAAAGCACATTTATTTTAATATAAAAAACAGGGCGCAGGCGAGCTGGTGTAAGTTTACCATTTTTTAGACCACCTGACACGTCATCGTGTTTCTTCCACCCAGTCTCAGGTGGTCTAAAAATGGTATTTTAATATGTTTGTTCACCAGTTCCCCTGCGCAATCACCCTAATGTCTCGTTTAATGACTGAACCTAATTTTGACAGGTATGGGAAAACGGCAAGCCGAAATCGTATTTAGAAGATGGTATTGCGATGCTCACGAAGAAGGCGCGCGTCCCAGAGGGAGGATGGCATGCATGCTCACGCTTGCACGCCGAAGAACCGTCACGAGAAATTCACGAAAATAGAAGCAGATGCCATTACCGAATGCACATTTCCACTCGGCATATCGTCCTCTTTTCTTATTTTCGTTGTGTTTTGCTTTTCTCCGCCCCATCTGGGTCTCGCCCCAAATGACATCCAGCGTCCCATCTGGAAATTCTAAAAGAGTCCGCCTATTATCGTCGACCTCAATGCACCATTAATAAAAAAAACATTATTTTCGTTCTTTTTTTTTTTTCTTTTTTTATCGTATTGTTCTCAGCTACGGTGCCTGGAGTGCGAATAGACCGATCTCACTAAGCCTTGGGCGCATGCGTAAAGCCGCCATAACTTTAGTTCACAGGAGGCAGACGGCCGTGCACGCGAAGGCTCGTGCCTTCTCGTGCTCTACACGCGAAGAGCTCCAGCGAGGTTGTCGCACGTGCAAAAAGACTGAAGTTCCCTCGATGCATTGCGGTAGCGGCGGCGTAGTCAAACCGGCTGGTGAGATCGGTCTATCCTATACTGGTGCGTTTAGAGTCCTATACGCCTCGCAGGTGGGCTCATTTTAGTCTTCTGCGCATGAGAAAGGAAGTAGTGGTGACGTCAGAACGCCGAGCCCTGATTGGCTGATCGCGACCCCCTATCTGAGCGTCGTCTGCTCCTTTACAACGTCGTCTGCGTCTGTCTTACCTTTCCTGCGACTTTCGGAAGTCGACTTCGCCTTTCAGAGAGGGCAGACAAAATAACTCAAGTGGTACGTTGTTTTTGTCTAACAACTAGCAGAGGCGCATCAAGGAGGGAAGTCAGAGGACTCACAGACGAAATGTCCCGAGGCGCCGAGGTTTGTTTGCTAAGAACCGAGAGTCCCTCCTTTCGTGTGCGGCGAGACTCCTCACTCTTTAACGGCATCGGCGGGTCGGCGCAGTTAACGTCGTCTGCTTTACGTCTGCTAGTCAAAGCGATGGCTGCTTTACCTTTCCTCCGTCTGTCGGAGATCACCGCTTTTTCACCGGCGAGAGTCACCGTTACCTCGGAAAACAAGGAGATGACAAGAGGAAAAGATTGACCTCTTAATCTAAAATTGAGGTCAGCGATCAAAGTATAAGACGGGAAGGGTTCACAAGGGTCGCGCGGGCATGTTCCATTCAGCACGCCAGCCGGTCGTGGGCAGACGGTCGCCGAGTCGGAGTGCCTGCTAGGCCTATCTGCCGAGCTCGCTTGGTCGTTGTCAGTGGAACCGTGGCCGTTGGAGCTTTTCCCGGGTGTATGTGGATCCAGCGTTCTTGTTCGTCGTGGTCTGTTTCAAATACTTTTTACTTTTTTCTTGCTGCATGTAGTCGGGACGCGTGAGAAGCGCACGTAGAAAAATAAACGTCCGTTGGTCGTCGCGACCGCGACGCTGTCGGCCACGCTGATTTGATCGTAAGAAGTACGTAAGACAGTTTGGGAGCTGTCGTAGGATTTCGTCGTTACCTGAGCAAAACTTACGAAAATTTAGTTTCGTGAATACGAATTTGTTCTCAAGTTTTGTCTTACGCATATTTTTGGCGCAAGATCGTTTTGTGAACCTGGCCTCTGGCCTCTGCACTTTCGAAAGTCGCAGGAAAGGTCAGAGAGACGCAGACGACGTTGCGAGCAGACGACGTTGCAAAGGAGCAGACGACGCTCAGATAGGGGGTCGCGATCAGCCAATCAGGGCTCGGCGTTCTGACGTCAACGCTACTCCCTGAGCAAGAAGCAGACGAACTTGCCCTCCGCATATCGCCCATGCACACACACACACACATATATATATACCGGGTGTTTTTGCGAAGACTTTCAAAAATGCTAAAAATTAGGGCTATTGAAAAAAGAAGAAACTCTCTTCGGGAACAAACTACCAGCCACGGCGGACGTCAGGAATTGCCAAAAACCTACTAATTAGCCAGATAATTAATTAAAACTTGTTAATTAACTTTTTAATTAGGGGAAGTAGACATATGGTTCCAATTAAAAAGTTGCTGAGCGTGATCGAAAACCACTAAATCAGTCATTTTCAGGAAGACTTTGAGCGCGTGAGACGAGTAGTAGCGCACTGAAGTTGCCACTGGTGGAGCAGGTACAAGGCTAGCGTTTGCGGTAAGGCGCCCACGCGATTTTTCTGGCTCTTATCTAGCCCCAGCCTTGTACCTGCTCCACGAGTGATAATTTTAGTGCGCTACTACTCTTCTCAAGCGCTTAAAGTCTTTCTGAAAATGACTGATTTAGTGGTTTTCGATAACGTTCAGCAACTTTCTAATTGGAATCATATGTCTATTTCCACTAATTAAAAAGTTAATTAACAAGTTTTAATTAATCATCTGGCTAATTAGTAGGTTTTTGGCAATTCCTGCCGTCTGCCGTGGCTCGTAGTTTGTTCCCGAAGAGAGTTTCTCCTTTTTTTCAATCGCCCTAATTTTTAGGATTTTTGAAAGTCTTCGCAAAAACACCCGGTATATATATATATATATATGAACGGCCAGCAGCAAGGTTAACATCGGGCTTTCACAATGTCTTTGTGCCGTGTCTTGTCCATCGTTCTTGAGCAGCCTTCTTTCCTCTCCATTGCCCCGATTCATTTAGCCACTAGCTGTCTTCTTGTTTTTTTTCTCTTTCCCGAACTCCGCGTGGCTTGTCTTCGCCTCGAATCCGTTACCGACCGATAAAGTCACCGGGAAGTGTACTTACCGCATCACACGCACACGTATAGGTCAACCTACGAAGACCCGGCGAGGTATACGCTGCGTTCAGGGGCGTGGTCGGCACGTCAGCGGTGTCCGCTTGCCGCAAGTCGCGGTCCGATGGAGGAAACCGAAACTAACATCTTCGTTGACAAATGCTTCTCAGAATGCAACTGAGCCGCTAGGGGCGCCTCGGTGTTGCACATCGTCCACACCACCCAGCCATCTATCCATCCAGAAAAATATCGAGAAAACACAAATGTGGCCTGGTCGAAGCTATCGTGGGTCGAGCTTGGAGAGCAACCTCTTGAAAGACTCGGAGAGACAGCCAATCTTTCGCTGCGGCTTAGCAATTCTTTTGGGGCCCCGAAGAGCCAAGGCTCTTGGCGAAGCGTCGGTAGCAACTGTAAGACTTTGTTCTTAATTAATTCATCAGTGCTCAGTATTTGGGCCACCTTATCGATGGAAACCATTCCTAAACTGACATCAAGATAGAGTTGAAAGAAACGTTGCACGTATACCTTCTCACACCACCAAAGAAATGAACAGAAAATGCATAGAAAAAAACGAAGAAGGGAAGATTAATCTGAACTCGCGGGTAGCCAAGTTTTAAAAAGGCTCGCGCATGCTTCGATTCCCGTGCCTTTCCTGCAGCTCGGCCGTACCATTGTGCGTCGGACGTGGACGGGGAAGTCTCGAGAGCCTGTAGTCACGATTTTCGCACACACGCCCTCGTGGCACAAATCGGTCTCCCGCGCCGACGGTTGTAAAAACGCGCCGCGCACGAGACGAGCGACAGGCCCAGAAAGTTACAGACTAAAACAATCGAAAACACGGCCGAGAACAAAACAACAAACAAATACAAAAATAAGCTTAGAAACGCTAGACAAAACAATGCATTTCGGCGTGTAAACCCCTTTCTTTCGCGCATGTCGTGCCCGCCCGTGTGCTCTGGCGAATATAGAGCGTATCGAATTCCAAACCGCGCATGCGTGCATGATGTGGCATTCCGAACTACTAGGTTCGGCTGGTGAATTTGGAGCCATCTAAAAGCGCACCAAACACCACGCGCGAGCGGTAAATATGCTATAGCTCGCACACGCATAAAGATACGAAAAAAAAAAAAAAAAAAAAAAAGCCTTAAAAGCGCTTTAAAAGCCATCAGCGGAATTCCCCATACACCGGTGAGTCGAAGCTATACACTTTTTTCTGACCCGCTTTCGCGCCTCGAAATCGAAAACGAAAGTTGAGGCACCGCGTGCCTCGATTTCGTTTTTATTTTATGGCCGTGGTGCGAACGCGTCCGTTTCTATTTATACACTTTCTCATTGCGGCGACTCGTGGCGCCAGGCTACCGCAGCTCGCGGTGTCAAAGCACGAATAAGTTTTAATGGATTGAGTTGGTTTATTCACGACCACGCCAGAAATGCGTGGTCCAGTCACCGACGATATGAGGTGGAATGCGTGAGCGGCGGCCAGGCAACATGCAGTCTATAGCGGGCAGCGAGCGAAGCGTAAGCGATGGTGCTCAAAAGTGTCTGGACGCAACTGACTCCCCGAAACGCATTGAAACTGTACAAACAGAAACGTGCAACGAACTAATTTAACGGAGATTAGCTCGTTATATCCGATGTTCGATATAATCGAGTTCGTTATAAGTGGGTTCGACTGTACAAAGTCTACCTCCGACTTTTACCCATTCATTCATGGGGAAAAGGGACGGGGGTTGGGGGGGCTAGGTCGAACACAGTTAGTGGTCCCACTTAATCCTCTGCAGCACGACTCGTGCAATGTAACTATGCCATTTTGGATATTTTACTTCTCTTTCGTCAGCCATAGTTTAGTAAAGGTATTACGCGAGCATCTCACAACTGCCCTCGTGCAATTAATTGTCCGCCACAGCATGTAGTCTGAATGCGGCGGTAGAGAACACAAAATTGTTTATCAGCCCCGAAGATATGGGATGTTGGCTCGCGCATCAGATGACATGCCTTAATTACTTCGTAGTCAAACGAATATTACATTTTTTTTTTTCTAAATAGATCAAATGAACGTGTATGAGTTGAACAACGTGTATAATCTCGAACTCTAGAATCAGTCAATACTTTCGAAAATTTTCACGCAATCTAGAGTTCGTCCTGTTTCCAATCGATAAGCTTCCGCGTGGTATCACAGCATATTTCAGTGGGGGATTGAATCATCACCCGTTGAGTCGTGGCATGGATTTTCGAGTGTAGAAGCCGTAGAGACTGTCTAGGGTATTCTAAGTTATAATACAGTATGACAGTCATCCCAATATAAGCTCCCGTCAAAGTGAACGAAAGTGTCGTAAATCCGATCAAACCATAAAACTACGAGCTCATCTCATAAACACAACACTTTAGTTCATTTCGCTTCTGGAAAGTTCAGACAGGTTTATGCGACATTTCAGACTAGTATATCCAATCCTCAATGTGCGAGTCTTAGCGGACATTGACTCGTAGCAGTTGCAATTTTTGGCGTGTTATTTGCCCGATCCAGGGACTCAACTTTGGTGACATTTTCGTTCAAAAACCTGTCTTAAATATATATAAACCTGTCTTAAATATATATATATATATATATATAGCTACAAGTTGCCACCTTCGGAGAGAGACAGTCGTTACTTCCCATACCCACTTCACCTTCGATGTGCCGTTCTCAGGTAGCCGTCTTTGTAGCCTATTAAAGCAACTGCCGGAACGGATCACTTTCCAACGTCGATTTCACAGCCGAGAGCGATAGCTCCGCGCACGCGACTTCCACGACGTCTAAAAGACAGCGGAAAGCTCTCGGGCACAAACAAGAAAGACAAAACAGCAACAACGAGACCAAAACGGGGTCACTAGATTTTTTCGCGCCACTGGCCGCTGTTCGGTCTAAAGCCCAAAAGCCGGTTCGACTCGTCTCGGCGCCAAAGCCGACCTCCGGCGGTCTTGAACTCCGCTCGTCGGTGCCGTCGCAAAAAACAAAACTCGTTAGGTCTTACAGACGCCTGTCAGAAGAAACACACCCCGATAAAAACTGGGACTCGCGGCGGAAAATTTGTTTGTTGTGTTGCGTGCGCGTGCAGGCGATGTATATATATATGCGTCGCGAGCGAACGTCAAAGAACGCGCCATAGGGTACACGCACTATTATTCTCTTGGAATCGTTTCCTTTGACTGATCGAGTGTCGTACGCGAAGCTGGCATTGTTGTCTCTCGCGCGATATGCAAGCTACTAAGCATCATCCCTAATCTGCGATAGTTTTTCTTATTCCCCGTAAGACCGATCGCAATCTTGGGAAGCACAAGGCAAGCTGGGATCTGCCATGTCATCTACCACACCGTCAAGCGTTTCGCTTGTACGTTTTTCTTGCTTGTGTTGTTGCTTATGAAGGAGCGTACCTGATAATGGATGTCTCGTCTTTTGTTAAGCTGTGTTAACTCGTTTCGAGTTGTTCATTTGCTGCATTGATACTTTAGAGTTAGACCCATGTTTTTGTGAAAAAAAACTGTCTCCAAACTCCGGTCCAAAAACACGCTTTTCGTGTAAAGGTTGTCAAATTATAAGGCGCTGAAAAAAAAAAAAACAAAAAAAAAACAGCTTTCTGCGTTAAGTCTTTATTTCGTATTCTTTTCCGCGTTCCGCCCATTAAAATTTGAAAAGCATGCGGGAAGGGCCTCAGCACGCACCACGTATCGCTGCGCCGCACTGTTTTTCCGTAGCATAAAGATGGTCTTCTTTCATCGCCCTCGCAGTGCCGACGAACGTCGTCTGCTAGCCAAAGTTTAATAGTTTTGTAATGAGCAGCCGCAGACTGTCACCGCGAGGCGTCGTGGACGCAGGCCGAGGCCGAGGGGGGGTCAACACGAACCCCAGTGATACACGCGTCGTCCGAAAAGGTCATCCGGCGTTCGTTGCCTTGGTGACGGCGATGAAAGCAGACGGCCGTTTTGCTGCGGAAGAACACTGCGGCGCAGCGATACGAGGTCCGTGCTGATGCGCTTCCCACATGCTTTTCGATGGGCGGAACGCGAGCAAAAAGAGTTCGAAATAAGGGCTTAACGGAGAAGACGGGTTTTTTACAGCGCCTCATAATTTGACGAGCCTTATACGAAAAGCGTGTTTTTTTTTTTTTTTTTTTTTTTTTTTCTTGTCATCTATCGCCCTGTTTTTTATCCATAAAATGGGTCAATCACTTAAATAACTTCTGAATGAGATGTCGGTTCAGGCTGAAACTTTGGCATATGATTCGAACTTCTAGCGCTACCTTCGGGCGGAGAATGAGGGTTCAGCGACGCGTAGTTTATTTTTGCGCAGAAAAAAAAAAAAAAAAAAAAAATTCTATTCTTTGGGGGGACACCCTATTTTATGTGCGTGAGTTCTTTTGTTGTTTTTTCGCGCACAATAAACTTTTACACCGCCGGAGCCATTGAAGCAAACTTCAAATATTTATTTCATGGGTAGGTCAGATAACGGTGTCCCAGTCAATACTGCAAAAAGTTTCAACCAAACAAATGAACCAGTGACAAATGCGCCCAGCGGGCGTACAAAATTGGCTCTCACTCCCCCCCCCCCCCCCCCCTTTCCCTACTTCCTTAAAACGCTTATTACTACTACTGCCAAACAAATTTCATTTCTCCACAAGTACTATATTCAACGTTCCATGAACCGATCGTTAAACTTTTTTTTTTTCTGTTCACTCCTGACAATAAAAAACAAAACCCAATAAAAAGAACTGCACTACACGCTTTTCTAAGGCAACTTCGAGACGAATTCTATCCAGGTTGTCGGCGGGTCGCGAGGCGAAAGAGAAGAGATACCGAAACTAGTCACGAACGACAAAATAAACTCTTCCGGGGCGAGCATGGCCAATCCTGACTTCATGCTGCAAGCAAAAACGTTCGTACCTTTTTTTTTTTTTTTTTTTTTTTTTTATGGTTAGGCACGTTAACCTATGCATTTTGTGGGTCTAATATGAAGACGCCGGTTCCGTTCAGTTTTGGCGCGAACTTGGAACCATTTCATAAATTAGTGCTAATGACTACAGGAGGAGAAGGATCCACAAAAATACGGTCCGATCGTGAGCTCGCGAACATTAAAAAATCTCTCATTGGCTGATAACACTCGCCCATTAAAAAGCTGTGACGCCACGTCCAATGATAACCCGAGAACGCTCTCGCTGCTCTCACCTCGGGCCAAAAGAGAAGACCCCGAAACAAAGGTTACAATAAACTAGAACAGTGACATATACGACAAGGTAGCAGGGTGGTACCATACGGTAATACGGCAAGCATGACATACGGCGACATCACAAGTCACTCTCACGGGAGGATGCAGCAGCGCGGACGTTATATATGGTGTACTAAGACAGGAGAGTGCCCAGTGAAAACGGCACAGGACTATGTCCTATACTACAGAACAGTGTCACACCTGTCAATATACGACTGGCCAGTCGCATATATCACGCGTATGTGTAATGAGAAACGAGGCAGTGTGTCATGAGTGTGCCACCTGTTAGCGTTGCGTGACAAATGAAACACTGCCGAATATACGGTTCGTTTCTCGGGGTGGAAAGCCGTCTTTCCCTTTGTGGTGAACGGTCTTCCCAAAGATTAAAATCGCTCCAAACGCATTACGATGGGTCTCCGCTCACTGAATAACGGCGCAAAGAGGATTTAGACTGCGTGCCTGCACAACACATACAACATATCGCCTATATTTTCAATGCGAAAGCATTAACTGTCTCATGGAGCCGGACCGGCGTTATCAGCTTTTGAAGCCGCTCCAAACGGCTCCTAAATTGCCCTGTCCGATGGAGCGAAGCCTGTCGTCTGTAGCAGCCTATTGATGGATAGACTCGCATTGGCTGGCGCTCGGCATAGTTCCAAGGAACGCCACCACACTGCCATGGCGCAGCGGCCCGGCCGCCGGTAAGAGGGAGAGGGTGGCCGGGCTCTGCTAAGCGGCCGGCCGTAGAGCCCGCCCGGGCAGCATCCGGAGGGGTCGCCCGGCCGGGCTTAGCGCGGCGCGCAGCTTGGAGGAATAGGATACCGACACAATGGCAAACTTAAGCGTCAATGCTTTTTTTTTTTCTTTTTTTTTTTTAAGCCGCGGTAACATTGGCAGTACGCCATACAAAAGACAGTCTCCAGGCACTCCCTAAGGCGTTTCGTCGTTTACCCTGAGACTGGGGTTTTTTTTAGAAGAGCAGAAGTAACAGAAAAAACAGACAGCTCTCTTGAGACCTGTCTTTAAAAAAAAACAAAAAAAAAACAGTCTCAGGGTAAACGACGAAATGGTTGACTTCCACCAGCTAGCCTGTACCTTGACTCTTTTCTCCCTAAGGCGTGTTATTTCTTTCTATGACGGTCTATTTCACACTGGTCGTACAAAAAAGCCCTCAGCAGGCATGTTCGAAGCAGACATGGGTATGAAGCAAGCTGCCATGCTTCCAAAATGCTTGAGGCGTGTGCGCAGATGATTCTATCGTAATGTCTGTGGTGAACACCGCGTCTTTGTACGATGTGTAGGGCGTGTGCCTGGATGTCATCGAAACTACGTAGGATGGTGGAAGGTAGTCACCTAGGACATAATTACTTAGGCGGTAAAACTTGATGGCTGGTCAATAACCTTTCGAAATAAAATTTAAAAAAAGACAGTTGACGATATAATTGTGTTTATTGCGGCGCTAACAGCGTCGCGCAGAGTAAGTACAGATGCCACGTGGTCTGAACGCTGTAAGATCGAAAGACCTCCATCGGCCAGGCGTCCATTAGTGAGCCTAAAAAAGCGTCGATACGTCGTGCAGCGGCGGCGTTGACGGAAACACCTGCCGGCTTGGGTGAGCGGCACTTTCACGAAACCGGCGGCCTTGGACGCCGCCAACGCGGGGCCAGGGAGCCCCGAGTGCACGCGGTCCTCCGTCCATGCCTTTCAGTGTCACGGTGAAGGAAGATCGTGCGCCGGGGCTCTCTGCCGCGGCCATATCGCGTCTGGTCGCGTGACGGCGGCCAGGGAGAAACCTGCAGCGTGGCTTCTGCCCTCTTTGGTCGGCGTGCAGCGAACCTTTCGCGAGGCCTCGCGGTCGACTCTTGAAGTCCGCTACAGGACCCTCGAAGAGGCGTCCTTATGCTGAGGGAGCATGTTTCTGCCGGGTGCTTGGAAGAAAAGAGAACGGCGCATCGGTAGTTCGTTATAGCCCGTGGCAAAGGTTACCCCCATGTTGCCGTAAAGAGAACTGGGACCTAAAAACAAGATTTTCGGGTAAGGCCCGTCACAATGGGGAAACGCATCTTCACCCTCTTGGGTTTGAACACTTCGAAGCTTTGTTCTCGTAGCCTTTTTTCACCGCTCCATCGCGGCAAAAATTAAAAAGAAAAAAAAAACAGAAACGCAGTTTGTATATACTTAGTGTGTCGTACATGGGTATCGCGTACTTTGCTCCCAAAAATATGAGATAATCACACGCGCTCAAGTGAGCTTCGAGTGAACTAACCCATTGGGCAGATTAAGCACATGGTGTTTTCGTAGGACGGCACTTGTGTCGGGAGCACGCAAAGCATGCTTCGAAGCGCGCGTCCGGACCGATACCGGCCCTTCGAAAACGACCTACTAAATAGCGCTAGCTACTGACCGCCAAGACCGTCGAGAGCTTAAGGGTCAGTTATACTTTTACGTTGAGCGCAGCAAACGCAGCGTAGCGCAGAACGCCAGCGTTTCATTGGCCGTCGAGCAGGAACTCGACATCTGCGACCAATCAGTACCTGTGTGGGCCTGTACACCCTAAAAAAAAAAAGCCCGTGCGTTTGCTTTCCCGCACAACACTCGGAGAGCCAATCACCGTTTCGGCATCGTCATTCGCTGAGCTGCCTCCGTAAGTTGCGGAGATTGGCTCTCCGAGTGTTATGCGGGAAAGCAGACGCACGGGCTTTTTTTTTTTTTTTGTGTACTGACTAGCACGCCACGCGAGCCTTGGGCTCTGCGACGCGAGCGATCACTACGGCCGGTACCGAGGTCACGTGGCCTAGCCACTGCACTTGATTGGTTGGGATATGAATATCTTGGCCATGCAGCGCGGCCAAAACATTTCGATAGTAAAAAAAAAAGGAGTCTTTATTTGGATTATTTCGTCTCATCTTCAAGATGGTATTCCAATTAAAAAGCTCATTTTGTAGGGTAAGAACTTTACAACCATGCTATTGTCTAGCATGCTGTCACCTGGTTTAAAACGATAACCATATCCACCCGACAAATGCCCGAACTCTGTAGGCGCAACTGTCACTATTGTCGCGTGACAAAAGCATGCTACTAAATAATTTCCGATCCTTCATATTAAACGATAAACACTGACTAATAAATCAAAAAGCAGTCGAGTTTGACGAACGTGATCGTGAAAGTCGAACAACTGCTCGCACAAGCTAAGCAGGTTCCATTTATAAAATAAATGTGCTTTGATAGAAATAACAGAGAACATTTAGGCTAGCTGGTGAACTTTCGACGTCTTGTGTGTTCCCAAGATTTGGGAACGCACACATACCTGTGTGTGTGTTGTCCACGTTTTTGTTCCTAATTCTCGGGTGTTCAAGATGTTACGTTTTTTACCTACTTTCTGTCCATACCAACAGTTTTTTTGTTTTTTGCTTCTTTTTGTAGGAAGGTACCGAAGAGCGGTCTGTGGCCATATCGATCCGAGTTCACAAGGCTCTTGAGCTTTCCGACGACAAGTCCTACGTCATCACCTGCGGGAAAAACAACTTCAGGAACGCCAGGTGTGTAACCAAACCTTTGCATATCCTCCACGCGGCTTCACTTTTCCCTTGCCACTTTACTTCACTCCCTCCACTTCACTTTATGATTGCCCGTTGGCACAAGCACAAAGGAGTGAAAACACATGATGGAAAGCGCACGAATAACCGATGAGAATCGCCAGAGAGGCATTCTGACAAGTTTTGACTCGCCATTAACAGCATCGAGATAAAACATGTTCGTGTGCGCTTGTGTAATTGTGTGGTGTATTTGTCCGCGCGCGCGTCTGTGTCCGTGTGCGCGGGAAAATATTAAAATTCCTTGTTGTTTTTCTAGCTTTTGTGACACTTTACTTAGCCAAATCAGCAGTCTGTCCTTAGGGTAACCGATCGTTCCTGTTGGGGATTTTAACAATCCTCAGAACCGTAGTATGCAATGCAAAAATAGCGGATGGCGCCAAAAACATAAGCTGTAACGGACACCATTTTGGCATTCGCGCAAGGTTAGTTAAGTGCTAGAGCTTTAGACACTATAGTCATTGTCCATTAATATAACTACTTTTAAAGTAATTTGGACGAACTGCTTCTCTACCACCCACGCTACAGGGAAACGAGTTACAATTATTGCTACTAATTTACATAATTACTTCGAACCGCATCAAACGTAGTTCCGTGCCCATACCCGAACTGCGTTCTTAGTTTGTTCAGTCTGGGCGATGCTAAACCAACGAACGGTAAAATTTGGAACATTAAAACTAAATCAGAGTAGAAAAAAAACCTACAACACGAAAAAAATTTGGCAGACACTTAAGACTGCTTACGTGTAGGAATGCAAAAGCACTCCTACACGCAGTGCATTCCTACAAGCAGTGCGCCACGTCTTCCTATCGCACACTGCGCTGCGGCGGTGACGTCACGCTCCCCCCACTGCGCAGGCGCGGCGAACCCCGCCGGCTTCTGTGACGAAGCATCTGCGTTGCTTTGCTTTTCTTTGTGTTTTATTTCTGAGGCGCGTCCGCTTTGACCTTGAGCGCCCCCGCAGGCTTCCGTGACGAAGCATCTGCGTTGCTGCGCATTTCTTTGCGTTTTATTTCTGAGGCGCGTGCTTGATGACGTATTGGTGTGACCATCTTTAGGACACAACGCCGTCGCTTTTTCGCGTATATAATCAAATAAGGCTTTGCGTTTCTTCTTTTTTTTTTTAATGGCCGACAGCATGCGCTAGGAGGCATCTGGATCAGACCTATTCGTTCAGGCAGCGTTCTTAGATAAAAATAGAAATTAAGAGTAAGAAGAAAACCGTATCTAGAGCTTGGACAAACGACAGTGCAGGAGTGCGTCATTTACTGTCCCCCAAGATTGTCTAAGGTACTGCAATCAAAGGGAAGCTGACCGCATGCATCGTTCAAGCGGAGGGACTTCTTGCCAAGAGGCGATCGATGGCGACATGGCGTGGTGTATTCGCTGATTTAACAACTTTTCGACAGAGAAAAAGAAAAACCTAGAAATATATAAATTGGACCACCAATGACGGTTATGCTGTAGTAGTAAACGCGTTTATTGAAAAGAAAGGGTGATTATGCCGTTACCTCTTGGTTGTTACCATCTGGCAATACAGGGGAGGGGGGGATGATCTGGGAATGGGAATTAGATGTAGGGGATGAGGCCTAAGGAACAGATAAAACTGACGGCTATACTGTATTTTATTTGCCGGGCGGGTGGCGCCCTCTCTCGGCGGCCGAGCCAACTAGAACCGGCGACAGTCCCTGCTAAATTCTGCCGCGCTGTGGTCGACTTGTTTGAGCCGTGGTTTCTGCCGGTGATCGGGGGAAGTCACCGTGCCTTGCAACGTGACTCAGCTAAAGCACATGCACGATAGGGTGTCCAAGCTTGAAGGAAAGGGCGGTGTGACCCGATGATAGTTCTTTTCGGGCTCAGTCCAGACTCAGCAGATGCTATGAGGGACCTATCAACGAAAGTCAAAGGTGCAATTGACTGGACCTTCCCTGTACATGGACGGTTCAGCGATACTAGCACACGTGCACAAACGTGGCGAACATCACATCGGTGCGCTTTTGACGCTGCTTGATTTGTCCCATCGACTCCAAGCATTGGCTGCGTCTGGAACGAAGTAATATAGCAAGTTTTTGCCGCCATGTGCGGTGGTCTGGTTCTGGGGATCCGTACAAAATTATCTCGGACAAAATGGCTCCCTACTACTATGTGGTGCACGTCAAAGACCCCAGGTTAGCGGTTGTACTGCACTGGATAAATTTCTCATCTACAGCTAAGAGACTGGTCATCCGTGGAGGCGTACCAATATCAAGGCTGTCAAACATACAAGCAACACGATTTTATGGCCCCATGCACATATCAGTACGAGAAAAAAAAAAAAAGGTTGTTCCACAACATGCCATTGCAAATATCTAGTATGTGCATGATGATGTCTTTGACTCATTATGTACATGCCTTTTCTTGCACCTCCATTGCACTAATTAAATTTAAAAAAAAATACTGTCGCAAGATGTGACAATTTTCACTAAAGTTGCAGTGCAGCCGACACTACGAACTGGTAGCACCAATCAAACAGTGCCAAAAACAAAACATAATAACGGTGCTTGTCGACTTTTTTTGTGCCGACTAGTCTGATCAAGCGCAGAGAGCGCATCGTGACTTTGCGCTTTTAGTGTCATAGGTGTGTTTGTGCCGTAACTTCCAGGCTCCAGCATTGTACAGTGCTCCGAGTTATGTGAATAGGAGCCATAGAGCCGAGTGAGCGATAATAGACCTTCAACTAACTTGTAGGAAACTGTTGTTTTCTAAAATATACCACGAAAAGCTTGAATAGATTAAAATATACATTACACATGTATCGAATAAACCTTCAGAGTAGCACTTCGCTAAAACTATCAGAGAGTGCCCAAAGTGTCAACAAATCACTTGGGACCATTTAGTGCGGGTTTGCGCTTTGGACCATTTTGTCCGGGAGCATTTTGCCCTACACCCCCGAGTTTGATGTCACATGCATTGTGAGGGTAAAACGAAAAGTGGGCGAAAGAAAAAAAAACACACAAAAACGACACGTTGTTTTTTTTTTTTTTTTTTTTCAACCCAAAAATAAACAATGAATTGCCGAACGCTCATTCTCTGGCCAAAAATAGCGCAGCGGTCTGAACCAGATTCCGAAGTTTCGGAACTAAATGTTACTTTAATCAAACATTATCACTGATTTTCTTAAATTTCCAATAAAAAAAAATGGCGGCCGACAGAGCCCTCAAATGCATGGAGCTCAATGGCACCAGCTACCGAGAATGGGCCCTATTTTCCCACTTCAATTTTCAAAAAATTGCACAACTTTTGAGTGAGATAACAGTTCCGAAACTTTGGCATTTGAGTCAAACCGCTAGCACTACTTTCATGCAGAGTTCACCAATGCATTTATTTAATGCAATGCAAAAAAACACTAAAATTTTGGAGGGGATACGCTGTACACAGTCAACCTCTGAAAAAGAGACCGAGCTGGTCTCGAAACGTAGGGTTTTGCTCTTAAACAAGGATTTCGTTGGTGTATATTTTATATATTATATTTTATTTATTATTATTGTACATATATATGTAGGGATGGCGCGAACCACCCGAGGTTCGATATCGAAAGGTTTCGATATTTTCGAACCGAACGGATGTTCGAATTCGAAAGGTTTCGATATTTTCTACCGTACGGAGATTCGATTTCGAAAAATTCGCAACTTTCAAAAATCGTGGAGTTTCGAATTCGAAAAGTTCGAAGCTTTCACGGTTTCTAAAAGTTCGGGTTCGATTATTTCGAATATTTTTTTACTTGAGGTTCGAAAAATTCGAAGATTTCGAACTTTCCCTAACTTGAAATTCGAGAGATTCGAATGTTACGAATTTCTTTGGATCTGAAATTCGAATAATTCGAACATTTCGAATTTTTATAGACATGAAGTTCGATCAATTCGAAGATTTCGAATTTCTTTCTACATAAAGTTCGAAAACCTCGAAGGTTTCGATTCTCTTTTAACGCTAAATTAAAAAAAAAAAAAAAAAAAACGAAAAAAAAATTTAGGTTTTAAATTTCTTTCAAGTCCAAGTGAGCAAAGTTCGAAGTCCGGTTTTCATGTTCCGCCACAGTTTCAGTTTCAAATAAAGGCCCGTTCACACTCTTGCGACCTGGTAAGAACGAGAGAGACCAGACCGGTTTTTAACCCTCTTGCGATCTCTTAGGACCAGCTCCGCTGCAGCGCATGCAATCCAGTAAGAGGTCGCCAAAGGCTTAAAAAACGGTCTGGTCTCTCTAGGTCTTACTCGGTCCCAAGAGTGTGAACGGCGCTAAACGTTTTCACGCCTCACTGGTTTTCACGAAATCATGTTTAGAAATGTTCGGGTGTGATATTTAGACTGCGCGAAGTTGGTCAGGCAATTAAATGGGACGACGAGTGTCCCGGATGTGCTGGATTATTTGCCAGTGCAGAGTGGCATGTGCAGATCAGTAATTGTGACCGCCAGCCCAGGGAGGGGGGTTAACGTGCATCACGCAGTAGGGATCACACGAACGCACTGTTTAACAATACTCATCCAGTTCGAAACGGCCAGGGGCAGGCAGGTGGTTGAGGCCCAGAAAAACCTTGAGGCGATCTGGCAAACTGCCTCCCAGCCATACCCCTCCCCTCCCCCCTCCCTCCCTCCCTCTCCCCTCCCCCTCCCCCTCCCCCTCCCCCCCCCCCCCCCCCGCAAGCTGGTAGTAATCCGCTCGAAAGCCGCCCGAGTGATGCTGGCATATAGTAAGTTTAGTTTGTACATTATGCAAAATCCTGATACTGGGAATGAAATTTGAAAGAAAAAGTGTAAGAAGACAGAAAAAAGGAGACAGGACAAGGTCTCAAACTCAACTCAGATGAAAACTCGGCTCAGGACAGCGTCTCGAACTCAACTCAGCTGAGTTTAAGACGTTGTCCTGTCCCCTTTTAGAGCGCAGCTCTTCGGGGCCCGTTTCCGGCTTGAGCGGCGTCGCCGTCGCCGTCGGCGCAACCGCGCGGTGCATCATGGGAAATGTCCCATAATGCACCGCGCGAGCCCCCCACCGGGGTCACGTGACCTCGTGGGGGGCACGTGACCGCCCCGAGGTCACGTGACCCCGGTGCATCATGGGAAATGTCCCATAATGCACCGCGCGAGCCCCCCACCGGGGTCACGTGACCTGGTGGGGGGCACGTGACCCCCCGAAGTCACGTGACTCCCCTGAGGTCACGTGACCCCCTCCTCGAGGTCACGTGACCCCCGCCGATGTCGCGTGACCCCCCGATGACGTCATCGTCACTGATGACGTCACCGGCATCCACATCGTCATCATCACTGATGACGTCATCGGTACCCACATCGTCATCATCACTGGTGACGTCACCGGCATCCACATCGTCATCGTCATCATAACTGATGACGTCACCGCCATCCGCATCGTCATCATCACTGATGACGTTACCGACATCCGCATCGTCATCATCACTGATGACGTTACCGACATCCCCATCGTCATCATCACTGATGACGTCATCAGTGACGTCATTAATGCCGTCACCGGCATCCACATCGTCATCGTCATCATCACTGATGACGTCACCGGCATCCGCATCGTCATCATCACTGATGACGTTACCGACATCCGCATCGTCATCATCACTGATGACGTCATCAGCGACGTCACTGATGACGTCACCGACATTCGCATCGTCATCGTCATCATCACTAGTGAAGTCATCAGTGACGTCACTAATGACGTCATCGGTACCCGCATCGTCATCGTCACTGATGACGTCATCAGTGACGTCAGTGATGACATCATCGGCATTGGGGGTCACGTGACCCCCAAGGTCACGGGACCCCCCCCCCCCTGGTTAGTTTAACCCCCCCCCCCCCCAGTGCCCTTCCCTCCTCCTCAAGAGCTGCGCTCTAATTCGGCGTTACAGGGAGTTGTAAGCGGCTTTCATTTTTTTCTCTTTCTTCTTACACTATTTCTTTCGAATTTTGTTCCCAGTCTCGGGATTTTGCATCATGATCAACATACACCAGCTCGCCTGCAAGGGATCTTGCATCATGATCAACATACACCAGCTCGCCTGCACCTTGACAATTCTTTAGTTTGTGGTTGCTTTGGAGGTTTATCTTCCGAGACGGAAGAAACGCCGAGCAAAAAGCACAGAAGCTGACAAAACTTGAAATCGAGGAGCGTTCTACCATACCAGTAGCGTCGGAAGAGGAAAAACGGGGGGAAAGGGGGGGGGAGAGGGCTTCAGCCTCTCTCCCCCCCCCCCCCTCCCCCCCAGATATTTCGGACTGTTAAAGAAAATAATACGGGGAAAGAGGGCATGGTCCAGCTTATTTTAATCTGAAATTATTTATGCATATGTACAGCTACTGTCGCTCTTCACTGCATAAAAGGTCGCGTAGATGGTCATTGTTAGAAACGCGTTGTCAGAAGGTGCTACTCGTCCCATGCTCGGTGGTTCGGAAGCTGTCTTTTCGACCTAAATAACTGTGCCATTGGTAAAAACTAATAAATAAATAAACATAACAATAAATGCAAAAAATAAAAAGCTGGAGAAAAAAAACTCAAGAATCCACCGGAAGTGTTGTATTCTCTCATATTCACAGACCCAGAACTACGAAAGAAGTTTCTTCTACCAAAATGTGTACAGGCTAAAGGAAACATGTCCCAAAAACGTGAAATGAAAAATAAAAAAGAATATATATATATATATATATATATATATATATATATATATATATATTATTTTTTATGACGTGCCGAGTTTGAACAATATTAGAAATCTTTTCCCTGAGTTAATTTCTTCTTCAACATGAAAATAACAATATATACATTAATTTGTATTCTGCAGATGTTAATGATATGTACTGTCCGTGGTGTTAATTTAAATGCGATACCTCAAACAATTACGACGAAAAAAATTACCAAGTTTAGGGCGTAATTGCCCATAGATACATGTTTGGATATTTCTTCGAAACTCGTCTTAAAGAATAGCAATCATATCTTAAGACTACACTTACCTAGGCTATACATAGATCATTCTTAAAAAGTTTAACATCTCTACCATAAATATCTCCGGCTATAGCGCGCTTCAAATATGGCACAAACGACAATTGTCGAAAACCCGTCGTCCTTCCTCGCTCCTTCGGGAATCTATTTCTTTAAAACCAAGCATGCCAGACGATTGAAATAGACGGCATTGTCTTTCGCAAGTAATGCGGCGCCACATGTAAAAATGCGAGAAAAAAAATTATGAATGTACCTCACAGCTTGAATCCAAATGAAACCGCCCGCCCGTCTTTCGAAGTTCGACGGACTTCGAACTTTTACCCTAAAAGTTCGAAGTTCGTCGAACTTTTGACTTTTCAGGAATCGGAAGTTCGACAATTTTCGAATTCTCTAGATTAATAAGTTCGAAAATTATCGAATTTCTTAGCGTAGGAAGTTCGAAAGTTCGAAAAGCTTCGAACTTTTTCGTGCAAGAAATTCGAAAGTTCGAAAATCATCGAATTTTTTAGTCTATCAAGTTCGAAAGTTCGACAAGGATCGAATTTTGCAGCGTAATAAGTTCGAAATTTCGAAAAGCGTCGAACTTCTTACTTTAGCAAGTTCGAAAATTCGACTTCCGTCGAATTTCTTGATATGGAAAGTTCGAAAATTCGAAATCTTTCGAACCTTTCGCACCGCTTGATTCGATCATCGAACTTTCGATTCGAAAAAAGTTCGCGGCATCCCTATATATATGTATTTTGGAGTGGGCTGTGTACTTTTAGTATGCAAAATTGTAAATCAAAAGAGGCAGTGTACGCTAATTGTCCACTTGTGCATTAGTATGACTAAACCGAGTGCACCTAATGAGGAATGTTTTTAATGTCTTTAGGAAACCTGCTAAGTCATTTTTTACACTATCCAGGAATGAGCTGTACCGGGTGTCACTTGGATTCTTGGACGCAGACAAGAAGGTTCATGAGCTCGTCATTGGTCATCAGTATGTCCTCAGGGCAAGTGTCAATGGTCCTGGTGGTAAGTAAAAGGATACAAACAATTTTTTGTATAACATTTGCTTGGTGTACACATCGCGACACTGTTAGCGCGAACACGACATCGGCACATTTTCGCATTTTACTTCTGAATAGTAATAGCAAGCACGAAATTTTATCGCTTACATTATAGAACTAAGTGAGCTCTTTCCGTAGCAACAATAACTTGGATGACATCCCTTGGTTTCAAAAATAAAAACTGAAAAAACCGGCGATCGCTTGTTCGCGCTAACAGTGTCGCGATCTGTACCTTTTTAGTGTCTCCTGAAATTTTTGACTCTGTAATTCATGTGTGATTTCACAGAATGATTTTTTGTTTGCTTGTGAATTTGAAAACTATGGCGACCTCAACCCCCAAAAAGAAAATGCCTTTTTTATGTCACCTTTAATATCATTGGAAATTGTATAAAAATATATGCATGTTCTGTCTGGGACGTGATCGCAAATTCAAACATAATAGAACTATGTATGTGGTTGAAATTCCTTTGTCGTTCCTCCCTTTTTGTGCTCTGTTTTCTTAGAGATCGCTCCGTTATAATCCAAGATGTTTTAGTGGGCAACTCCTAGGCACCCATTTCCGGCTCGAGCGGCGTCAGAGTAACCGCGTGGTGCATTATGGGAAATATCCCATAATGCACCGCGCAGGGAGGAGGAGGAGGAGGAGGAGGAGGAGGAGGAGGAGGAGGAGGTGGTGGAGGAAGTGGAGGGAGGAAGAAAGAAGGAGTAGCGGGGAGAACGAAGAGGTGAGGAGGAGGGAGGAGGGGTATACCTTCCCTCTGTACCCTTCCCTCCTCCTCCTCAAGAGCTGTGCTCCAGTTCGGGATTACAGATTGTTATAAACGTCTCATTTTTTTTGTTGTTTTTTCAGTTGTTCAGCGGCCTTAGCTTTCTCTTTTTGCCGCTTTTCATAGTTTTCGTTCAGCCAAAATAACAAGATTGTTACTTTGGCCGATTTTGATTCTTTTCTGGATTAAATTGCCCTCATATGTGACTTCAAGGCAAACTGCTGGCCTACAGATCCTCAATGGCAGGCTCAAACCATTGGCAGCATACTCACAAACTGCTTATTCCAGTCTGGGCACCGTGTAATAAAGATTGACGCTGCCTACTAAAGATACCCAGGTCATCTAAATTAATCTCCAGTGCTCCACTGGGGTGCTCTAGATGCCCCATTTGTTTAGAATGTAAAACCCCCAAAATACTACACTCGGTATCAACCTTTTTGTGCTACGCTATCAAGTCTAGCGTAGTTTCCACAGTACCGCAGCCTTGCACGTGGCTTTGTCTTGCGTCTCGTTCGTTCAAACAAGCCAAACGAAGTCACGTGCTCATGCAGGTAGCTTTGACAGCATTGGAGCACTGTGAAAACCATGATCCTATTTGTTTATTCTTTCCTGTGTAAATGGAAACCATGCTCACTTTCACAATGTTGCACAAGAAAGTTCACACCAAGTTCTTTTTTTGTTACCTTGTCTTTCAAAAATTAAGAGTGCTTTCTCCTGCACACACTGCTACACTGCAGAAAAAAATAATACAGCGTCCACTACCGGCTGGCTGGTAGGCAAGAAATGTTTCTTTAACTGCCGAGAACTTGAAACGGACTTTGAAAGATGGGACTTTTGCGCAAGCCTATTAAAAAACATTTGGGGAAAGCATTACTACTCAAGTATATCACGATACGACTCTGGTTATCACTTGCCCAAACTAAATATTTATACACTTTTCTTTTCAGGTATCGAAGGCTTACGAGTCAAGTCATGCTTTGGCTTTGCTCCCAACACAAGTGAGGTGGAACTCATTGACATTAATGGGTAAGTAAAAGTGCCGCCTGTGAAGTATCTAAAGGCACTTTTAATGGGAACTTGGGGACGGTCGCAAAAAACATCTAGAAAAAACACTGGAAAGTTAACGAACCGAAGGCAAGAAGCCAGCAAAATGAAATGCATTTTATAAAGACATGCAACCTTACTTGATTTTTTTTTAGGTTTCCATATTTCTGACTCAATGAAATTTTTTTTTTAATTAAGTGAAAAGAGAATGGCTGCATTCATCCACAACAGCCATTAAATATGAAAGCTGTTCGCTGATACTGCAGCAAAAAAAGGCTTACTTCCATTACAACCTTTCAATGACAGAAATGTTTCTTGGATACTGTGTCATTTGTGGCACATTCATAAGATTTCTTGCCTATCAAGCAGGGAACCAAAAGCTCCTCTTAGTAATACTAATAGTATTTATTTTTGGGTGCCCACAAACAGTCAGTCATCTGTATGACTGTGACTGTTTGTCATGAACAAACATAAAAACAGAAATCCACAGACATATTCAAAACTACCAGTTCTAATAAAAAATATATACATAATGTTATGCGGTAAGCACAAGTACCTCCAATTGCTGGTGGTACATTGTAATCGATGCAGAAATGTTGAGGTGAAGTGGGGCAATGCTGTTATATAATGACAATCCGAAAAAAAAGCGGCAAAGTATTACAAAATGAGTAGTGTTAGGCAAATATTTAGAATCTAAATTGTTGAATAACAGCTTTAAATAATACGCTATTCGATATTCGCTCCAAGATGAAGTGCAATATTCATATTTTCCAAAGTGTTGATTGTGGCGAGTTTGCCCCTTTGAGTGTGCTTCTCACAAGGCACCTGTGCACTGCGGGAAAGCAATGCCCGCGGAGCTAGCGGGCTCCGTGGGTATTGCTTCCCCGCAGCACGCAGGTGCATGGTTAGGTAGCGATGTCGTGACAACCTGCGCTCATCATTCGTGCTTGTTTTGTTTTTTTGTCAATTTTGTAATTTAAGAAAGAATATTTGCATATAGCGAGCAAATTTTTTAATTCCCTCAATTTGGATAGCTGCAAAGTCCTTTACATGCCACAATTAATAAATGTGGTAGCTATATATTAAAATTAACTGAGCTTAGAAGTGGACAAGTGTAGGGTTAGGAAGAACCGTCCAGAGATCAGCTAAATGTTTGTTTAAGCATGGTGCACGGTAGTGAAAGGCTTGGAGAAACTATTCGCTTTAAACTCAAGATCCACTATCAGCACATGGCTAAAAACAAGCAAATATATATATAAAAAAATTGAATGTTGGTTAAAGTGAAATGGAACATGAAAGTTTAATTGTGCTAAGAAGATTCGCTAATGCCATTTGTTACCTATTGCAAAAATGCAGTCACAAAAAGTTCTTCTTGCAGACAAAAGCTGATGTGTTAAAACTTTCGGTATAGGTCTATTCATAGTTAAAACAAAAATACTGTCCACTGCACTATCAACTCTTATAACCATCTGCATGGACTCTCATACTCTTCCAAGGCACACCATAACCTCTGGCAATCTCAGGTATTTATTGTTCACCTCGTAGATAGCCATTCCCTAACAAAAGTAATGTTCCGCCTTACAACAAACGCAGCAGTAGCTATAAGCCATCGGAGCCAGTCCAACGCTGTGCTAACAGGCACGCAACCTTCGGAAGGGACGCAGCAACATGTGGGGTGCATGGTCACGTGACGTGCTCAGAGCTCTGAACAGGGTGAGATGGCTTGTAGCATCCGCCGCTGTCAATTTTAAGATTAAACGCAGTGTACACATTTGCAAGTGCGGCCTCAGGCGCCACCACCTTGGTCATTGGGTTGTGCTTGAGAGCAGCCATAATTTGATTATGATGCCCTAGCAAAGCGTCGTAATCGGATTATGACGCGCACAAGCGCATCCAAACTCAGAAAGATGGCGGTGCCCCGAGGCCGTACTTGCTAATGTATATATAAAAGACTATTTTTTTAGTTTTGGGAAATTTCTGACCCTCAACTTCTAAATCGCCTTCAATATTACATTTGTTGCCTTCAAAATCAAGTGTCTAGCTGCAAAAAATACGGGAGTATGTTCTAAAAAGTTTGGAGCTGCCTTATTTTGGCAGAGCCTCAAACTAAACCATGAGCCGAGCCTGGTTCTTCCAAAACAGCCGAGCACGTAAGCCGGGAAAGTCAAACAAGATATACTCGTCTTGAACGCTTTGGGAATGGCTCCACAATGACGAGCTAGGATTGTCCAAAAACGGTTAAGGGGTTCATCTTATCAGCTGCACACTTTCTAGACGTACGCTCTTGAAGTTGGGCGTTGATTTTCAAGAGAAGTGACGACACATTGACAGGTGCCCCAAGACAACGTTCCTGTCCGAATTCAAGTACAACGAGACGTCGGAAACCGCGGATGCAACGGTGTCGTCAACGTTCCGGTTCCCCGGGAGCAACAGGATCAACGTGCAGTGCGACATTGTCGTCTGCCAGTCGGCCAGGTGTGCGCCGGTACGCTGCCCCACCAACTCTTCGAACTTAATTATAAAAAAAGTTTAAGCCAAATTCATAGAAGCAATGTGGAGTGCAAGTTTGCCTGCTTCTTGCACAGGGGTTGCGATGATGTCAGAATGCCGAGCTCTCATTGGCCGAATGAAAAAATAGTGGGTAGACATCGAGGCATCAGCATTCTAGTTTACCCACTATCCTTTTAATCAAAGCCAATCAGAGCTCAGTGTCGTTCTGATGTCGCCGCAACTCCTGCGCAAGAAGCAGACGACTTGCTCTCTGCATATAGTCCCTGCGTGGCTCTGTCGCTTATACAGGGTGCGCCACCTGAAATGGGGCATGCGGACATAGTTTCAAAATAAGTTTTATATATATATTTTTTTCGGAGCTTTATTCTGAAGTAGTGAAATATAAAAAAAAAATTTTAAATCGGTGGCCGCGCATTACCTAAGTCCTATACCAGCCCATTTGTCGTCAGCATACTGGTTTATGAGCTCACTTCTGGGTGGCTTGCTGAACACAAAAACATTAAAAACCAATGGCAGAGACTGGCAATGGGAAAGATAATCGCAATAATTAGTACTTTTAATGAAATATATGAAAAATGACCACCTGGGAGCAAGCTCACAAACCAGTGTGCAGATGAAAGCATCCGATATAGGTCATAGGAAATGCACGACTGCCATTTTTGCTCCATTTATAATATTTGATCATCTCTGACTTGAGCTCTAAGAGAAGAATATCCATAAAACTTCTTATGAAGCGCTCATGTCCCCATTTTCAGGTATGTATGGTTTGAATTCGAATTCGGCAAGGTGTACCAAATGTGTTAGTCCTATGGCCACACCCCGTACGATTTTGACCTATGCGTCGGTAGAGCGTAGGTCACTTTTCTCGTGAAATCCAGGCCTTTACAGCGAAACACCACTTGTATAAACTCCAGTTAAACAAACTTGTTCAGATGAACAAAGTTCTGTAAAAGTCTCCAGCAAACACTTCATTGTGTCCAATACACTCAAATGAGTGAACCTTCCCTTCACTTTAGCAAACTTTATTTCTCGGGGTCCCTCGAAGCTTGTTTGAGTGATATTTCGCTGTAGCACATGCTGTGTTAAAAACGCCTGAACACCTAAAATGTTTGGCAAAACAAAATAACAAGACGTACAGTAAAACCTCGTTATAACAAAGTTGAAGGAGCGGTCGTAATTATTTCGTTATAACCATTAGTTTGTTATAGCCAATGTCCATTTCTTCCCACTATTAGCAAGCAAGGGGAATTATGATTGCTTTGTTATATCCATTAGTTTGTTATATCCCGTTTTGTTATAACGAGGTTTTACTGTAACATGTTGTACACTTGGACCCGTTTCGGTTACAGAAAACAACATTTCTTCGAGAGAAGTTTCGGCACAAGGAGGTTGTTTCGTTGGTAGGGTGTTTTCTTAGTCCGTTCTCAAACTTTTAGATCTCGAGGAACTTCCGTCTCTCCTGATTGGTAGCCGAGGGACCCCTTCCGGTTTCGGTGTTGATACAATAAAGCAGTGCAGAAGCCTAGAGAATGCACGAATTAAGAAATTGGCCGTTCTTTGTCGCACTTTTGCAGACGGGAGCTTACTGGCCAAACTGCTTTTGCTGGTATTGGTACACTGGAGGGTGCTAGCTTCGCTTACGGATATGCTTCTCTTGTTCAACAGACCTGACCACAAAGTATAAAGAAACTAATTAATGCTCACTATACCTGCATGCAATACACCTCCTCACCGTGCTCTTGCACCTTTTTTTTTTTTTCGATCTCCGAAATCCTCTCACTCGTTGCTCAGAGTGTACTAGCCTTCCCTGCAGTAAGTACAACCAATTTTGGAAAATAGTGTTGCAGGTGAGGCTTCATTTGATGACACCGTGTTCCCTTAATATCAACACCATCCATTATCATTTTTGCTCAAAGTACTTCTCAAAAGATTGCAGAAAAGCTTCAAGCATTTCTCAGGCATAGAAAAAGAAGGCAGAGTGTACATAATACTCTTGCTGACCAGAGAGGATTGAAGAATAGCACTTTCAGGATCTGGCAACCGATTCTGGGCACTTGCTAGCACTACTAGTGCGTTTCCCAGGCTTACAAAAACTTGGCCACCATTTGTCTTTTTCTTTTACAGCGGAGCTGTTATGGGCTAGTTTTCCCAGGATTGCGTCCGCCAGCAAATAAATATTGACACTACACTCCAGACAGCTACCGCCATCTATGAGCGATGGCGGCAACCAGTCAACCGGCTTGCCGGTTGTCTGGTTGCCACCGTCACTCATAGATGGCGGCAACCTTTCCAGCCTTTCCACTCTGGCGTGCCGAGTTGCGGCTGGCCATTATTACTTCATTCCCACCATAGTACAGCTTTTCTGGTCTTCCTTCTTCACCAGAAAAAAAAAAAGCCGTGTTTTTTTTTTTTTCAGCTGCTGTTTATTATGAATATGTACATATGAGACACAATTTATTCTTTATTTTCTCAATATGAGTCAATGTATAAAAGGCAAATGTGGTATTGTAGTAATTATAAAATACATATCTGGGGTAGCCTTTTAGAGCACAATGGGGAAGGATCATTTGACATGCTACATCCACTTGTTCTTTCATTGTGTGAAATTCTAAGGTGACAAATTTTTAGTTTGACAGCTGCTAAATTGGAATGCTTGCTTGGTATGTGTAGAGATATTGTAACAGCTACAAAAGGATTAAAGAAAAAATCTTATCACAGTTACTTCAAGGACACACTAGAAGCATATGTTCAAGTTCAAGATTGAAGATGCAGATGTCTCAGATTTTTAAACTTTAACTTTACGAGTATAACTTGTGCCATAGGTACACGAGACGACACTACCAAACTTTTAATCCAAGCAGTTGACTTCGAAACTGAATGTATCAATTAAAAGCTCAGTGAACAGAGGCACCATGCAGGTAGTGGAGGTGAAGAGGAGTGACTTATACCAGGGTTGACTGTGATGTCACAGTTGAACTCGACTCTTTCTCTTTCTCTCTCAGATTCATGATTCAGTTTCGACTGTGATGCACCCCAACAAAAGCGTCCTTTGAATGTTTCACACCGTACCATTTTGTATTTCCACTTTCCAGACGTGCCCAAGCTCTTCCTCGGGGTCCTCGCCTACAAAGTCACAACCGCAGCAGGCGAAGGACGGTGAATCGGCCGTTCAACTGATGGCATCTACAGCCGTCTTTGTTGTGGAACCTGGAGAAAGCAGTGAGTCATCGTCGAAACTAACACTCAAATACGTACTCGGTCAATCGATCTTTACTTCACAAGTAGTGCTACGGGAGCAAGTGTGAAAATGATATTCGACTGCACAAGGTTCTTGGGAGGGATTCTAGGTGCAGCACAGTTAGATCCCACTCTCACTTGCAAGTGCTGTCTTCGACATACTGCCAGACATTCCTTAATTGTACCCCCTTGGTTTTATTTGCATCAGTTTCACAATTTCTTTACTCCTCAAGGCTATTTCTGCTTCAGTATATTGTTTATTTGGATTGCGCCGCGTCCAAACAAGGGCACCGACAGGCCTGAAATGTGACACCCAACCAGTCTGCAAGATGAAGGCATCTTTGCAGACGAGTTGCATGCTATAAGCTACATTAATAAAATTTTCAATTGGAAGTCACTTCAGTATCTTTTCGTGTAGTTGCATGTCATAAAAACTTCAGCATCTTAGGCATTGAAGAAAATATGTGGCATCATGGAATGTTTTCAAGATGATGACATCTTGTATATGTTACAATACAATGCACTGTAATGCCAAGCCTTCTTCACTGACATCCAAATGTCATGACAACATCTGGAAGTACAGGGGTCAATGAATACCAGCAGCTTCATAGCAGCTTTTTTTTTACTGTTTTCCGAACTATTGTAAAATAGCGTGGAAGCGCCCACTTGGCCCTAACGCCCACTATTAACATTTCCCAAACTTGGGAATTCGGCAAAATATATGTTAAGTGCCCGATTTGATCAGACAAGTGCCCATGTCTAGATTAATCCAGATTTCAGAAAAGGAGGGATGGGTGGTGCCCCGGTATTTTACAGTAAGTTTATGCAGTGTAAGCCCACTTAAGTTATGAGTATACATAAAAAGCGGAGCGATATTATGTTAGTCCTTTTACTATAATCGAGTGATATGTTCAGTAAATATTCACAGTTTGCAATAGGTGGACAAACATTTCACTTTGCTTGACTTGTCTTTACTAACAGACTGGTCTAGCAATCAGACTGCTGGTAAAGGCGCAGATGGCGACACAATCACTTGTGGTAAAAAATAAGTCTATGCCAATATCCCAAACTTCCAATACTTTGCAAATAGTGTTTGCTACTTGATTAGCGAATCACAGTGCACTCTTAATGTGTGAAATTTTCCAGTTGGTTGAACATTCGAGAAAGTTGCTAACAATGTCTTCAGAATTTCCAGCGTTCTCGCGTCAAGCTTTGCCGTGTCACACTGGCGCACGCGCGACAGGCTTGACTGTTTTGCACCGATGTACTCGGAAAACAGCTTACGTCGTGTAGCATCTCCATTGGAAATTTTGCTCACTCGTAGATCAACTTTCTTCGATTACAATTATAGGTAGACCTTCAACTAAAAGAGATGGTGCCGAAAACAGAAAAAATGCAACCTAGTATATATTTAAATAGGTCAGATAGTCATTGCTTTGCTTGCCATGTTTTATATATTTTTTAACCCATCCCATCAGAAAGTTTTCCATTGAACGCAAGCATGTAAAATATTTCTCATTAAATAAAACTATTACTTTTAAGTATGTTTGCTGAAAAGGAATTCCGGTTGTGGTTTTTTGAAGTATTCACACTGAATTGAATTTAAAAACCACCCATTCCATTTGCAGTCATTTTTAATATTTGCACTTGATTAGCAGCCAACAATTTTATATTTTGACGCCTCTAGTAAAAATGCATCAGCATAATGGGTAGACGACAATAGCGCAGTGACGGCGCAGGCAAGCTGGTGCAAGTCTACCATTCTGCTAAAACACCGGAGACTAGGTGAAAATATGTGGTCGCTTCACATGTCTTCACTCAGTTTAAGGCCCGTTCACACACGTGCAACCGAGTAGGACTGACTGAAACAAGACAGCTGTTGCGAGGTTCTTTGTGGTTAATAATCGACAAGATACAATGTCCTTCGTTTTTCATAAAAGCTTGTATTTACAAAAGAAATCAAAGAGTTCATATGCTTATACAAAAAAAGGAAAACTTAGTTAAAGAAATGAAAGAAAGGAAAACGCATCAGTCACCATGTCTTTGAATTCCTGTGCAGCAGTGTGTCTTGTGCTGTCGTTGTCGGCCCACGGTTGTGGCTGGAAGTCAGGAGCGGGAGCGGTTGGCTTCCGTCGGCGGCCCCAAGAGTCACCGCAACCAGTGCTCGCGTAGTAGGAAGCCGGGCAGCGTAGGTTTCTATGCGCTGCCCTCGCTGGAACAGGCTGCTGGTCAGGCAGTAGGAGGCCGCCGATTGCCCTGGCCGATGGTGTCGTTCCGCCCTCTCTGCACGTTCCCTTCGGCCAGTCTCCTTTCACGCGCTCTCTGCACGCACTCCCAAAACTTCCCTTCTTCGCCATCTTCCTTTCTCCCTCTGGGCCGATCCATGGGTTGACTTGCACTTCTTCTTTTCCACATTGAGTCACATCATCACAACAGCTTTTTAAGCTTCTTGCGATGGCATAGGACTGGATGCGCTGCTACGGAGCAGGTCCCAAACCGTCGCAAGAAGCTTAAGAACAGGTCTTGTCTCAGCAGGTCCCATTCAGTTGCAAGTGTGTGAATGGGCATTTAGGTTTTTAAGCAATAACCAAAAAACCGTGAATTCATCTTGATCCCGTGGTTAAACTTGACATACACAATATCTGTCTCTGCGGCATTCTTCAAGAATTCTGGTAAACATTGCAGTTTTTTTTTTTTATTTTCGCTTTTTCTCCTTGGTAAACATTGCAGTTTTTTTTTAGTTTTGCTTTTTCTTCTTTTTTTATGTGATGGTGGGCACGTCTGGGATTCCTTGTTCCTTCCTGCAAACTGTTGAGCAGTTATAGTAAAGACCGCCCCGGTAGACACAAAGCCAATTAGCTTTGCGTCCACCCACAATTCGGAACGACAGCAGAATGTCGAGCTTGCAATCGTGGGGTCGCAGGTCTGACTCCCGTTGGTGCATGTTTAGAAATCCGTTCCTTCTTCTCGACCTACCACCCCTTCATGCAGATCATCTTCTGAAGTCCGCGTTACATGTTTCCCAACGGTGTCCGCGGCGTTCCTTCTCGCTTTCCTCGGGGATCTCGGCCCTCGGACACGTTCCGCATTGAAAAGGGCAGACGACGTCGTGCCAGTACCTTCTAAAGGGGGTCTCCCTTGCGCGTCGCAGCCTCTTCACCGATCCGAGAGTGCACCGAGTGGCGCTTCCCGTGGCTCATCGGCCTGTGCATCTGCCTGGCCATCCTGCTGCTGGTCATGCTCATCGTCAACATCTTCCTCTGCTCCTCCCTCACGTGCACCTGCACCAAGACAGAGGTGCGTCTGCTTTCAGAGCGCATAACATTTTATGCGACGTCGCATACTGTAAACGACTCTCTATTTTCGATTTCGGAAAGTAGTTTAATCAATCTTGCGATTTGGGGGCGAAGTGCTATGTGTTCTTTTCCGTGGAGCGATATAATTGGCGAGACCAATCATTCGCAATGTTTTTCGAATCACAAAAGTCAGGTCCTCGTAAAAATTGAGTCGTTTACAAGATAAAATATACACCAACTCATGTTTACTAACAAACCGGAGCGCCCCTAGCGAACGCCACGGGCGCTGCGCATGCGCGATGAAGTGTGGGCAAGAAGCTCGTCGCCGCCCATAAACAAACCATTGAAATGAGATCTTGTCGGCGTCAGTATGAGTCCCCGTGCTCTTTTTTGCGTTGGAATTGTTGCTTCTATGTCTTCCTGGCAATGTCTGACTACTTGAGCAGCGTCAGCGAAATTGCTGAGGATCGTTACACCGCAAAACTTTGCGTGAATAATGTGACATGCGGCGATTCGTTTTGTGTGGACGCCGCAGAATGTAGCTAAAGCCTGATTCGCATGATAAGATTTCGCTCGCAATTTCCAGTCTCGACATCACTCAAGCTGCAAAAGCATGAACCATAACTGAGATGGTGGACGTCGATACTGAAAATTGCAAGCAGAATCGGACCAAGTGAATCGCGCATAACAACTCTGTGATGGCCACTGGTAACAATGATCATCAACATCTCATTGTATCTACTGTTTACATCGAGCCTGCTTACGAACCTCCAAACTTGTCTTTTGAGGTCTGCACCTACTTCTTATCGCAAGTACCGGGCTAACATTTTGTCTACAGGCCGGTGTCGTCTAAAAGAGCAGACAACAAGCAGAAATGTTTGAAAGAGCAGACGACAGTTCGAACGATCAGGCGGCCGTTTGAACTTGAAGACGCACTGAACGTAGTCCGCAGGTGGTCCGTACAACTTGACGGATTTCCGGCGTTCATGTTGGAACAAAACAAATAAATCTGATGACCACAAGTATCCGTGAATTCAACCCAAAGTGCCTCCCGCCCCAGCAATCGTGGTCAGACGGCGTCTGGTTTTCCTTTTTCACGGCACTTATTCACGTTCTCGGACGAACCAAGCACATGAAAACCGACCTTCAAACCTTTCTCGATTCTTTTGGTACAGCCCCAGTCGCAGCAGTTTGACGAGAAGGCAGGTTTTTGTCTGGTTCCTTTCAAAACAACACAGGAATACACGTCTCACGTGGAGACTTCCGCCCACAGCCCCAGGTCGGAAGTGCGCCCAACACGCCACCACCCCGCCAAGATGTAACAGAGTTAAGTTCATGTGTATGTAAGCCCATAGAGACATCACATGCCCCGTGACCTCACATGACACCGCGACGGGTTGTGACATCATAGCCACATGACCACCCGAGGTCATGTGAAATCACACACGCCCATGGCATGTGCCCAGCTCATTTGCAACATGTCCTGTGCTCCCTTGTCTTCGTCAGCGTGATCAAGCGTGAGTTTTCTGTGCTGCAGTATGCCAGTAACTGCTGCTGTTCAATTCTTCCAATAGAGCTTATGCCAATAAAAAAAACGATTCTGCATTGCCCGTTCTGAGGGTTGCACTGCAAGTTAGAAGCGGGTTAAAAACATTTTCGTGGTAACTACACAAACGATTCCTTGCACACACGTATATGCTGAGTGTGTTGTAATAAGAGGCAATGAATGTTTATTCTGCCTTTTTAGAACACTGAATTTAGTACATTGCACTTAGTGCATCAAAAGAGCACCTCTTCGTACATACACTGCCATACTCCAAGGACGCCGCAGAGCTTGTGCCAGCCAATCGCTGATGCTGAGAAGCTTTTAAACTGAATTTTCTGAATCCACACAGAAAAACTGCTTTGCCTGGTAATACTGCACTAGCCAAATAGACCTTTTGCTAAATTACCTAGGCACCAAGGAACATGTTGTAAGTGTAGTTAAACGCACTGCACGCAAATGCAGTGCGCGTCTCCAGCAGTAACAGTTCTAAAGCAAAAGCATAAAACAAATGGCATCTTGCATGCACATTTGTCAACGCTGTATTGTAGTTATTTACTTCGAATATTTTATACGGATAAGGCGAGCGCATGCAGCACGTGTACCTACATTCCCTGCATTCTCCTTGATGCTTGGGTAATTTAGCAATAGGTATATTGCCGCTCAAGACAAAACCATAAGAATGGCACATCAAGACACATTGACTTCTTGCTACGGACCATACCAATAATTGCCTTCTATGCACTCCCATCTTTGTAAACTGGGCAGTGCAGTGCCTTCCGAGCGTGCGTAGCATCCCTTTTCTGCAGAATATTGACACGGGGCATGCGAAGCACAGTCCGGCGACTTGACTCTGCGTTGTTCGCCTGGACTATAAGCACCGGAAAGGTGTATGGGACATTCATTAAACAAATCCGATCGTTTTCGGTTCTTGCACCGATGTGCAATGCCAACCGCCAAACTTAACTGTTCCAACTCAAGGCAATTTTCTTTTTTTTTTTTTTTCTTTTTTTATGCACAGGTGGAAGAAAAGGAGCCCTCTGAAATGGAGGACTACGACCCATACAAGGTCGGCTGGGCACCCAGCTCCCAGTACGGGTCCCGCACCTCACTCAACAAGCCGGGTTACGCCTCGGGTGGCTCCACCCTCAACTCGGCGCGTTCCGTGAGCAACGGCAGCGACCACTACACCATCGTCCACTCGCGGCCCAACAGCCGGTACTCGCACCACTCCAGCAAGGAGCCGCTGCACCGTGCCGGGCCAGGCTCGCACCTGTCCAACGGGCACGGACACTACAACTCCAGGATATAGGTTCTTCAATGCCGTGGCGTCACTCCTCCTGGAGACCGAACTTTTATGCACCGCAAGCGCTTCCGTGAATCCCGGTGGGACCGTTTCCCCCGGATGCCAAAACAGGGATTGCGAAGACGGCGTGTAAAAATTAAGGACAGCTGCCCCTCGTTCGTCACGGGGTGTCGAGCGTTTTTTACGCTGAAACACCCGCACAATGTTCGCGGGAGACCTCGTGTTATTTCTGTGACGGCTGTACCGTAAAATCTTGAGAGATGCCCTACCCCCCAAAAGGTAACCTGCTCCCCATTTTTTGGCTCGATTTGCTATTTCTTTTTTGAACACCGAAAGATAGCCCACTCTTAGTAATCTTCGTGTTTGGATCAACGATGACCTCTGCGTAAATGCATCTAGTTAGCTATGGCAAGATATAAGCGAACATTGCAGACTGGGAAGTGTGGTCATGTCTGCTTCATTGCCCCTTGCCACGATAACAAGTTTGACAAAGGCACGTGGTCTAAAAATAGCATATTTTTCAACTTTTCTTGGTTGCACGCTGAAAGTTAGCCCACTCCTTATTTCACCCAATTTGCTCTCCATTTTAGGTGCGCCATCTCCCGGGATTTTACGGTAGTCCGTTGCAGGTTAAGAAAAGTCTGACAAGCTCGTCCCATAGGGCCCCCCCATTCCTCCCGCTTTAGCAGAGCGAACGCTGGAGAGGAGGAAGCAATTTCGGCGAGCAGAGAGCTTCTGTAAGAGGGGCTTGTCCCGATTTTCTTAAAACCTCAACGGACTATGGAAGCGAATGACGATGCGAGACAAGACCCGTGTTTCGTTGAGTTGAAACGAGGTTGCTCATGTGCCTTTTGGAATTTTAATGATGGTGGTCAAGTAAAGGAGGAGTTGGCTGCTGAATTCACCCGAACCAAACACACCTCGCTTGTTTCGAAACTCGCGAGGTTCGGGCTGGGGACGTCCAGGTTTGTTTGACACAGCTGGGCTACATTGGTTCGGGTTTCACTTCCTGCGCGCGACAGCGAACGTTAACAGCTCGAGAGAGCACTCGTTCGTAGATGATAGGCATTGAACTTACGTTGTAATGAAACTAACAAAGAGAGTTCTTATAGCTATTTTTTTTCTTTTAGCCCATAATTATTTGGTTGATCCAAAACGAATTTCCCCGTTTTGAACTGGTTAGTGGCCTAGCAAGAAGTGTCGCGAACTAATTGAAGAATTGTAAATATATACCGGTCACAATGCTTTTGCGATGGCAAAGTTGAGGCTTGTCGGTGGTCACGTCCTGTTGTGGAGTAAATGACGTCGGCCGCGTTGTGGCCTATTTCGTGTCTATTGTTTTCTGAGCAACATTCCGGAGGGACTAAGCCATGCTTTGTGTGCTTACATGCACATCTTGAGGTGTGTGTGCAAACACTCTTCCAATGGATCAGTGTGCAATGCATGTGTACTTTTTTTTTTATTACTCTCAATATCGTCCAGTTTCCTCCAAACACCTAGTCCATGCTCAATGCTTCAGACAAGAATGACTACTATGTATAAAAGACAGTTCTATAAAAGTATCCAGAAGAAATCGCAGCTCTGTAGTTTATATCGACGTTGTCATGACACCAGCTGCTGATATACATGGGACATGTCACAATTAAAATGGGAGAATTTGTTTTTCTTTCTTAATTTATGTATTAAGCATTACTTAAAAGTTTGCTGCAGCTGCAAATTTTTGTTATTTGTTGTGGCTTTATGTAACAGATTTTAAGCAGAACGATATGTTTCTGTGATGGAACTACATTCTTTTGTGCCCACAGTACCCAGAGCAAGATGTGTGACACATTTTGTTGACTGCCCCTCCCTTGGGACATATGTAGGCTTCTTCGAATTTTAGACACAATCAGCTGCAGTGTCTAACAAGAGAAGGGAACCTATCTGGGGAATGGGCCATATTTCTTAATTTTTATAATGTCTATATTTAAGAAACAAAGTGCCTTCAGACTGACAGATTTTAACGTGCCCCGTGACTTAATTGTTTTCGTACTGTCAGCAGACGTGTGGCATTCAGGGAATGCCAAGACGCCCGTTTTTAATATGAAGTTTTTGATATGCTATTTGTTTACTAATTACAAAGTGCCATTTGATACCATGTAATGCAGAATTATATAGGAAGAGTAGTATATTTGTGTTGTGTCTTGTAGTATCGCAGATAGAGAGACGTGAATCAAGTGAGATCATAAAAGTGATTACAAGACTATGTGCCTATACACGCATGCAACCGTACATCATATTACGAGAGTATAAATAACCAAGCAAACCCGTCCCCCTAAACTGGCTCAAAAAATGTAACCTGTGACATGGTGACAACTTTGAGCGCATATAATTTGTGTCTTCATTGGCAGATTGATCGCTGTAGCACCTCAAACTTGTCTAGAGATATGTCTTAGCGTGAAGTCGCTTTTCTGTCCTGTTGGTATAAAGTGCAGTTGTCTGATGCAAAATCTCTTCTTGCAACAAATGTGAATTTTTAAATTGAATGTACCAGTCAAAAAAATATTATGGGTTTTCCTCCCAATGTTTTACTTCTTACGCAGTGAACTAACTTGGGTAGGAAAAACAAGCACTTGCAAGTAAGAAGATCAAAACAATTTTGCCCCAAGATGGTTAGATTCTTTTGTGGCAATCTCAGAATCGGGAAATGTTCACGCTTGCCAGACCTTTCGTCTTATGCAGTGTGCCCTATGAGGCCTATGTAGGCCTCAGATGGGTCTTTGTAGGTCACATACTGCATGCTACTTGGTTTTGCACTTGTGATTCACAAACAAATCTACATGTTTTTTTTTTAATTACATTACTTTTTTTTAATAAGTACATGTCACTCATAATGCTGGATTGGAGAAATTTTCTAAGAATTATGCCTAACTAAATGGCCAATTTTTTAAATAGAAAGGCCTGGTTAAAGGCCCAATTCCACCATATATATGCAATTTTTAAGGAACCTGCTCTGGCAGCAGAAATAACTTGCAAAAACACCGGAAGAGAATGGTACACAAATGACATTGAGAGCCTGCAGTCGACAAAAGGGTATGACGGCGTCAAGAGTCATCCTACTCTTTCAGATAAGGCGTAAGTGATACAATCATAGGAAATTGAACAGACAGAAATCATAGTTGAAGGCAGATGGCATAGGACACCTCAGCCTGGTTAAACGTGTTGTCTAAAATTATATGCATCTGCTCAAAACTAATGTGCGGTTATCCTCTGCTCATAACACCATACCTAGAACTGTCATCCATGTTAGAACATTCACCGAATTCTGACACCATCCTCATGGCATAAAACATGCTTGCTGCATTGATATATAGTGTGTACATATTCACAAGCTGTACATTAAAATTTGTGTTTTTCGACGCGAGTGTTGAATGGGCTGTTGTATTTTCGTTTTTTGAATCCTTTTATTTTGGGTGCAACAAATGCTCCACACATTGGTTTTTCGGATGAATGAGAGTGATGTATGCAAGTGCAAAACAAATCACACAAACAAGTCATTTGACAAGGAAAAGGTAAGTGAGAATAACAAACTAACTTGTCTTATCTGTGGTGTTGCAATGTAGCTAAAAACCTTCTGAAGCAGGAGGTAGGACCTAAAATTGAGCAGGCTTTTAAGTTCTGGCAATACGGGAGAATTCTGCCAACTTTCCTTCGAGCTCTCCCCCTGGTAACAAATTTTTTTTAAAACATGTTACCCTTTCAGAAATGGTATCATACATCATAAAAGCCTGCAAATTACAAGAGCCAGAACTTGGGTTCAGTCCAACATCTTGGAAGGGCACTTGTGTGAGTGCCATAGCAGACAAGCAGGCAGTAAAATGTACTAGTGAAAGCATCTGAGCGTATGCTGACAGGCAGCACAGACTATTCTTATGAAATCATCGACCATGTAATTATGTTTGTTAAGGTTTGCACATACCTGAGTGGTGTTCCACAGATTTCTTAGTGCTTAACACTGGCAAAACAAAGGTTTTATCAATGTCTCATAAACGCAATATATTGTCTTACCCCTACATTTTTTAAAGGAGCTGTGCGATGATTTTAACACCATCTTCTGCTTTTGACATTGTTTATCTTGTCACAAAGAACAGAAAACACACCTCCTTCCTTCAAAATGTTGATTCCACCGTGGAATCGAGGCAAAAATTAGAATATTCCCCGACCTGCAGCCGCGAGCGGCGGCCATGAGAAACACGCGGCATGACGTCAAGGGGGGTCTTGTAGAAAGATAGAAAGTTGCACGAATACCTGTTTGATAAAAGGTAACTTTTCTATAAATCTTGTCCTTCCAACATAAATATAAATGTGTCAAACCTGGTATCATATACAAAACTTTTATTATACGGAGTTTTGGTGGCGCCATCTATCCTCAGTTCACAAAACCGTCAGCTCCATCTGCTGCTGCGAACAGCCGCCAGAAGCCGGAGGGGGAGGGGGACAGAGCAGGACAGGGATGGCCGGACTTGGATGACACTTTCCTCCTTTCACCATATTGTTTGCGCTGTGTCAGCACGTGGTCAGGCGGTCGCGAGCGGATGAGTTCTTGCTGCTCACTGATGGCTCTAGAGAGAGAACTTTACCGGAACCCCGCGCGACCCCCATTGATGTCACAGCGCGCGTGACTCGGAAGCTGGTGAAGGAGTTGAGAGGTGCCAAAAACCTCAATCTTTGTCCATTTTCAAAAATAAAAACTAGTACACGCAGGCAAAAGCGTTTTTTTGTTCTTTACTTCAGAAAGGTCGAGGCACCAACTGCCAAATTATTTAAGCAAAGCACTGAAATAGTTGCATAGCTCCTTTAAGTCGGCTGTCCTTCCAGGAGTCACCGAGATTCGCGACCTTGGGATTTATTTTGACTCGAGTTTTCTTATCATGTTTCACGGATTGCTGCCCGTGCTGTCCGAATGGTGGGTTTGCTCTATCGCTTATCATGTGACTTTACGAATTCTTCATGCGTTGTCCAGTTGTTTTCATGTCTTGTACGTGCAAAATTTGGGTTTGGTAGTGCGATATGGAATTCGCCGACTGCCACTGATCCGTCAGGGATAGAAAATGTGCAGAAACATTTTATTTGTCTTGTTTACGATAAGTACTTTGGCAGAAGGTTCTATTATAACTACGACGACATTCTTAAAAGCCTATGTTTAGAGCATTAATAGAAGCGAAGACTCTCCCCGTGATATTTTATTTTTTCAGAAAGTAATAAATGGTCACATCGACGCTCACCTTTTAGGCTCTGAATTTTCACGCATTTGCTCTATCACAAAGACATTGTTCCTGGTTCCACGCTCACATCCAAGAAATATTGTCGCCTTTAACCCACATGCAACTCTCTCTCAAACATCTAAACTCGCCATCATTGCATGTTTTTAGTGAATTTACATCTTTCAAGTGTAATTTTGATTATGCACTGCACAATGTTTAGGACACATATCTCAATCAGAAACTGTCGATTCTTTTTTTTTTTTACAGCGGTAGCTGTTAGTGCCCTTTCTTGGCAAAAAATGCTCACATACGAACACAAAACCCCACTCTACTGCAGCTCTCCTCTCCCTGTCATTCCTCACACACGCACACTCCTCCCCCCCCTTTCCCACCCCTCCTGCCTCCTCTGTTCCGAAAAACCCACATGATCACGGGGAGAGCGCTCTTCTCCTCCCCATTGTTCCTGCTACATCCACATACCCTCCCAAAACACCCTCTCTTCTCCCTCTCCATTCCTTCTCCCCCTCCTCCTCCATCACCACCTTCCCAGCAGCCACTGTTGCGAAACAACCTTGTGGTCGAGCCGTGCGGACATGCTCCCTCGCCTCCCCACACCTCTACAGAAAAGTTTGGGTACATACTTCCGCCTCTCCGTCACGAGCACGCCCGTCCTAAAAGAATTTTTCAGTAGAAAAAAAAAAAGCACGTTGCTGTGTCCTTTTCTGACACATGCAACATTTCCCAATCATTCCACCAAAGCACACATCTCCCACATGTCTCCTACATCCATGCCAATGAAAGCAAAGAACCCATTGCAAACATTGTACAGCACACTGGCTGAAGGTAAATATTCTTCAACATGTTGTTTCGTAATGCAGCAGCTACCGCTGTCAATCGTACCACATTTTCTGTGGTCGTTTTTTAATCAAATCTTCTATATTTGTGTTACCACACTAAAATCTCACGGTTTTTCAGGGGAGCTAAGGAAATAAACAATTACTATTATTATTATTATTATTATTATTATTATCAAGGGCTGACGAGCAACCAGACAGGAGAAAACTTTCCCTCAATTCCTTCTTTCAATTCGAGAAAGAGGGAGACCCTCCTTTTTTTTGTTGAAAGTAGCTCGGAGACCTGTTCCTATAGGGGTATCCACACGAAGGAGAAATTTGCCCTTTCCTCCGCGGAGCGCGCATCACGTGAGACATACGTCATCCCTTTTTGACGCCTCGTGGCACCGTTCTCTCCTTCTCCTCCGTGGCGGAGGCGCGGAGGCTTCGTACTCTTAGCATGAGAACTCCGCAAGTGCGCGCGGCGGAGCCGGGGACGGTGTTTCCCGGGTTGTTGACGTCACGACATCCGTCCGCGGAGTTCTCCTTCGTGTGGATACCCCTTATGGAGGAGAGAACGAGGAGAGAACAAAAGGGAATGGAGAGGGAAACTGGGAACCAATTTTCTTCCCGGCAGAAGACAATTCTGAAGGTCGGCCAATAAGCATAACTTGACAAAGGGAAAGCCACAGCCACCGTGAGCCAATCGGAGCAACAAAGCAAAGCAATCAACAGATCTCCAGAAAAGGAGCATACTTCGATGGTCAAAGCAGACTCTAATTGGTGCGCTGGAGTCGCAGATTTTGCTGTTCACCAAGTCATGCTGAACCGTACTACAGCCGCAGGCAATGTTCTGGCCTCAGAAGTGCTACATCAAAACACTGCAGGAGACAGGATGGCAGCCGCAACCAGAAACGGTGAGAAAAAAGTGAAAAGGACGGCCATTGATCATTCAAAAGACGTCTCTACTCCAGCAGGAGGAGCCACCAATGTTGAGGTACTCTACATCAAGAGACTTATGTACTACATGCACCAGGCACATAGCTAGGATTTTGTTTCAGGGAGGGAGGGGAGGGGGGGGGGGGGGGGGGGGGGGGGGGGCCACTCATGACAAAATGCTGTATGAGGGGGAGGGGGGAGAGGAGGTTCCAGCAAAATGGAAGTTTTCGGGGGGGGGGGGGGGGGCTTGGGCCTTATGGGCCTCCCCCCTGGCTATGTGCCTGACATGCACGCTTCTAAAGACAGTGTATATGGAATATAGTGCAATTCCTTCCCTCTGTCGAAGAGGACAATTCTTACCCAGCATGTGGACACCACTGGATTCGGCAAGTCGCTGGCCCGTAATCATACAACACAGCAAGCATCAGCTGGATAAAACTTGCTCTTGGAGTATGTGAGTGACACTTGTGTTTTCTGATGTGAGAAATCTTTCATGCTTGCACCTTTATCCAAGTTCCAGTGTATGAGGATGTCTTGAACAAAAATGCAATTGTAGATGGGGCAGCTGCCGTCGCCTGTATTCGCGAACAAGTGTTTGCAACTTGCGCTGAACGCAAATCATTTAGAGGAAGGCACAACCCAGTAATACTGACTATTTAGGACACTGACACACACCGTGCATTCAAAGCTTTCAGTTGGTGTCTTTATCCCACCATAAAGACACTAAAAAAGAGTCGAGACAAGCTAGACAGCTCGCAGGCAGCACGAGCAAGAGATGCCACACACTACTGCCGTCGTTGACCTAAGCCTCTCTACATGCCGACAAAATGTTTACAAACAACCCAAGTGTGGGCACTGCACGTGCAAAGATAACAGATTTGCACGGAAAGCACCTGTGCATGCGCTGTGCTGACGGCAGCGCCACTGCGGCCACGCGACGTCATAGCCATGCATTGGTCTATAGACCAAACCGTCTGCTGCGTGAAATAATAACAGATGCAACAACTCACCACTAACGGCTTTCTTGCTCCTATCTCTGGGAGGCCCCCTCTTCTTTGGAAAAATGCGGTGCGAAAAAATGGATGGAACAGCATATGGCTTCAATTTCTTGACTCCAGTCTTTTTCAGAATCATCTGCTCAAACTGATCATCCGTGAAGTGATCCTGAAAAGTGTCAACATCCTGTCAATGTTGGCATCCCAGACTTTCTTTGGTCCTGTCATTTGTTAAAGGGCTACTCCACCGATTTTTTCAATTTCTCCGATTTGCTTGAAATTTTGCTAAACTAACCAACAAACATCACGAAAATAGTATCCCAAATATTAGGTCAAAATATTGTTTTTTCGCGAAGTTATTGAATTTAGAGTTTTGGTCGTCACCGTGTTTTTCAAGCTCGAAGTCTCTACTGGCAACAATGAAAAGGTGACGTCAGTAGAAGGCAGGGGTTCACTCTTTGAGCTGTAGATTTTGTTTTAAACTGATTCGAAGCAGTTTCATGGTGTCAAATGAATGCTTGGGAAGCTCGCTGCAGTACCCGCGCTCCAGCGCGGAACAAATGATTGACATATTCTATTTTTTGGCTGCTTGCTCGACTGGCAAGCCTGCCTGCCACTGACGTCACGGCCCTGAAAAGCGCGCGTATATTTGAATGTTGGTTTTTGCATCATTTTCATCTGCCGATTTCGCAATAACTACCCTATTATGAATTTCGCGATTCTAAATAGCATACCGGAGAGAGTACAGGCCGGGGAGTCAGAAAATATAGTTAGTTGAGGTAGCTCAAAAAATCAGTGGAGTATCCCTTTAAAAGCAGATTGTGTCGACAGACATGCTGCATAGCAGCACCCGACACAGTGGCTTGAGGTCTGTTCGAGGAAGCTGAAGTGTAAACATAGCACTAAATTGTCTCTCCATTGTTTCTAATAAGAACTCCAGCATGCTCAGTTCACATGTATCTGCATTCGTTGGTGGCTCGCATTATACTGACATAGTTTGCACGCAACCAGAATTTTCTTGGGTGGCACGTGCTGCTCGCCTTTTCAACATTGTCTTCGTTAGCAAATATGCACGACCACATGCGAACAACGAAGATTTGAAGTTTTTGTTGAAACCATTAATTTCACGCTATATTTGTTTTAATGCCAACTACTCCTCAAACAAACCTCAGTCATAGCCTCCTGTATACTGATAAGGGCTGCCCGACCACAGTTTGCCGGCTATCACCACGAAGATGTGAACGACGTGAATAAGTGTCTCTCATGCGTTCTTCCATGCTTGGTGCACATGTTGGCATTTGCAGTGTTGTGTTGTAAGCAGCATTATGCTGTAATGTCATGTGCCCGTGCACAACTCAGACTTGCGGAAAAAGAGGCCGGGGCTGTTGTTCACCCTCTTCATACATCCTGCTAAGGCTTCGCTGAAAGACATGCTAGGCTCAGGCCTCCACGACCTCAATGCTGGACCAGCCCATGTCCGTTTCTTCGGCTCGTACAGTGCTGGTTGGCTGGCTCACAGTGTTGACCTCCCCATTTCTCTCCATCGTACCTGACAACTGGCACGGTGTCATTATGAAAAGTGAGCCCTGGCACAGCTACCACCTTGAACAATGCCCAGGTTATCCAACGCAGTTATGACCCAAGAGGACCCTATAGTCGTCACAATTTCCATGCAACTTTTGATTTCTGTATGAAACTTGGCCCTAACAATAAAAGCTTTCAGTGTTGGCTGGTTTCATTCTACATTGAAAAAGTTCACCAGCTTGTCTGCCTCTTCTGTTATCTAATTCACTTGCAACATCACATCAACTTTTGTAAACTTTACATGTGTGGCAGCTAACTAGCTAAGTATAGGTTACAGAAGTGCAAAAAACACGTACGTAACGGAAGCAGCAGTGTGCAGCGGATAAATCGTGTGTGTGTGTGTGGGGGGGGGGGGGGGGGGAGGGGGGGGGGGTTGCCGGTGTTTATGTGAAGCAGGCGCAACGGCGCCAAAGCAGCCAAAGCACGGGTGAGCAAGACATTGGGCATGCAGAGCGGTTTACCTCACAAAGCCTCCATGCTCGAGCCTCGAGACCTTTCCGACCGATCCGATGCAGCCATTCTTTTCGCCTCTCGATATTTTGTTCACCGCACGGTACGGAGAAAAGCCTCTTTCCTTTCACAGCGCTGCTAGTGCAGTTGACTGCACAGCAACTCGGCATTGCGGTGCTGCCTAGGTAGCGTTATGAAACAGAAAATTAAGCTAAAGACTTACTGCATACAACGGTGCAGCCGACACTCCTTGCTCAATCATGGCGTCAGATCGGTCATGGATGGATGGATGGATAGATGAATATTGGCTGTTCCCTTTGTAACGGGCGGCAGGTTGCGCCGCCTAGCCTAGTTTAGTTCAGCTTAAAAGTTTTACACTAAATTTTGTCCCTTGTTAATAAAAATAAATCCCAAATTTCGTGTAATATCACATTTCTCTATACCTCTTTGTTGTTTTTATAATCTTTTCGTCCATTCCTCCATCCCCATCCACCAGACCCAGTGCTTCCGCAAAATCTGTCCCCTCCAGCAGGTGGGCGGGATCTCCTCACTATGGCATACCGTACATAATATGTTAGAATCTGAAAATTTTGCCCTATGTGTCATAGTTCTCAGAACCCCTGTCCTTTCCTCAAACAACAAAGCACTCCCGTGCGAGTTATCAAATATATTTTCTTGGCATCCTCTCCTTCCACATTTTCCACTCGGTATCCTTTGCGCCCTTTTGTACTGTGCAGTTTCGCTCTCTCCCATGATTAGTTTCTAGGTGTATAAACTTTAGCTTTTGCGTTCGATTTGTCTACTCTGTGTTCAAGCTCTTCATATATAAATACGTGCACACCATTCCCGCCCACCGCGTATCCTCATTTCATCTAGCCTTTGCTCGAATTTCAGTTTACTGATAGCTTCTCTAGCCTCAAATGATGACCAGCCCATATCCCCCCGTACGGTGTACCCCCTCAACCCCCTCAAATGGTGTGCCCCCATGTGTGCCCAGTGCCAACCTGCGCACTTCTTCGGTTACTGGTCTGCAGATCCGACCGATCCGACAGATCAGTCAAAATCGCGGCCTTGTGTGTGCTCATGGGAAGGCTCAAATGCGCTTGGTCACGTGCTGTTGTTGTGTTGTCCGGTTGTTGCCTTTTGCGGCGGGTGGTGCCACGGGTTTGCGAGTTCATCGGGCATAGAGCACGCAGCACACTAGACTAGTGCACACCGGCGGTGCATATCTGGTGACTGGTGCTTTAATAAGGCTGAAAGCTGGACTAATTGAAAGATTTTTTTTTTTTTTATATAGGGGATTTTTGGTGGCTCATGCCCTAGAGGTCCTGCCCAGAATGATAGATAGATAGATAGATATTTATTTGTACATTTAAGTACAGGTCGCATAGAAGGCGTTTCCGCCCGTACACATATGTGCCTATGTGGCCAGCTAGACGATGATGGCGATGCGAGGCTTCTTGGCTTGAGAAGTGTGGGACGATGATGATGGGATGGTGAAGAGGGTGAAAAGTGAGGTGGGTGACGTATGATGAGGTATGCAAGACATCGTGGGTGTTTAGAGGTGTTTGGCTGCTGCCTTGCAGAACTGTGTCACCTCGTCTCTGTCTGTGATGGGCAAGCTGGTGATGGCGTCAGGCAGGGACCTCCAAAGTCTCACAGCCCGGAGGAGACATGAGTTGTCGTGCCGTTGGGTCCGAGCGAAGAGAGGGTCTATGCGCCCGGTTCGTTCGTTGCGACGGGGCACAGAGCGAAGGTAGTCGTCCTGCGAAATCCCAGGACCAATCACCTGCCCAGAAGGAGGGAATGAAAGAAGTAAAAATAGCACCATGTAACGCATGACGTCAAAAATAAAAGTGAGGAAGTAGTAATATTTTATATTTATTGTGGTGTCCTTCGAATATCACAAAGCAAAATTGCGTTTAAAAAGGTAATTTTTATTTTTGTAAAAACTCACGTATAGATGGCGCAGGCTACACACCATCTCAACCAATCAACGGGGTTGATTGATTATCTGCCTGCAAACATAAACTTGGCAAGCGTCGTCGGTCAAAATGGCGGAATCCGTGGTGGACGGGTCCGTTCCCGTCGTGATAAGTAACGGCAACGCGGCGACTCCCGCGCCCGCCCCGACTCCCGATTCGGTCACGTCCGAAAAGGACGAAGACAGCGAGCTCAACCTGGATAAGAACTCTCTGCTGGCTGTCCTGAAGTTCCTCAAAAAGAACAAGCTCCAGGAGACCGAGCTCATACTCCGCAAAGAAGCCAAGATCCTCGGAGACAACAACCTTCAAGAGGACGTGCAGGCGAGTTCGGACGTGAGTAGCGTCCTCTCGACGTACAAAAGCGAAGGCGACCCGGACATCTACGAAGACACGTACACGGTGTTTAAGCGCTTCGTTGAATCGTCGCTGGACTCGTACCGCCACGAACTCGCCATGATCCTCTACCCGGCTTTCGTTCACATGTACCTGGAGCTGGTCTACAACGAGCACGAGGAACAGGCCGTCAAGTTCATGGAACGCTTCGGGCCCGAGCAGGAAGAGTACTACCAGGAGGACGTCAAACGCCTCTCGTGCCTCACCAAGAAAGATCACATGAAGGGTAACGAGTTCATGGACAACTTCCGATCGGGACAGTTTACAGTTCGAATGTCCCGCGACACGTACAACTTCCTCAAGCGGCACCTCCAGGACAAGAAGAACACTGTCCTTCAAAATATTATCCAGGAACACCTGTACCTCGATGTCTACGAAGGAATCGCGCGGATGAAACCCCAGCTTGACGCTACGGCCGGTGCGTTCCTGGGGGAGGCGGCTCGGCAAGCGAATAAGGTCAAAGTCTACTACGGGCTCCTCAAAGAACCCGAACTACATATTCCGCTCGACGAAGACGACGACGGCGGTGACGGAGAGGACAAGCCGAAGAAAAAGAAGCCCAAAAAGGACCCTCTTCTGTCTAAGAAGGCGCGCAACGACCCCAACGCGCCCCCCAACAATCGGATTCCCTTGCCCGAGCTCAGGGACGCTGACAAGTTGGACAAGATCAGCGCCATGAAGGAGGCCATCAAGAGGGTCAAGCTGGGCCCGGACAGTCTCCCTTCCATCTGCTTCTATACTTTTCTCAACAGCCACTTGGGGGTTACGGTGGCCGAGATATCGGAGGACAGTACCCTTCTTGCGGCAGGGTTTGGGGACTCTCTGATAAGGGTGTGGAGCCTGACCCCTAACAAACTGAAGGGGATGAAGTCTGCGCACGACCTGGAGACAATTGACAAGGAAGCGGATGACGTCCTGTACAGGTGTGCTATGAACTTTGTGGTTCAAGGTGGCTGTGAGAGATCAATCCAGTGGTCTACCTGCAGAAATTTCAAAGTGAAGATCAGTTCCTATTAGAAAATAAGCATGAAATCTTTTAAAAATGGGAATGGCAGGCGGAGACACAGATCAGAAATCACTATATTTACAGGTGGCATGACCTGCATCCCACCTTTGTCTAATTCTGTCAATCTAAGCAAAGTGGTATTCACTGGATGCTGCAGTTGAGCATGGTGTTCACAGTGCAGGCTCAGAATGAGCCCCCACTTATCTTCTGAGAAGAACTAGAATCTTGGTGGTGTGCGATGCATGTTGTGAAAGTGAGTCAATGTTGCAGAAGTGTTGTGGAAGTTCATCGTAAGCTCGTGGTAAGTGGCACCATACTCAACTATGGTCGCCAGTCAACGCCACCTATTGGGGGTAGCACCTAACACAAGTTCTATTCAGGGGTGTAGCCAGGAGTTTTTTCTTTTTCCATGGGTGGCCAGTGTGACTAGCATTTCTATGACTTGGAGGGGAAGAGAAAAGAAGGGGGATGCCGTCCTCTTCTTTAAAATGCCTTCATGCCTTGAATGACTAAAGTACATCTTTGGTAAAAATTGCACCTCTTTATGTGCAGGTGTCAAGTTTTATGGCTCGCTTTGAACGCTCCTGCATTCAAGGCGAGCCGTCCTATATTTTACCTTTCATAACTCGTTCAATGACCATTGTGCGAGACGCTGTCCCACTCTCTGACCTCGAGAACCTCTGTCTGCGTTAAAAAACACCGGACACCTTGATACCCTTGCAGTAAAACACTTCATAAGCATGCATACTTGGCCAACATGTGCACACACACACTCTCCGGAAAGCATTTCCTGTAAAGGCGCACATGCACATTTAACTCCCGAATTTTCCTTCTTTCTTAATGGCTGCAGGTGTCCCCTGGGTGATGCTCGCATACTTTGTGGATTATCATTACCTAAAGGCGCTTCTTCCTTTAACTTTAGTGTATGTAAACAGAGGAGGCTAAGATTTTCAGCCCTGGGCAAACCACCATGGGCTGCGGTTTGAGGGCAGAGACGACCGGGGAAACCCTGGCAAACTTCTAAATCTTAATCCTAGCATATCCCACACTGCTTGGGGACAGTTAGAAAAATGCAGAGGGGGAGCAAATAGACGGATCACACAGCCAGTTTTATTACGCCACCGCTGCCGCCATGCATCCTGGGGGATGTAGTCTTTCTGCACGCGCGACAACCCCGCTGCCTGCGCGAGCAGAGCACGAGGCGGTACGAGCTGCCTCGTGAACTGGCGCCTGCCTTCTATGAAGTACAGTGATGGCGGCGTCATGCATGCGTGGAACGCTTAGTGGGATCGGTCTATTGTCTTAGAAGGGCGAGGGGACGAATCATGCTTTTGTTTTTCTAGGCTAGGTGGTGCAAGCTAACCTCCGTTATGACGTGTACAGCCATTGGCATCCATCCGTCCTTTTCGCTCACCCCAGAGCCACTAAATAAGCTGCACTTAGCAATACCGGCACTTCACCCATCTTGTCGTTTAAAATCACTATTGCCAGTTATCTGGTATAACAGACACACTCTTGCGTCCTCCAGAAATGTCGAAACAGTCCGCGACGGAGCGAGACGACATCGCCCAAGCTTCTTGTCACTGTATCTGAAGCACAGAAAGTTGCGCTTTCATGTCGTAACTGTCTCCAGTTGCACCCGCTTTGCACTAGGCCACAAAATGGCAGCACCCACGAGACAATCGAGGAATGTATGTTGATACTGTAAATTCGAGTTCTCACATACAGTGCGGCGCCAACTCGGCTCTGTGGGCACCGCACCGACTTTGTGCTACATCAGCTACCCGCTGCTTCTGACGGCCCTTTTTCTGTCTCTGCATCCAGGCGTGCAGTGCTGGCTTAGTGCCGACACTGGCGCTTTTTCCTAGATGAAACCTGCATCCGCGTCCTATTTTCAGGATGATGGACGAGCGCAGCGGCGTGGAGATGCGTGTCCTGATGGGCCACAGCGGCCCGGTGACGGCGGTCAGCTTTAGCCCCGACCACACATACCTCCTGTCCTCTTCCGAGGACTCCACCATTCGGCTCTGGAGCCTGCTGACGTGGACGAACGTCGTGTGCTACAAGGGCCACTGCTTCCCCATCTGGGACGTCAAGTTTAGCCCGCACGGCTTCTACTTCGCTTCGTGTGGTCACGACCGGACGGCCCGGTTGTGGTCGACGGACTCCTATCAGCCCCTACGAATCTTTTCTGGTGAGTGGTGGTCCCGGATTTATATGTTGGACTCACTTAAAAGGAAGCTGAAGAAGTCCTTGCATTCGAACGAACAGTAAAAGTCGTAATGCAGACTCCTTAAAAATGATGTCTTAAGTTTTCTTTTGATCTCAATCATAGGAGCTTCGTAATACCCAATTATAATTTCAACGTAGACCTGTCCATTGCAGCACGCTGAGAGTAGGAAAGCGCGAGGGCAGAGATGAAAACTGGCAAAAGTGATGTCATCAGCGGTATCGGATGACCCTTGTGCGGCACTAAGCTGGCTTGAAGATGCCGTCGATGATATCATGCTCTGGACAGATAACAAGCGGCAGGGAAGATCGCCTCATACCCGGCCGCAATCGCTGCACATATTTTTCAATATAAATGTGGCTTACTTTTACTTTTTCCCAAGATATGTGCAACAACTGAATTCACGGGACAAACAACTATAGAAGTCTGTTCTTAATACAGTCAAACCCGACTATATCGAACCCGTTTACACCGAATTATCGCTTATATCGAACAATTATTGTACACAGTAATGTTACAGTGATAATATATAGGAAAAACTACGGTTACATCGAACAAAAATTGCAGCCGCTACCGATATATGGAACTGCCAAGAGCGCCGTTTTGCTCTGCAAACTGGCTTTCCCCCAACGCGAGCAGCCGCATTGGGGGAAAACCAACTTGCAAAAACCGCTCAAAATATATTTTTTTTTTTGGGGGGGGGGGAGGGGGAGGGGGAGGGGAGAGGAGATGGGAGGGGCAGCTGTGTTGATTGTTTGGAAGAAGAAAAAAATCTCTTCTGCGGAGAGAGAGCGGGGGGAGGGTGCCTCCATCCTTTCTCTCCCTGGTCCGTATTATTTTTTCTTCCGGGCGGTTCACGCAGCCGCCCGGAAAAAGAAAAAGCCAGCTTGCTCTGCTAGCTGGCTTTCCCCCAACGCAGCCGCGTGCCTTAGGGGAAAGCCAACTTGCAGAGAAAAAAAAATGAAAGCCGTTTACAACTCCCTGTGACGCCGGATTAGAGCGCAGCTCTTGAAGAGGAGGATGGAAGGGTGCTGAGGGATAGGATGGAAGGCTACTGTGGGATAGTTAACTCCCTGAGTTCACGTGACCTCAAGGGGGTCACTTGACATCAGGGGGTTACGTGACCTCAAGGTGGTCACGCGACCTCAGGGGTCACGTGACCTCAGGGGGTAACCGTCATGACCCTCGTGAGGGTAACCCTCGTGACCCTCGTGAGGGCAACAATCGTGACCCTCGTGAGGGTTACCTTCGTGAGGGTCACGAGGGTTACTTATCCTTTTGAGGGTAACTAACCCTCGTGAGGATTACGAGGGTTACCACGGTTACTCTCACGAGAGTCACGAGGGTAACCCTCGTGATCCTCGTGAGGGTAACCCTCGTGAGAGTAACCTTCATAACCCTCATGAGGGTTATGTGCTGTTACGCCGACGGCAACGCTGACGCCGCTCAAGCCGGAAACGGGTTCCTAAGAGTTGTGCTCTGAAACGGCGCTCTGCAGGAGAAGGTTGTCCTGCTCGGGCTAGAGTGCCTTCATGTTCGGGACATGAAGGCACCCAGCTCGGACATGCTCCGTGCTCTCGGCATAGTTCAGCGCTAATTCACGAATATAGAAGACAGTGGCCTCAGCACTTTGGTGTCCGCCGAAAGAGTAGAAAAATATTGTTATCGCGGATGCAATGAAGAAAAAGCAGCAAAAGATGCAAGACTATTTCATTGTGTAATATGTCACCAGAAAGCTGATTTTTGAGAGTCAAATTCATTAAAACGTTTATATCGAACTGGTAGACGTTTTTTTCCGAGTTCGATATAAACGGGTTTGACTGTACAAATTTCTTGAAAAGTGCTTTAGCTTCCCTTAAAAGGGCACCTGTGGTCAATTCTCAAAATTCTAGGATTAGGGGTGATTATTGTGTAAAAACTACTAATAAACGGTTCTGTGTCATTAGTTTTCCAAAATATTAAATAGTTTTCTTGCAAACCTCGTTTAAACTAAAATCACAGAGTGAAACCGAAACCTTGCTGGCGGCAGGTAACATTGGTCCTGCTCGTCAACTACTGGGCATCACTTGCTACGGAGACGTCGACAATGCCATCAACAAAAGTGTCAGAGGGGCACCTTGCATTCTCTTTTTTTTTTCTCGCCCTCTCACTCCGTGCCTCGGAAAGTAAGAAGCAAACAAAACCATTCTTCCAGTTGTTGATGTTCAGCAGAGTGTTCAGCAGCGTTGACTGCACTGCTCCGCACACCACGCGTTGCCCGCTAGATTGGGTCGATTTTGGTGACCGTGGAGCTGCTCTGACTACGTTGGCCAATTTCATAAACTTTAAGGCGGAATTGCGTTGTAATTTTTTACGTGCATGCATTTCAGATGATGCAACGTAGGACTGCGTTGTTCTCTCAATGTCAAAATTTGACCAGAGTTTCCCCTTAAAGGGGCCCTGCAAGGACTTTTTTACTGGTTTTTAATTTGCACTGAACCTGAGCGCTCGGAACATAGTAACTCAGTGAAAATTTTCTTTTCTCGAAATTCGATTTATTTTAGAAGTTATAGGCAAATTAAAACTACAAGGACAAGCAAAAAATAACCTCCCTCATGACGTCTTTGGTTGCTTGAGTGGCCGTGAACTAGAGGAGGGGTAGTGGGCTCATCGCGAGCGCTCAGGGCTGCCGCACTCCGTGTCGATGGCGCGAGAGGGCGCCACTAAAGCATGTTCTGGATAGGCTGTACGCAGTGGGCAGCCAGAGCGGCTCTCACCGCACTTGCTGCGCGATTAAACACTAATTCGGCATGACACTTCATTGGTCACAAACGACAGCAAACACGGGGTAAAGATCAGTTCAGAATGGGAGCCACTTCGAGCTGCCATACCGCGAAACGGCCGAACCGCAAGACAAAGCTTTTCGCCGAAGATACCGAAGGCCTTCGGAACGCTCGGAGCTGGTCGGATCTTCCTGTTGCTATGATCGCAGCGCCGACGCGTACATTCTTGACCTTTCCGTGTCGGCGCCTGATCCCACTTCTCCTTTCTAGTATGCACCGCCTTTTCCGCAGCTTGGTGGCGGGCAAGTCGACGGGTCATTTCTTGTTTTCGTACTTTATAAACTGCACTTGTTTCTTTTCTGATCTAAAATACTGAACAAAAACTACTTTTATAAATAATTGAAACGGTTCGGTGCCACTTATATTTTGTATTTCGACTAAAAAGAAGTTTTTGGCGGCTCTGACCAGTAGTAAGCCCAGGACCAAAGACGTCACATTTTGCGCGCTTTCGGTACCGCGAGTCGCCCTCGTCAGTGGAGGAGGTTTCCGCGTCGTCCGATTAAAATATGACGCACTGATATTTAGTTACTCTCTCCGTGCCCACTGGCTTGCCTGAACTTCAAGAGATGTGAAAACCGCAAAAAAGGTAGACGCTTAAATATGATTGCAGGGCCCCTTTAAACAAGCTGTGCAACAATTTTAACATTGAAAGAATTTGCATCTTCTACTTTGAACATTGTCTATCCTGTCACAAAGGACAGAAAGCACATCTCCTTCCTTCGAAATGTTGGAATTCCGCCGCGTAATCGCAAGGCAAGAATAGAAGATATCCCAACCGGCAGCTGCGAGCGGCTGCCATGAAAACCACGCGGCATGACGTCGATGGAGGACTTGTAAAAAGATAGCCAGTTGTGCAAATACCTGCTCGATAAAAGGTAATTTTCTATAAATCTTGTCGTTCGAACATAAACATAAATGTGTCAAAAACCTAGTATAATCGACAAAACTTTTATTGTACGGAGTTCTATTTGTGCCATTTATCCGAGGTCAACAAAACTGTCAGCTCTATCTGCTACCGCGAACAGCTTCCAGAAGCCGGAGGGGGAGGGGGGCAGAGCCGGGTGGGAATGGCCGAACCCGGATGTTGGTACTTTCCTCCTTTCGCCACGTTGATCATGCTGTGCAAGCATGTGGTCGCGAGCGGGTGAGTTCTCGCTGCTCACTGATGGCTCTAGAGAGAGAGCTTCACAGGAAACCCACATATCCCCCTTTCACGTCACAACGCACGTGACTCGGAAGATGGTGAAGGAGTTAAGTGCCGAAAACCTCAATCTTTGTCAATTTTTAAAATAAAAACTGGGACATGCAGTCAAAAGTGGTTTTTTGTTCTTTACTTCAAAAAGGTCGAGGCACCAACTCCCAAATTATTTAAGCAAAGCACTGAAATTGTTGCACAGCTCCTTTAAAGGGTTTTCACTCAGGAAATGGCTTTCAGCAAGGGATGTGCATGATGTCAGTGATTGGCGGAACCAACGGTTCTCTCTCCCCGACTCAAGTATTCACATGAATGGCAGGGAGCCGAGAGGGATGTTAATGTTATCAGGCGCATCTAGCGGCCATACTCTTTTGACAACAGGGTTTGGTGCGAGCTGACAAGAGTAGAAAATAGGTAGCATACATGAAACAGAGATACCCGATTATGGCAGCAGCAGTCTTAGATGCAGAAGACGACAAACTGCTTCCTGCTGAAATAAATATGCTTCTTGAATGGGGGGATGCAACACAAGGAATGTGAAATCAAAAATCATTTGCATGAGGAGCAGCTCGAGGACAGCACTGATGAATATCAAAGACTCCTTCGGGTGCCTCGGACAACATGTGCAACAGCGCGGGTCACAACAAGTTCGGCAATCCTGATGCCACCACTGGTATCTCGCTGAGCAAAATCTGGAAAGTTGCCAGACATGCAAACAAAATACTGCCAATTGCGAAGAGGCGGGGAGGGGAGTGTTTGTGCAGCCGGAGCAAAAGCTCCCTTGTCTACCTGGAATGTCTACGTCAATGCGGTTCTGCTCCTAAACGTGACGTTGTTGCCATGTGATGCACGTCTCGGCAAGTGAAGGAAGGGATTTCTCCCTCACATGAATGCCCCTTTACTGACAGCACAGTTCCTAGATGTCCCTTGTGTCTGCTCTTGGTCTCGGGTGAGAGCTAGGCCTTTGTTAAGTGCTGATTGAATGTGGTGTCACAGCACCTTGCTCTGTAAGCATTATTGACCAATAAGAAAATGTTGGATCTGTTTGCGAGTTCACGATTGTCCAATATTTTCGCGAGAACTTTTCACAACTCCCAAGTGGCGAGAGGTCTCGCAGCCTCTGAAGTACCCCTGCCAAGCATTTCTTTATCCACTGGTGAATTGCAGCTTGTGTGCGAGAAGCCTGGAGTTAAATTTCGGGCAAGGGACATTGTGTTTTTTTGGGTACCGAGAGAATCTGTGTGATTCTAATGGGTAGGCCCATAAAGACATTCTTTCGGAAAAGGCATCTGAAACGTGATGCCGGCACAGTTACTATGGTCACTGATGGAATGAAAATGGCAGAGCGTGTCTTTAGAATGCCTGACCTCCAACACGCTCTCCTCGCCCTCATTTGTGCTTTGCCGTGCGTGCGCACTCGACGTGCACGAAACGTCAAAGCGTTGTTGAAGGTAGGAAGCTCGCACTTGAGACTGGACGACTGAAGTGTCTGTGTGCTGTCCTTATCTTTTCGTTGACCGTAGATACACGTATGGCATTACTTTGTTCTGCAAACAATCACTGCAGTCACATCCACCGTCCTCGCTTCTGCAGGTCACGTCTCCGACATTGACTGCATCCAGTTCCACCACAACTCTAACTACGTGGCGACCGGGTCGAGCGACCGGACGGTGCGCCTCTGGGATGTCCTGACAGGCAGCTGCGTCCGCTACATGACGGGCCACAAGGGCCGCATCTACTGCCTCCAGTTTAGCAACGACGGTCGCTTCCTCACGTCGGGTGGTGCCGACTGCAAGATCCTCCTCTGGGACGTGGCCCATGGGCACCTCCTGGCCGAACTTGCAGGGCACACAGACACCATCTACTGCCTCTGCTTCAGTCGAGACGCGACGCTCCTGGCATCCGGAGGCATCGACAACTGCATCAAGCTCTGGGACTTCACCAGGCTCCTGGACGAGATTGACCTGGAAGAACTCAACATCTCACACGCGCCCACCGTCCGGACCAACTCGGACGGTCTGCTGCTCGGCTCGTACCCAACCAAGGCGACCTCAGTGCTGGCGTTGCACTTCACGAGACGGAACTTGCTGCTGGCTTCGGGGATGTACCAGAGTGGGTCTTGAGTGTGTGAGCATGAAACCTCATCTAAGAGTGATCTCCGAGACGAACTGGCTGAGGGCCGGGCACATCGGTTACCGGCTACACTTCGTTGGCTTTCAGTCTGACAGTTCAGTGAAGGCTAGTAGTTTGGAACACTTGCCTTGCAGCTGGCCATTGCATAAATGGTCGTGCAGTGATAGATTTTTTTGGAAGCTAAGGCTTGATGCCCCCAGCTCTCTTGGACTGGGTCTTGTTGTCTAAGAGTGATTTGTGAGGTGAACTGGCTGGGGTGTGAAATATGTGTTACCAGAGGCACGTGGCTACGCTTTGTTCACCTTCAGACTGACAATTGAGTGAAGGCTAGGGTTTTATGGGACTTGCTTTGCAGCCTGCAGCACTCCATTGCACAAATAGTCATGCAGTGGAAGTTTTTTTTTTCTTTTCTTAAAGCTATGGCTTAGTACCTCCAGCTCTCTTGGCACACTGTCTTGTTGTCTAAAAGTGATCTGCAAGATAAGCTGGCTTGCATGCAGACACGTCTGCAATCAGAGATGCATGACTGTGCCTTGTTGGACTTCAGACTAACAATTCAGCAAAAGCTAGGGGTCTGGGCCACTTGCAGCCATCCATTGCATAAATTGTCATGCAGTGATAGTTTCATTCGAAGCTATGGCTAGGTACCTCCAGCTCTCTTGAACAGTTTCTTGTTGTCTAAGAGTGATCTGCGAGATGATCTGGCTAAGGTGCAGGCATATGCGTTATCAGAAAGGCATTGCCACACTTCATTGACTTTCAGACTGACAATTCAACGAACGCTAGGGGCCTGGGCCGCTTGCCTCGCAGCCATCCATTGCACAAATGGTTGTACAGTGAAAAGTTCCTTTGGAAGCTCTTGCTTGGCATCTCCAGCTCTTAGCACAATGTCTTGTCTGTGAGATGAACTGACTTGGACATGGGTACATTTCTTACCAGGGAGGCATAAGCATGCTTTGTCAGTCATCAGACTGTCAATGCAGGGATGGCTCTGGGTGCAGGCTATACTTGCTTAGCAGGTACATGCTTTCCAACTGCTCGAGCAGTGGAAGTTTCTTTGGAAGCTATGGCTTTGTACCTGCAGCTCTCTCTGAACTGTCAGTTTAAGTGTAAATGGGGAACCAGCTGCCCTGCAGTAGGGTTTCTTTGACTTCACCACAAGCGTTTGTTACTGCAAGCTGTCACGAGCTTATGCCCTGTTTGGGAGGATGGCTTGCAATGCAATATTCTGAGGTGTTCTTCATTTGTACATAGGCTCATTATTTATCACCCTTTTATATTTAATAAAGTTGTGCCAACCTTTCGAAGTGCCTTTAATGTTGTTACCCCATCTGGAGCAGTTTACAGGGGCGTTAGACTGAAAATACTAATATAAAAAGAAAGAGCACTTTAAAAAATGAAATTGTATCTTTAGTACAAGTGGCAGACGTTGCACACGAATGTGACCTGGTAACTAGTGAGCTAATTATAGGGATGTGATTACTATAGTACCAAAGTGCTCACCCTGCTAAAAGTAATCGTGTGTGGAAGTTAGCTTGCCCTAAATGGCATGGGGTGTCTGCTGTAGTTAAGAAATATTGTCAGTGCACTATGACTGTTAGCCGGGGATCTTTAAGGCGCATCACGTAACAGTAACACGACTGTTTGCTAGCACGATACTCATCCTGATCAAAACGAGCAGGGGTGGTAAAAAACTCTAGGATCTCTGGGTTCTCCAGCATAAATTTTCGCTCCAAGCACCCCCCCCCCCCCCCCCCCAATTCTGCTATATTCTGCTACATTTCACTAAAATTTATACCAACACAATGCCAAAGGTTAATTTGTGTTTTCCTCTCCAAAAACTAACAAATATAGGGCATCATTGTTTATCATTTTAATGCTGCCGTATCGTTAAGGTAAGCTGGTGGAAATTTTCTTAATTTATGATTAGCGATTCAAATGGCGTACTATTTGATTCGATCTCCTTGTTGAACCCTTGACGGTGCTTGGAAAGTTCCTCAGTATTTCTCATTGTTCGAGGGCTGTTAGCTTGTCCAGCTCCGTTGAGCGCGCTTCTCACAGCGCACTGGAGCACCGCAGAGAAGCAACACCGTGGAGGAGGCACCGCGATCCTACGCATCTCGTCTGCATCTTGCGCAGGGGTCGCGTTGACGTCAGAACGACGCCGAGCTCTGATTGGCTTTGATTGGAAGGATATGCAAAATGCTAGATGCATGTTGGTCTACCCACAATTCTTTTTTTTAATCAGTTTGTAAGGAATGGGCGTTCTGACATCATCGTATGGTGTGTTCACCATGTCCAAAAAGTAGTCCCTCGATTTCCGCCTGATGACGTCGTAGAAGTGTCATGCTATCGCCGGTGGCGATCCTGGCGGTGTCACAGCAGCGATGGTGGATGTGGCAGACGCCTGTTCTGCTGCAGGTCGCTGTGTGGCAGTCCACGGAAGCTTCGGCAGCCAGAAGTTGGGACACCATGATGACAGCGACACTCGCGTTCACTTGTGCTACTCGCTGCTTCTCGTTTGCATTTCTGCGACCAACCGCCAGGATCGCGACATGCAACAGCATGACACTAGCATGACACTTCGGCCTCTGTGACGTTATTTGCTGCCACTTTGGGAAACTTTTGATGTATGGGCAGCAAAGGACGCTAAACAGACCAGTCGAAGACGCGCTCCAGGAATCATAATCATCGCAATTTCTGTGCAAGAAGCAGATGAACTTGTGTTTCGCATAAACATTGCACATACTTTGTGCCTTTGGGCTGAAAGAAGGCCCGGCCAAAGCTAGGCGCTCCAGCGGGAGTGGAACGAAAAGTTCGCGTTTCTCAAAGTCGCGCAACCCAGCTTTAACCCTTTACAGCCGAAAGCTGAGGCAGCAGATGCGCGTTAATTAAGGCTGGTTTAATGTCGTGATGTAGGCGAGTTGGTTCATGGTAACGGAAATAAACAGCGCGCAAAAAATACACAGGACGAAAGGAAGGTGTGAACGACACAAGCGCTGATTAGAAGAAATAAACTGGATTAATGTCGTGATGTAGGCGAGTTGGTTCATGGTAACGGAAATAAACAGCGCGCAAAAAATACACAGGACGAAAGGAAGGTGTGAACGACACAAGCGCTGAATCAATCAGTTTGTAAGGAATGGGCGTTCTGACATCAGCGCTTGTGTCGTTCACACCTTCCTTTCGTCCTGTGTATTTTTTGCGCGCTGTTTATTTCCGTTAAGGCTGGTTGTCGTTAAAGACCGTTTGCAGCGCAGTCGGTCGCAATCAGCGCGAGTGTGTCAACAGCCTTTACAGAAAGTCTGTAAGAGCCAGGCATTTAACGCGTTCTGTGTTCGAAAAAGTCTCGTTGAGGGTTGCTGAGGCAATTCTATTTTGCATCAAAATCTTCAAAATAGTCCTGCGGCTGCTATGCTGAAATATGCATATGCTACGCTGTAATGTTCTGTCAAACAGTCTGCATCATTAATGTTTTTTTTTTTGTTTTTTTTTTATTATTAGCGATATTTATGAAAGCATACTTGGATATAGCGAGGGCACATAGACTAGCGCTATACTCGGTGTCGACCGGATCATTTAGCTCTCTCTCTAACGGGTTTTTGTTCGTGTTATAAAATCTTCGTCCGTGATAATATAAATGAGGCTCTGATCTTTCACCGCGCGTTCAGAAGTATAAGCAGCTCTTGATAGTTTTGACTGCGAATTGTTTACGGGCCACAGCTCCACCAAAAATGATCAGTTCATGGAAGTTTTTCAAACGCTAGGCATGCATTGTGAAAACCTGTATACGTATACAACTGTCCTATAAAAACGAAATTCAAGTTAAAAAAAAAAAAAGATCGTCAGTTCATGGAAGATTTTCAAACGTTAGGCAAGCATTGGAAAAGCTGTATACATATACAACTGTCCTATAAAAAAACGAAATTCAAATTTAAAAAAAAAAAAGATCGTTACTTCTATTTTGAGAAGTGATGCAAGGAAACTACACTTGAATGTTGCTTGGTAAGCCTCTGCCTCTCCCACAGCAGCAGAGAAAACCGCGTGAATGTACACAATATTCGTAATATTCATAAGGAAGCACAAAAACATAAGTGGCATAGAGTATTAGGGGGAAAAACGGATGTAGGACAAAAGGCTTCCAAGTGGAATCCCAGACAAAATGGTCCCAAGTGAATATTAGACGCTCTTTAACGTTTTAGTGAAGTGCTACTCTGGAGTTCTATTAAACATACATTTAATGTTCTTATAATACAGCTATTGAACGTACGGCGGAGGGGTTCATGAAATATTTCCTATCGTATCTTCATGGTTCATAGGCGTTCGATACCTAACAAATCAGATCGAAGCCCTTCGATATACAGGGTGTCACAAAAGAAAATTTACACGGTCTTTTTTACCGCAAAAATAAACTAGGCATTGCCGAACGCTCATTCTCCGCCCCCCCCCCCCCCCCCCCCCCAAAAAAAAAAAAAAAAAAAAAAAAAGTTAGAGGTTACAATCAGATGTTAAAGTTTCAGTCCGATCCGATAACTTAATCAAAAGTTATAAGTGATTTTCTGAAAATTTCAATGGGAAAATTGCGGACGACGGAGTTTTTAAACAGATGGGGCTCTATGGCACCAGAAACCGAAAACGGGCAAAAATGGGCTCCACTTTCCCATTGAAATTTTCAAAAAATCAACTTTTGATGAAGTTTTTTTTTTTTTTTTTTAATGTCGATCAATCAATTAGCTAACAATCCACCATTTCACTGCTTAGCACACCTCTTCCCGAGGTCCCGTTGTAAGCTTTAATGCAATGCGGTAGAGTTACGTTTTGTAAACTTCGTGTTTTACTTTAATAAATTTCCGTGTTATTAAAAAAAAAAAAAACTGTGAGACGTGTTCAGTGAAAGCGATGCATCACGCACATTTACCACCAGTTTTTTTTTGTATGTAGTTTAATGAAAGGAAACTATTACACTGGTCTGTTTCAATTACCAGCATGAAGTGCCAATCCAAACTGAAAATTAACTGCTGTATTTGAAGTGTTTATTTCACAAATAGAAGTTTGTATTGGTATTTTGCGCACATATGTCTTTTTATATGTTGGTATTGTACCAAATAAAGTTAATAAAAAATAGGAACAAGAACAAACCTTACAAAATCTATTTGGGATCATTTTGTGCGGATTTACGATGGAGACCATTTTGTCCGGAATCATTTTGTCCTGTTCACGAAAAAAAAATATTCGGGGTTTTCGGTAATCACAAAAGTCATGAAACTGTAACAAACATTGAGCGCTCATTCGTTCCCTTTCAATATTTCTGTATTCAGTCGAATCAAACGATCAGAAAGAAAAAAAAAAAGAAAAAAAAAACGGGTTGCTGTACATACATCTGAACGTCTTAATACCATCATTTTTTTCTTTTTTTTAATGCAAGTTGTTGGAAGATTTGAGAAAGCAAAATTGTTTTACACTCGAAGATCGAGAAAAATCGCGCCAATCGATGCGGGTGTGGCATCGTGCGCGACAGGGACTGTAGTATCGTCTGGACATTCGACGCGCAACCAATATGGCGCGCACATTGAATGTCTGAAATTTCATATAACATTTACGGGAAATTTTTTATGCCCGCCGAATCATGTAGAGATCTTTTTCAGTCGCCTTTTGTGATAGAAATGCGTTTTAGCTCTTCCATCTTTCCAAACTCTCGAACAAGGACATGACAGGGCAGCGCGAACCCAGAAGGATCTCGACCGAATTTCGCAATGAACGATGTGATGGCCTGCATGAAACGATCAATGAACGAAAGTTTAATTTTAGTAACTTTTTTCTAAAAATGCAAGCCTTGGCATGTGCCACGCAGAGGCAGCAGCTTTTTCTCTGCTCTGCTGTAGCCTTGACAAAAACACGTCGAAACAATGCATGACCAGAAGAAAAAAAAGCACAGAACGCTGTAGTTACTAGTGATTTGTTTATTTATTTGTTCCTTGCGCCATACATAGAGATTCCTCATCCTCACAGGGCACAGTTCAAGTGTAGACTAACACCCACACGCAGTTCAGGAACGGACATGACTGACAGTTTCTGACGTCCGTTCGCAGAGGTCGGAACGCTTGCTTTTTGTCATCGTTTTTGTTTCTTGCAATTCGCGTTTCAAACTTCGAAGATAATACAAGGATGCTATTTCCTGTCACTTTCCATCACTAAAAAATGCAGATTTGTGGGTCATTGTACACTGTAGCTACTTTAAATTATACATTTTAAGAGAGCGAAGCACAACAAAGATGGACAAAAACGAATGCGTCCAAGCAGATGGCTAAGAAGTTCGTATACGCGTATTTCTGTAACACTGTGTTTTTGTTCGCTTGCGTTTCAAGAAGCCTACGCCCACAAGTTCGTTTTAATCGGCAGAAATTTTTGTTCGTACGTTTTTTCTTCTCTTTAATAGACTTTCTTCTTTTATTTTATTTTTTTCTTTTTGCACTCCCGGTTTTTTGTGTAACGACGCTTAAGCACACCCGCCAAAAACAGTGGAAAGAAAAATTAAAAAAAAAAAAATCGGAAACGATTTTTGGCAGCTGAGAAGTTGCTGAAGCGGCGGCGGTTCAACCAGGCGGACGAGTTTCGTCGTCTGCTACTCCAGCCAACGAGCCTCTTCCGCGCATGCGCGCGCGTCCCCTCCGGCGGCGCGACCTCCGTTTGCGCATGCGTGAACCGCCTCGCCGTGCGGCCGCGCAAACTAGCGGGCGTGTTGTTGGCTTCACTCCGAGGCTATCCGCTCGGTGCGGCGGTCGGTTCGTCCTTCGTCCAGCGATGTTTAGATTTCGGTGACAGAAGACAACGAATCTCGTCATGGGATTTTTACGCGCTGCGGCGAACGTCTTCTTCTTCCTCCTTTCCTTCATCACGTTCGTGAGTAATGATTTTTTTTTCTTGATTGTTCTTCGGTGCTTGTACCGGTGTGAGGTCGTGCGCCACTACTGCGTGATGTAACTTTAAAAAATGCCAGGCTAGCAGTCGTACTGCACTGGGAACATTTCTCATCTACGACGTGTAACAATGTCAAAATACTCTGGTATACTAAACTGTTTGTGTGTGTGTGTGTTTGTTTTTTAATCAGTGTCTCAATATTTCCTCCCGGACATACAGCGAGATAAAGAAACCCCTCTTTTTTTTTTTGATATAAAGCACGGATTAAGGAGTTGTGCCAAATTCTGCGAAAGGGTCGGTTTCGTGCATTTGGCGAAATGCCAAACGCTTCGCTGATGAAAACAAACGAACAAAAAAATGCTCGCGGAATTTAACATTTGAAGCAAGTACAAAAATGTACGGTAATAGTTTGTTTATTTACAGCGTGTATCATAGCCTATCACGATTGGCGTTTTATTCCACATTGTTCCTTCGAGATTTTCTTTTGCTAGTTAGCAAACGACAGAAAAGACAACCGCGTGCCACCTAAGAAAGCATTACAGCCAAACCTGTAAGCCAAGATCCCTCATGCGAAAAGAGAGAAAAAAGAAAAGAAAAAGCTATATAACAAATGTGGTGCTAACCAGTTCCTAAGACGCTAAATTCATGTTATACGATCTGATAACTTGTGACATATCATATAAATAAAATATATCTGTATATATTCGTTTGTACAAAATGTCCCCCCCACCAAAAAAAAAAAAAAAAAAATTACAGGATCTTTTTTTATCACAAAAGTTAGGCATTATTGAATGCTCATTTTCCTCCCAAATGTAGCCCAGCGGACCGAACCATCTGTCAAAGTTTCAGAACAAACCGTTTACGTATTCAAAAGGTATATGAAAAGGGGCCCTTTGCCCATTGCAATTTTGAGAAAATCACCTATAACTTTTGATTGAGATAACGGTTATTTCTGAACATTTGGCATCTGGTTGTGACCTCTAGCGCTACCTTTAGGCAAAGATTTATCGTTCAATAATGCGTGGCCTCTTTTTGCAAAAAAAAAAAAAAAAGACTTTTTTTTTTTTTTTTTGTGAACAAGCTGTACATTAGTGTATACTTTGGTATATCTGTACCCTTATCGCTTTCCTCCATTAATGTAATTTGGGCCCTGCAGGTTTAACTAAATCAATCAATATGTCTACTCCCGTTAAATTAAATGATTCAAGGGGACTCAAACACTGCATGATTGCAACACCAACAGTTGTAAGACGATGCCAAAGTGTTAAAGCTTCGGCATCGTCTGCAAAGCATTTTTAGTCTGGAACGTTAAAATCGACTTTCACAAAATTTTTCAATTATCAAACAAAATATCGTTCGTAAAAATTCCTAAATATAGTAATATTAAAAAATATATTCACCTTACACGCTAGAAAACAAAAACAAAAAAAGGTGCACCTGAGCAGCCTTGGATGGTCGTCAACCCCCTCACAGTTGCACATCCATGGCGACAAATAAACACAGTAAATTATAGGATGAAAGGTTCTTTCATCGCCATAAGGATCGACGCAAGAGGAAACCACAAACAACATTTACGATACAACTAACACGTTGATAGAAACTGATATCGGAGTTCAAGAGTGTTAAAAGATAAATATCTGAATGCATAAGTGTTGCGACTAAAGTTCGTTCAATCATTGAAAGGCCATAATCTATCCAGAGGGCCGAGTGACGAGCGGGATATGTCGGAGGTTTTATTCTGAATGATACTAAGTGGTTCCAACAACATAGCGAACGCCTACGTGTTCTAAAAGCAGCGTGTGTCTCAAGTTATATAGTTATGTTTACCCGTGTTTTCTCTCTGAAACGTTTCCGAAATATTCAGCTCACTTTTGAATTAGCTATCGTCGAATTCTGGCACTCTGCCATTTTTCTTCCTCGAACAGATAGCGCTGATGCTATAGACCTTTGCAAAAAATCGCCTTGTGCGAGCTGCCATCTTCGTCTGCTGGACCGTGGGATGCATTCTGAGCGTGCGCTGTTGCTCTGATGCGCGGTAGATCGGACGTTGAGCACGCGTCCACAACTGAGTAACTCGGCATCTTTCGCCCGGGTGATAAGCGATGCAAAGCCGACCGCTGAACTCTGTTTGCGATGCGTACTGCATTTGCGCGCTGCGAAAGCTACTGCTCGTTCTTCTCATAACTGTACTGAACACCACGCTCCGAGCTGATGGGATCATTTAGACAGCGTCAAAAGCGATCCATCATGGTGTTCGTCAAGCTTCTGTACGTGTTCTACCATCACTGAACCAATCCGGCGACTTGCGCTTTTGACACTGCTTGTTTGGTCCCATCACCTCGTAGCGTCGGCTGCGTATTGACGTAGGCTGAAACGAAGTATAACATTTCCGATTTTTAAATGGGATTTACGATCGTTCCTGGTTTTATATATAAAAAAACTGCTTTCTTTTTTTTTAATAAGCAAGAATAGATCAAAATGTAAGTCCCGTCTAAAAGCGCTCTCGACTTATTCCACAGCCATTGATAAAATTTATAATAAAAAAACGAGAATCTGTATTCCCAAATGCATTATTATTAGTATTATGTTTTTACATTGCGTAACTTTTTACGATTATTTTATTATAAGAAAGAGCTAAGCACTTTTCAGAGTCTAGAAAGAGCGTTCCGAAAAATCATCACTCAATAGATCCGCTCATTTAGGTAGGTGATATGTCGATCGCCCTTAAAATTCAGCTACTTTTGTTGACACTAAGACGGACATGTGCAATAGTGCCCCTCACGACTGGCACTTCACTCCCATTGGCTTGCGTAAGCGTTCATGTCGCCACACCGACAACCAACCACGTTCTCGTCAGTAGTTGAGGTGTGAGTCTCAAGGGTCGCAACGATTACACCGAGGTTTGACGACCCAAGAAACATATTCTACATGTGACTATTTTTTTGTCGGGTACGACTAAAGTACCGCCGCATTTTTTTTTCTAAGTTATTAGAATTAGTTGAGATTATGGGCTACACAAGCGATAAGGACATGAAGTGCTCATCCATCATTTTGAGCTTGATCGGGAGTTTGTGTTCATCACAAATGCGCATCTAGACTCGATGCTTATCGTGTGTCTCGAATATACACTCAGCAGAGTGGGTCCCGTTTTGGCCGGGACAGTCGCGTTTTTGAGGTCCGCTTCTGCCGTCCCGTCTTTTTGTCCTAATAAGGAATCATGTCCCGTTTTCGCAGGGGTGCACTTTTGAAATCGGCACCGAGCGAGCCGAAGCAAACCGAAACTATGCCTACTCGTTACAAGTATAGTTTACAAAAATTACTGTAGGTACTTTAAAATATTTACCCAAAGAGTAAAATTTAGAACTTCTGTGCTGTTGCCTACAAACTCCTTCCGAACGGGTGCGTGGAACTGGACTGGGAGTGCGACTGTTCCAGGGCTTAGTGCGATATGGTAAGGTTTTGAAAATAGGGTAGTTGTTTAATTAAATTTGCTCTCCCAATCTCAATCTTTAGTACCCCCCCCCCCCCCCCCCCCCTTTCTTACCCGGCCCGCTGGGAAGTCCCGTTTTCTATACCTTGAAAAATATGGTCACCCTAACACTCAGCCATGGCCAACTTTCTAGGACATCCCGTGGGATAAAAAGCTTTCAAGGAAAAAAATCTAAATTCTGGTTGAGGTACATTTTATGACACCCAGGAAATTACATTCCTGGGGAAAATTACGATCTTTTGTCGAGAAAGCAGAAATTGATCATTTTGTGTGAATGGGACTCAATGAATAAATAAAAATTGTAGAGCCGTGAAATAAAACGTATGCGCGTTCAATGGTTTAACTACTGCTTATTGAGGTTCGACGACTCTCATCTTAAATACTACCAGGGAACATTGCGATGCCTTTTGTTGTTCAGTTGAAATTCTCCTTTTAGTACATGCGCCGAGGCGTTGATGTCCCAGAAAGTTGGGGATGACGAGGCGTTGCCACCTGTTCAAATCTCGGCGCTCTATACTCTGTTTCATACTTAGCGTGCAACGCTTTCAAAGCTACTGGCGCGAGCGTGGGGCTTGATCTCGTTGATCATTTGCACGCGATCTCGCGCAAATAAAAGCATAGATGAAGCCACGCGCTCGCGCCACTAGCTTTGACAGCGTTGCACGCTAAGTATGCACGCGAGCTGAGGGGGTGGGGTGTCCATTCAAGGTCAGGAGGCGACTCAATGGAGTGTATATGATAAAAAGCTCGTGCCCTTATACGTAGTGGCATTAGGTTGTTTTTTTTTTTTCGTTTTTTTTTTTTAGCATAAAGTATTTTTTTAGTGATAACCCCCTTATGCTCGAAACATGCCCGTTCGTGCATTCTCCCGCTAAATTTAGCGGAAAAAATTAACCTCACGCGACAGCACTTTATCACGTGACGCGACGACTTGAAACATGGACACCAATTTTCCCGCTAAATTTAACGTGAAAATTCATTTCACGCGACCCGATGTCACGTGACTTCGGGTCACGTGACACCGCGACGTCGATTTCTTCGCCGAATTTAGTGGGGAAATTAATAAACGAGATGTTCTTCGCTCCTCGGAACCACAGTTCGATGTCTTCTAAACAAATTTAAACGATTGCACCTTAAAGAAAAGCTGATGAGGTCCTTGAACTCGAATAAAGAGTAAAATTTGTAAAGTCGACACCCTAAAAGAACATCGTAGTAGTAGGAGTGGCGCAAAAGCCAATTCAAATTTCGACGTAGACTCGCCCGTTTGCGGTGTGTTGACGATAGGAAAGCGCGAGAGCGGAGGAAAAAAAAACAACTAGAAGTGACGTCATCAGCGGGGTCAGATGACCCTTGCTCACCACGTGGATGACGTCACGACGTTCTGGACAGATCGCAGGCGGCAGAGAGGATCGCCGCATTTCCGGTGGCAATCGCTGCACGCGTTTTTCCAAATGAATGCTGTCTACTTCTGCACGAAATAAGCGCGATAACTGAATTCGCGGGACAAAAAGCAATATAAAAGCCCGCTCCTCTTCCGCTCTAACTCGGATTTTCTGAAAAGAGGTTCATTTTCTCTTAAAAAACTGCGTTCCATGGGCTAAAAAAACTTCAAAAATAAAAGTTTTTTTTTTGCTAATAATGCTTTTAATATAGCGTTTTTTTTTTAGCGACATTACTGTAGTTTATAGCGAAGTCAAAACTTGAGGAGCTTCCGTCGGCACAGATGAAATGTGCGTATATATGGATTAGAGGTATAGCTGATCTGTGTTCACAGATTGTTTGTGGTTTTAAAGTTGCTGCTCAAGCACGGTCGAAACAAACCCGAGAGCGGTGGTTCCTACAAGCATGTTGCGACTCGTTAAACTGAAGATATTCTATAGGGCCGATTTAACTAGCATTCTCTCTGTAACGCGTTCCCGGGGCGCGGTGCAACAAGTTTTGTACTTTTAGCAAATACTGTTTATAATTATTTCTCAATGTTCACAACCTACAGAAAGAGGAAAAAAATATATGCACATGTTTCACGCGCCTACTTATTTATTTATTTTTTGTCTCCACGCAGTGGCGGTCGCAGAAGAGAAGGAAAATTAGAGCCGCAGTCAACTCGCAGCTAGTGCTCGCAGCCAGAGCAAGTGGCCACGTGATCTAGCGCCAAATATGGGCCACAAGTGTTTATCGTATGCACTCTCTGGGGTTGGCAAAACACAGGGCACGTGCTGAGTTCCATACAGCGTTAGGATTCGGCTACTCCCATCACCGCGCAGTCAACACTATACATGAGCTGCTAACCGAATGCTCGTCGGGGCATTAATTAACACGCTCTATTCCAGCACCACCTATCCAAGTTTTTTTTTTTTTTTTTTTTTTTTCTTTTTTTGAACGCTTTTGTGTGAGGTGAGTTTCATGAAGAACGCGTCTACCTTTAGGAGGAACTTGCTAGGAAGTTTGTAAGCTCACGGCAACCACAAGGCTTCGCGACATCGGTATGCACGACCGCTTTCCCGAGTGAAATGAGGAAAACATCTCCAGAAAGATGTGCGGTGTAAGGAAAGTAACTGGGCATCCTTGGGTGCAGTCACCTTCAACATTTTGTCGTCACGTTCGGTTCCCCCCCCCCCCCCCCCCCCTTTCTTCTTTGGTTTGCATATGCCGGCATGTGTGTGTATATATATATATATATATATATGGTGTGTATTGAAAACGATAGAGGTGCTCGCACTGATGTCACTGCACCGGATTACCGGATACTTCGTGTGCCAATTATTACGTAGCAAAATAAATATTTTATGCGAAACTTACGGTTCACAACATACCTTACACTGTGCGTGGATCGACCCTTCATAGAGCCCGCATACCCATTTGTACGACATACCTACATACATCATACATATATGGTTTTGCGCACATGCCTAAAGATTGATAAAAAAAACTCTGTGTCGCACTGTCGCTTAACGTTCTATCTAGCGCAGTTACGAATACTGCGTCGAAGGTTTTTTATTAGAAGGTTTCTCGAATGTTTTTCACTGTTTTCACTGGACGGACAATCAACCGACGCCGCTCACCAACATATGGCGAATGCAGCTTTCTTTTTTTGTTCTAACTCCAGCAACTTTTTGTAGTACCACTTGTTCATAGGCGTCTTTGTTCGCGGCCAGCTGCTGACGCTCAAGTGTAAAAAAAGATTGCTTAGTCATTGACGGGGGAAAACAAAAACGTCAGGGAGCCTCTTTCCGATGCTCGGCCTTTAGCACGTGCTTGCTGCCTTCGGTCGTGCTTTCGATGCGCATGCGCGGTCGAGTCTTACGACCGAAAGCTCGCGCTGGAGGCGGGATAACTGAAGAACCTCCCTGGCCGTTCTCATCCTTTCGTCGCAAATAAAAAGTTTTATTTTACGAATATGAGGACAGTGTTTGCTGCCTGTCGCTTTAATGGGGACGATCGGTCCTTTGTGTCATCGTTGGAGCTCCCATTGATTTTCCGAAGTTCCTGCGTAAATAAAATAAGTGGGGTGGAGTAACTTTTGCTCTTCGTAGATGCTTACAGTTTCCGTCCACATTGACATGCGGTTGAACGTGTATTCATAGCTTGCAGTGGTAGTAGTAAGTTAGCTAGTTGAACGTTGGCGTTTTAGCGATCCGTGACTTGGCGTCTTGTTAAAGGAATCGTGGCAATGAACGATATAGCAACTGCAGCAATATGCCTATGGACGTGTTCCCCGCAGGAAAATGTAGAGCCGCCATTTATTTTTGGCTTTCTCTGGCCTGATGTCAGCTGTCACTGAAACTGGCGCTGACGAACTCACACGAACCCTGCGTTGATGCTCAGATCTTGAAGTTCACAAACGCAATAACATCTCAAGTAATCGTAATAATGTACAGCAATAAAAAAAAAAAGTTTGGTTTAGTTTCTCTCGTAATATAAGTATGAACTCATGCCCGTCAGCGTCTACAGATGACCTTCCCGTCCGATTCATTTAGTCTCTACCGATTTCAATGTACAGGTTGCCCTTCCCCCCCCCCCCCCCCCCCAAAAAAAAAAAAAAAAAAGAAAGAGGGGAAAAAGAAAAAGCTTTACAGGGTGGTTTTTACCGCGAAAATAAACTGCGCACCACCGAACGATCATTCTCCGCCCAAATGTAGAGCTAGAGGTCCGAACAAGATCCCAAAGTTTCGGCACTCACCTTTATCTTATTAAAAGGTTATAAGTAATCGTCTGCAGTTTTCAATGGGTGGAAACGTGGCGGCCGACAGTGGGCTCGAATACATGGAATTATGGCTCCAGTTACCGGAAACGGAATAAAATGTGGGCCTCATTTTCCCATTGAAAATGTCAGAACATCATATAACTTTTGAATGAAACAATGGTTAGTGCTGAAACTTTGGCATGTGGTTCGGATCTTCACAGCTACATTTGGACGGAGCCATGAGCGTTCCGCAATACATAATTTATTTTTGCGATTTGTTTTGGAGGGGGGGGACGCTGCACATGAACATTGTGCCGGTTTGAGAATGTTGTGACTACACCGCATTAAACACACTAAAATCCCCCGATTATCCCCCTAAACTCCCTAGATTGACACACGAAACTTTCCAGGGTAGCGATCCTCCAGAAATGTCAAGTTTAATAACTTGTGACTGGACATTGCAAAGTTCAATACAGCAATATGGTATAATTTTCGATGCCATATAAATTTCAAGGTGCAAAAATAATGCAAACTAACATGTTGCTTACAAAAAACAAAATTAAAAAATAAAGAATATATTAGGTGTGAATACACCGTCTGACCAGATTCCAGGTTCGCGTCAAGCGAGGCGTCTGCGCATGCGTCAAGACGACAGCAGCGCCGTGACGTCGAAGCCCTGCGTTGAGTTTGTGCGCGACGGTCTGCTAGCATTGTATCTGTCACCGAAGAAACCAAGTGGTCCCCCGCCACTCAAAGGAAAGTCCTAGAGACACACTGTCTTAATTTACTCTCTTTCTCCATTGTGGAACGAAGGCGAAGCTTCACCTACATTTCTATTCGCTTCCGTGTCATAACGCGGCGGCAGTCGCAGGGGTCAGCCAAGTGACGCCCCCTACCGCCATTGTTCGCGGAGGGCGCCAGAATGGAAGAACCGGGTGACAATTAACAATAGACCTGGTTATAAATAAGCGTCTGCAGTCTTTCGAGCACTGGACAAAGTTGAAACGATAAGAGAAACGTCGGGGCTCACGGGGCCAACGCGATTCTTGAGAGGTCATCAACCTCCCGATGCCTAGATGGACTCCAGGTGCTGGATATCTGCAGTCTGATATTCTGATTGGACCATTGGAAGATGACGTCACTGTGTCGTATTTTGGGCTGCAATGACTTTCTAAAATATCGGACATTGTGTTGGTAGAACGGAGACTCCGCAACTCTGGACGGAGCGTTTGATGGTGCTTAGAACGGCCGACATGGCGACGAGGGCACGTCATTGGACGAGCGCGAGATGGTCGTGGCCAGTGGCGCAGCCCGGGAGGAGGCTTATGCCCCCCTCTCCCCGTCCCGAACTCTAGACTCCAGCCGACCTTATAATATCCCCATGCATTTTGACCCCCCTTCTCCCCTCCGCATCCCGAGTAATTGACATCGCAGTCACCTCATCCCTCTCTTTCCTCCCGAAAAAAATAAATAAAAATCCTGGATAAATCGATGGTTGTGGCCTTCATACAAATGTGCCCGCCCAACCAGGATCAGCGGTGCTAATCAATCCTACTCGGTCAGCAATTGCTTTTTATTGTCCAAGCCATCGGGCTACGGTGTAGCATTCTGATGGAGCGAAGACACCTTCTTGCAAGTTGATTTCTTTTAGTCGCAGGTTCCCTAGAATGTTTGATTCATACATACGTATGCTTCGGGCATCTTTGCAGGCATTATTTGTATGGTCAATGTGGCAGCATCGTCGTACAAGGAGCAAACACGCCTTAGCAAGATTAGCAGTAAGATCGCGACTTTAACGTTTCTAATAACAGAGAAAATCGGCACCTGCGAACCGCGTTCAGGGTGAGTTCGTAGAATTTTGGCCTCCCGACAACCAGCTGTATCTTTCAGAGGCAGCCCCTGGACATAAGAGGTCTTCCCATGCACTTGAGTGTGTAGTAAAGTGTGCACTTTTATCACTGCTTCCAGTTTGTCTACCCGCTGACAAGAGTACTAGCTGCCTCCGTTCTGAAATCAGTCATGGAGCGGGGGAGTATCCGTATATGTCTTGATATTGTAAAAAAAAAAAAAAAAAAAAAAAAAAAAGTTAATAGCTTCTTATTTTGGGAGTGTGGTTATGTTATTGTTCCTCTTTGCGATACATGTTTCACCAGGTTGAAGCACAAGCATCTGATTACATGCGGGTGGGTTCCAACTTCCCAGTTACATATTATATGTTCAAAAGAAAAAAATCGCGGCGATTTGAAAGTAAGTTTAAATCTCCGTGACATAAGCAACGATTTTGAAAAGTTTCTTATTACGAGGTTAAAATTGCCTCGGAATATCATTTTTGTAAAATAACCTGACGCAAAATCTTAGTTTTTTTTTTAAGAAAGAAAGAAGCGTTTCTTTATTAAAATAAATCGTTTTGAATATAACCGACAGCTACATAGCAAAATAGGATTCAGAACGCATATGCTGTCTCTTTCAATTAAAAAAAAAAAAGTTAAGGTTTTTCGAAAACAACAAAAACAGCGTCGTCTTCCACTTCACGTGATTTATTTTTGTGTTCTTACTTACAATTTACGCTTTGAAGTCCGTGCTTTGCGAAACTTTCTCCGTATGAAGATTCCGACAAACACATTTCAAATAATTAGTCCTGGCCGGATCGCCATTGAATTGATACACCATCTCTTTGTTTTAGGGAGAAACGCTAAGGGGGATCGGTCAATGACCGACAATAAAGAAGAAAAAAAATCGGTGGCCGAGTGGGCTAGCGCACACCAGCTCGGAGCACGTGGAGCGAAAGCTCGCGCTGCAGAATCCAGGGACCCTGGGTTCGAGCCCCACCCCTGCCCGTTGCGATCTGGATGAGCATCGTACCGGCGTCCGGTCGTGTATCACTACTGCGTGATGCACGTTAAAGACCCCAGGCAACCGGTTGTACTGCACTGGCTAAATTTCTCATCTACAGCTGGGAGACTCGTCGCCCGTTGATGCAGACAAAGTTCTAGGCTGTATAAACACACACACAACCCAATTATTATTATTGGAGAAACGCTATTGGATAAGGATGCGACGAGACCTCAATACACTTTTATTCCAACAAAAACTGGACTCTACTCGCAAGCAGAATCCAGTTAAATATGTTTCGTTTATTTGATACGTCATATGTCAATTTGGTTACCTGACATGTCAGTTTGCTGTGAGTGTGTTCACACTAAGAAGTTTTACACCCTTAAGGGCGTAAACAATTTTATCTGACGGCTGGCTTTAAAAAGCAAGTTCGCCTCATTTCAGCCTTTTCCGCATCCTTTTTACACCCGGCAAAAGCAGAGGGTATTCAATGCAACAGCACCCTATTTTACAACCAAAAAAGGTGCATAATGTCAAAATAAGGGTGCTGAAAATGTGTGGTTAGGCCCTAAAAGAGCGGGTTTTTTTTTGTTTTTTATTTTAAGGGGGTAACAAATTTTAGTGTGTAGTATGCATGGTATTGCGCATAATTAACCTCCAATTTAGATCTCATTGTTGCGACGTAGTAATTGATGACACCTCGTCTGAACCTGGATGAAGGGCTTGCAATGACCTCAAGACCATTTTCCTCTACATCGTAAGAAAAAAAAAAAGAATGAACTCAATCCCCCCTCCCCCTGCGCTTTGAGCATCGTTGCGCAACGTAGAATTACTCTCGATCGGCAACGTCAATTTTCCGGGTGCTAAACGATAATGGAGATGTTGTCACTGTAGGCAATAAAGCTCGGCGTGACTACGGTCCCTTTGTTCTTTGCCATCTGCTCAGCTTTCAAAATCTGGCCTGTTTGTAAACGCTCGGTGGATGCCTACTGCACGATCCTGAGCTGAAGAGCTGCACGATGTCCCGATTCGCTGATGTCCCCGGCTGACGCGCTCCTATGAAGCTTTCGGAAAGTTGCTGCACGTAGAGCCACATTCTAACGTTATTTGTATAAACAGTGTCGCGCAATAGTGGTCAATTATAAATTTATAACCAATAAACGCCGGGCGTAACTCGTTATCTGTGAAATTTCGCTTCTTGATTCTTTCGACGCTTTTGATCGAAGAATGCCGTATCACTATTTGCTGCGGAGTGATAATAGAATAATCGGAGCTCGCCGCACCTTCCGTTTCTTGAGCTGTTAGCGACCATAGAGGCTGTTTTTATAGACTATACGGAGAGCAAGTCCTTTGCTTCTTGCGCAGGGCGTTGCGCTGACTTAAAAAAAGCCGAGCCCTGATGGCCTCCGATTGGAAGGTTAGTGGGTAAATCTCGAGGCAGCAAGCATTGAGGTCTACCCACTATCCTTCCAATCGGAGTCAATCAGAGCTCGACGTTATGACGTCACGGCAACCCCTGCTCCAAGAAGCAGACGAACTTGCGCTCCCCCTGTAGGAATCTCTCAGATAAACTTCTTGTATCAAAACGAGCAGATTATATTGACTTCACTTTTTTTTTTTTTTCATGAACTTTATGGTAGAGACGCGTGCAGTTGTGGGATGCGATGATATCATACAAAAACTATCCGCGGACACGTGTTTGGAGTATACACACGTATGCAGCAAAAAACGCTATGAACAGTGATACCGGAGCAGCCCGTTTTGCGACGCACCCGCGCCCCCTGCCAAAGATAACCTTGATCTCCACCTACTAGGCAACAAGGCCGTATAGTGTTTTGTTTTCTACGTCATTTAATGGAGGCCAGCAAGGGACACGGGATTTGACACGAGTGCCGCGTCGGCGTTTGACCAGGACTCGTGTTTGGTCGTGGAGGACCCGAGTTGCTGCCGAGCGTTGACGCAGCACACGGTGTTCAATCGGTGTCCCGTGCTGGCCTTCGTTAGATGACGTAGCAACTTTAAGTAAAACGGCCTTGTTAGGTTGAAGGTTAGAAAATCGGGACGAGCTCGTCCCGCTTTTTTTTTTTTTTTTTTCGTCTTATTCCGTTTGTGCACTAAAAGTATTCCCGAAGTGGCGACAAATGACGTCACGAAAGCCAGAGTGTCATGTTGTCGCACGCCGCGATATTAGCGGTTGGTCGTAGAAAGGCTGGCGAAAAGCACGAGCGAATATCTGTGTGTCGCTGTCGCCACGGCGTCCCGGTTGCCGAAGCTTCCGTGGAATGTCAAGCTGGAGAGCGACCTGCAGCAGAACAGGCGTCTGCCACACCCGCCACCGCTGTTGTGACGCCGCCAGGATCGCGGCCGGCGACAGTGTGATACTTCTATGACGTCATCGGGCACCACTCAAAAAGCAATTTTTTTTTAAATTTTTTTTTTTATTTTTAATTTTTTTTATTTTTTGACGAGGTGAACACACCAGTCAGACGCGGTCCAGACATCATCGCAGAAGCCAGATTCGCGTAGGTGAAGCATCTGCGCATGCGCAGTGCCGACGGCAGCGCCACCGCAGCGGGTTGACGTCAGAGCCGCGTGTTGGTCCGTAGACGTTTGCAAACGGCCTCTGGGCGCCGCCATCTTGCTGCTGGTGTGGGTAGATCGTCTGATAGTTGAACATTGCTGACCGAGGCGTACCCACGGCTTCCAGACTGCCAGACTGGCGCTCAAACAAAGCGTTTTCCATCCACGGTGGCCAGACAAGCTTTCGAGGTGCGGCTGCTTGCAAACGTCTAAAAGAGTTATTGCCCTGGTAATGCAGTCAAATCGTGAGAATCAAGGGGAACCAAGTAAGATGAAATTCTGACGAATGCGAGGCAAGATTCGCATTCCTTCGTCCCGAGTTTGTTTTATTCTTTCTTTGACAGTCGGGGCAAGAGGCAATTGGACGGGCGCCTGGACTGTATACGTGTGGTCACACTGAAAACAATTCTGCGCCGCGCTCTTTGCTGCCGAAGAACGTTCGGCAGCAATCATCACAGAAAGCTGAAACTCCGCGAGAAAGTGAAGCTAGCGCTTGGGACAGAACGCGAAAGTATGAGAAGACGACTTAAGTACAAAACGAGCGTGTTAATAAAAACGAAATTCCTCAATGAGCCGACGTTCACCTAAGCCTAATATTGTCAAAACGCGCTTACACTGGGCGCTTTTGGGATCTATTTAAGTGAAAAACAATTCTCAGCAAGAAGAATATTGTTTTTTTTTCTTGCTGACTACTACTTTTCCCCACTAAAATAGATTCTACAGGCGCCCACAATGACTCTTTTTTTATGAATATTAGGCTTAGGTAAACGTCCGCGTGTAGAGAAATTTAAATTGTCTAAATTATCTTTTGATTCAGGTGACGTCATGTTCTATAACTTCCGCGTTCTATACCACCGCTACGGTCACAATCTCACGAAGTGCAAGATTTCTGCGATGAGAAGTTTATTTTACCTGGTCCGGAAAACACTGTTCTCTTTTCTCTGGAACTCCCTGTACATTAGCATCACAACTCGGCGAAAGGGCGCTCCCTGAACGGCTAGTTTTGCTTACGGGCCAAAGAGCGGCCACTGAGTCGCTTGGGGCACCAAACACGTAACCACTGATTTTGTTGGTTATAGAAGCAAAAAATGCCCACTTCAATTTGAAGCTTTTTTTTATGTTAACGCATTGAAAAGAAAATGCATTATTGATTTCGATTTTACGAATATTCAGGATTTATGGGGGTCAAAATTCGGAATATCATTTCATGATGTCTCTAAGCGAATCCGAAACCTTCAATTAACGGCTCTGATCCAGCACAGAATGTAGTGAATTTCCACCCTTGTCCAAGGGTTACCTTCTTAATTTTCTTCTAACATATTACGGGGAGTAGACAAAGAGGCATTATATTCTGCTACTTTATAGAAACCAAAGCCACAGGAAAGCTGTGGACGAAACTTTGTTCTCTTAAACGTACTTTGCTGAGGTAAATGCCACCAAGGCCGGCTTGCTCGAAATGACAGAGAGACTCTTTGCTTTCCGTGAAGTCACGAGCATTTGGCACCGTTAAAATACCATCCTTGATATATAAAAATACAAAAATGAAAGGGGGAGCGGGTGAACTTTCAACAATGTGAAAAGCCGAGACTGACTAACAAAGAAGAGCGGCGACGTTTATTGCTGACTTCCACGTCTCTAAATACCCCGAGGCGACCTCTAGAGTCTCCTTCCAACTTGAGGTCACCTGGGGGTCTTCAGAAACGTAGAAGAGCTGCAGTAAACGTCGCAGCTGAGTTCAATTGAGACGCTTGCGGGTGTCATCTATTTTCACGGTTCCTCGATCGCGAGTTTAATACTTTAACTCGTTTTTACCTCAAGGGAGAAAAGGAAGTTGCGCGCATTGTTCATACGCCGGGCGAAGTAGTTCCCACAAGACACACACTAGTTGTCGGAGGAAGAAGTGATGCTTTTGGCGTTTGAAGCATCTACGCCTTCATAGATAACGTATGTCTAATATAATGCACCTACATATATATACATTCATTCTCCACATAAAGGGGGAAAATTATAGTAAAACTCCGCGAGAAGACGGACTTTTTTTTTCGTATGGTTTTCGAGCTGAAAACTAGTATAGAGCCACTGAATAAGCTACGCACTCTATTCACCAGTTTTCTGGTGGGCCATGTTGGTTCTTAGTGCAAAGCGCCCGCGCAATAGGTGAGCGGCGTTTGGCAACTTCCGCTAAGTTTAGGAAATTTTGTTTAGCTGTTGGCAAGCGTCGACGATGACCTGCAAGCCTCTCTAATACCCCTGTTACACGGGCATCCATAACTACAGTTAAGCTGACTGCGGTTACTCTAAACTAGAGGTTTGCGCAGTTACACGGCTGACCAAACTGCGGTTAGTACGAAACCCTGGTCAGCGCAAACTGAGCTCTACGATCTCAATTTGGGCTCGCTAACTGAGCTAAAGACGGCGACGACCGCAGCATTGCCGGCTATCGAAGCACTAACTATTTTGGAATACCAGGGGGCACACCTAGAAAGAACATGGACATAAATGTCGCGGAAAGAAAAATGTCTTGGAGACAAACACGCAGCAAAAGCAATTACGCCATGTCGCTGGACGGGGCGAAGGCCACACTCCCTCGGGCGCTGCCATTGATTCTGCATGGTCGATGGCAATGTAGCATCCCTAGTGTCACCCATGTTTGTATTTATTTTAGGGGTCTTGATAATTGTTTTTTACGCACCCCAAGTAAAACTAGGGGTGTAATTACTCGTTTTAAACAGTTATAATAGATGTAGAAAACGTATCCCTGATCTTAACATACGCGACATTGCAGTTGGCTTCGTTTTGACTTCAATCCTTCAACTGCAAGCAAAATGGCTGTGTAACGACATCTCAGTTCAGACTGGTCAAACCACAGTTAGCTGACGCTGACTTCCGTTTGCCTAACCACAATTAAAACGGCCCGTGTAACTAGGGTATAAGCATGGTTCTCAAAACGACAATTTGGAGGTATCAAAATTATGCTTGCACAAGCTTGCAGCTCATTGTCGTTTGTCAACAGTGAAACAAAATTTCTTAAAGAACCGTAAGTAGCCAAAGCCAAACGTCACTCACCTATATTGGTGATCGTTATAATTTTTACAGTGCCACTTCATGAGCTCCTATATATAAATGTGGTCTCGGGGAGCTCGCGCGTTATATCGCTTAACATTTCTGGAGGACGGAAAACGCGTTTTCTGCAATCTCAGATAACGATTCGGGCAACCGGCAACAATGGTTTCAAGCACTGAAGGTGCTAAAGTGTCGTTACTATGCAGCGTGGCTTATTTATTGGGTCTAGGGACCACCACGTACCCTTTGCAAACGGGCCCGCGTTTGCCCACACAGGGTATGGGCAATGCCCGTGCGCAGAAACCAGATACAGGAAGCATCTGCGCATGCGCAGTGCCTATACAGCAGCGCCACGACAGTGGCGTGACGTCGGAGAGTTTCGTGGGCTTAACAAAGGCAGGTCGTGGCTCACTGTGTTTACGCTTCGTGATTCGCTGAACAACTTCTTGACCGGCTAAATGTCGCATTCTCATTGGTTGCAGAGCGATACTGAGATGCACGGCGCAGTGATTACACGAACGCGTGCCGGTACGAAACTCATCCAGATCGAAACGGGTAGAAGATCGAACCTAGAAGCTTCTTTCGGCACAAGCTTTCGCTCCACGCTCCGAGCTGAGACGCGCTGTAGACTTTTAGCCCACTCGGCCGCCGATGACGCCGCCCTTTTCTTTTTAGAAAGTCAGCGGGCTTTTGTGCTTAAAGTAGGGACTTTATGACGAGCCACGCCAAGCGTGAAGAATCTCCAGTCGGTGTACGTGTCATCACCATTGTGTATAGAGCCGGACTCGTCGAAGAACAATTTCAGCAGACGGTATACGGGGACGCTGAAGTCATAGGGGCAACCTGTCCCGCGCCGGTCAACAAAGACCGGAAGTCGGCCATTCATGGCCGGTTTGTCACGTGATGCTCGTTTCTTCTCTTAGAAAAAAAAAAGAAAAGAAAAACGTAAAAAAAAAAAAATAATAACAACACGCAGACGAAGATGCTACACGCTCCTTCGCCTACCCACAATGAACGCTCCTTGGGGGATGCCTTTCTATCACTGTTTTGTTAGCTTGTTTCTTTCTGCGCGTTCCTCGGACTTCTGTAATGATGACTCGCCTCTCCTGTTTTTTGCTGAAGAGCATGCCCGAATCTGGACGACCGCTGAAGTCCCAAAGCGGGTACTTTTTGCGAGAGAAGCTGACCCCGCCCGAGCCGCAGCACGATGCTTGAACTTGAATTCACGTCATGGATGAAGAAAGAATAAAACAATTAAAACAGGGACAACACAACCACATCTTTCATGAATGATGTGGTTGAAAGATGTGGTTGTGTTGTCCCTGTTTTAATTGTTTTATTCTTTCTTCATTCATGACTTAAACCAACACGCTCTTCTCCCAAGCATTGAATTCACGAGTGAGCGGGAAGGACATGCATAATAATAATTTATTTGTTTCAAGCCCAAGAACAACATAATGGTCAGAGTTTGGTGGCACATAAAAAAGTTCAAATAGAAAACAATATAGAGTATGAAACGATATCGGCTCTCTAATTAAAGCATTCATCAGAGTCCGAAATTAGGTATATGAAGCAGTCGTTTGATGAACGCCATAGAATAAAAAAAAATGTACATGAGGCGGCAATTCATTTCAACAAATTTGCGTTCGAGCCAAGGGAGAACAATCTCACTTGAACCGAAGTGTGTAAAGCACACATGAGCCTCTAACAACACGGATCGGCACAGGTAAGTTTAATGACGACGGAAGATTGTCATCTATTTGACCCTGAACCACCTTGTGTAAAAATAAAAGGACGCGAGCACCTTTTTTTATACGGGTTTTGCTTTGGAAGGTTTCTAAGAATATATTCAAAATCAAAATAAAATTTACTATCAAAATATCTATCGTAAACAAGGCGTATAAATTGTTTCTGAGCTCTTTTTATCCGTGCAGCGTTTCTGAACACTTTCATTTCGAGCTGTCGCCGAATTCCAGACTGAACTACAAAAATCAACTCTAATTCGCACTAAAGAACAAAACGAGCGAACTACGCACGCTGGATTTGAAAAATCATGCATCAAACGTGTTATCATCCCCGTTGTTCTAAAGGCATGCAGAAGCAACCATTTGGGTAACATGGTATGAAAAGAAAAGATTGCTGTCAAAATAAACACCAATGTCGCGAACTTGCTCCACGCGTTCAATTGTAAAATTGCCTACTAGTAATATTCTTATTACTGTTTTTTACACATATACAGCACTTTTGTTTTATCTGGACTGACCAGCAAAACAGTTGCATGAACACCGGTTTGAGATGCGGGTGATGCATCTTGTAAAAGAGCACAATGATCTGCCGATTGAATTCTCAAATAAAACTTATTATCTTCCGCAAAAAAAAAAAAAAAAAGCAGGAAAAAAAAAAGCAACCTTGCATTTTGGATGTACAATTCTATATCGCTGATGAATACAAGAAAAAGCAGCGGCCCCAAGTTTGTTCCCTGAGAAACACCCGATGTTGGAGTAAATACGTCTGATAAGCTATTCGAGATTTGTATTCTACTCTTCCGATCGCTTAGATAACTATGAAGCTAGTTTAAAAGAGACGACGAAACGCCATATAAGGAGAGTTTATACAAAAGTAATTCGTGGTTTACCCTATCAAAAGCCTTAGATAAGTCAAAATACAAAATAGAAACTTGACCTTGTGAAAGAACAAATGGCGCTGTGTAATCAACCAGAGAACATTGGTTCATTTTTACTGAACGGCCTTTTAAAAATCCATGCTGAATGGTGCTCAGATTTCGACTAAAGTAAAAAGAAAGACGGGCATGTATAGAGCTATCTTAAAAAGTTTTGAAAAAGCACACAACAAAGACACACGACCTTTTCCAGATACGGGGAAAACACCATTTCTCAACGTGGGGTTAACTGCATGCATTAGTACAGGGGACGTTTTTTGGACGTTTTTTGGTTTAATTTTTGTATGGCTTCTAGAATGTCATATAAATTAAATAATAATAATAATAAACAAAATAATAATAATATATGGTATCCTTGAAGGCCATAAGGGCCTTCAAGGATAGTAAATGATGTTGATGATAATTATGATATGTTTTATTACATTGAAGCACATACAGAACCTGTCCATGGGTTCTGCTGCAGCACTTTGCCGCTGTTCGTTCTCTAGACCGATTGTCCAATCGATGAATTGGACAACCGCTTACTTCATGTCCTTATGCGCTTGACGATTAATTTCCGGGTGGATTTGCCTAAATGATAGACAGCCGAAGAACTGCAGGCCTGACGGGATGCCGACATCGGTGAAACCGGGTGCGGCACGCGCGCTGCGTGCGGTTGTCGATGACGGGGCAGCAACGTGCTCTTCCGAGACCTTAGCAGCTCTCTGTCGACATCGTTTGAGGAGGATCACTGCGGCAGCGTCTCCAATTTATTACGAAAAAAAACTTCTTTTTTTTTTCTTAAGGGGGCTTTACACATTACGTGTGTGTAGCGGTCAACGTGTTGGTCGTAACAGTATGGTATTTCTTGAGACGCGTCCCGGAGTTCTGGATGCTGGACCATGACGTTCACCACGCCCCGAAAAACTGAGAGGGAAGAGGAGACGAGGGTGGCAGCATGGACGTCACTACGCCGAGCTCTCATTGGAGGAATAAGTGGGTAGATCCAAACCTAGCTGCCTTTGTCCCCACTGCACTCGTCGAACGCTTTATATCCCGGAACGCCGGCGACCGGCATTTGGCTTTCGCATCCGAATGCGTTCGACGAGTGCAGTAGAGACAACGACCCCTATAGGGAGTATTCACTGGCGGCCATAGCTGTGCGCGCGAATGCTGAGCGCGTGCTGATGGCGAGCTTCCACAGTTCTTTTGCAACGTGCCTTCCGCACCATCAAGAGTGCCGTTCTTAGCAGCCTATTGATGTGAGCTCGTTCTGAGCATGCGCTCTAAACAGCACACACAAATACGGCGTCCAGTGAATACTCCCTATAGCTTTGGGTCTACCCACTCTCCATACGAACCGGAGGTCGGCGTACTGAACAGACGTCCTCGCGCACTCTCGTCGTCTCCTCCCCTTACTTCCTCGGCGCATAGTCAGTCACTGACAGATGAAAACGGCAGTAAGATTTTCTCGTTGTCCTTACTCCGTGCGCGAGCTTCAACCTCGATAACACTTGGGAAATCTCGAAAGCTTCGAGGGTGCACGGGCAGCCAAAGCACGGTGGAAGGCAACGACCGCAAACGACGCTTTCTCATCTTGCCAGTAACTATATAGTCTCCAAAGGGAGGATAAGCGAGTTGGTTACTTGATACACAGATTTGGGGAAAGAAAGAACATAAACGGACGGACAAATAAGGCTCCATGGAAGCCCTGTTCGTCCGTCCGTCCGTCCGTCCGTCCGTCCGTCCGTCCGTTTATGAACAGACCGTTATCTTACTGAGTATTCGGCACATGCGTGAAGCCACCGTAATTTTAGTCCACAGGAGGCAGCCGGCAGTGTACGAGGCGACTCGTGCCGTCCCGTCCTCTGCACGGGCAGAGCGGGAGCGGGGCTGTCTTATGCGTTCAGAAATACTAAAGTTCCTTCCTTCCATGCATCGCGGCAGCGGCGGCGTATCCAAACTGGCTGGTCATGACGGAAGTCGTACTATACGACATTGTTCCTGTTCAACAAACCATTGAGCGTTCACGACACAAAACGGTAGTTATGGGGGCGCTGTGTCATGGCTGTCTCCACTTACCATTTCCATAGACGGGACAACAATTAAGATGGTTAGAGTCGTAAACAGCGTAAACATGACAATGACAAAAAGTACGAAACGGATATTGAATCAATTATCTAGAAGCGCTATGGCTATACCATCGTGAGTACTCGTGATCCAGCAGCCGTAGCTAAATGATGGATGGATGGATGTATGAATACGGCTGAGACCTTTGGATCGGGCGGTAGCTTACGCCACCTAGCCATTTTGTTTTACATTTATGCTTAGAATGAAAACAGCGAAATCAACGGCACCTAGCGGCCAGAACAGAAAACCATGGCGGCAGGTTTTTACGGCACCTGACGGTTTTAAGACGAAGCCGTGAAAGGAGCTTCAAAAGCAAGGGGGGGAAGTCGCCAATGCACGTGGCCCGGCGTCCCTATAGGACTCGGAGCCTGTTAATTGACTTCGGAACGATCCGATATAAAAACGTGCTTTAGCTTTCCTTGTGGATGAAGTTAACAGCGCTTGTCAGAGGCGTTGTAACTAACTATTCAGAGAGGGGGAAGGTGGTGGTGGTAGTAGGGGAGGATACAATCTTTGCCCTCGCCTGTTCCGACGCCACTACCGCTTGCTGTAAAAATGCACAGAACGTTTGTGACACTCACACACATTACTACATATATGGATCATTCTTAATCTTTCCATCGATGACTTCGCTTAAAAATTCAATGACACGTTTTTTTTTGTTTTTTTTATTATTTTGAGCTAATAGTGCTTAGAACGAATCGTTGGTATTAATGGCCCGTGAAACGCGCGTTGGTTTTTCACCACACGCAATAAAGTCTCAGAAAAAATTAGAGAAAAACCAGCAGCGTTCACCCCCTCAACTCGTAGCCAGAACAAGCGGCCACCTCATCTGGAGCCGAATATATGACGCCAATGTTAATCATAACCATCCGCTGGGGTTGTCGAAGCACATGACACGCGCTGAGTTCCAGACATTGTTATGGTTCGGCTATTGTCGTCATTGCAGCGATTGGACATGGGCCACTATATACGAATGCTTGTCCAAGCTATTCATTATCACCAGCCCAAATCGAGAGCTCACGCAATGCTCGGGTTCCACGTATAAGCCGCATTCAAATATCGTCCCTGGGGGGTACTACGACCCCCAGCTACGTAATCAAATGTTGCAAATAATACATTTAAAAAAAAAGATCTCGCTTTTTTTCTTGAAATTACATTGTAACAAAGGAGTTGCTTGGTCGGTGGCGTTGCGTGCGAGCATATACTTGTCTGTCTGCAGACCATTCCGACATACATGTTTCCAGCGAACACTCCGTCTTTTGTATAATGTATTATCAATGTGACCGCAACTTAAAAATGCACATAAACACTTTTTTTTTTACTTTTTTTTTCTTATTCTTCTTTCTCTAGATCGAGCCGCGTTACCGACGCGGAGCACCCGAGTTTGTAGGGGTGCCTCTCAGATCCTATCATCAACATGGTGGCGTCGGCGGCAGCATTCCTCGCGGAAGAGGGAGTCCGATTCACTTGTCCTCCTTACAAGTAACGCACAAAAGTTTCCGACAGTCGTGTGGAAAGAAAAAAAAAAAAAACAACTCTAGAGCACCTTGAAACCCCCCGCTGACGTTAGGCAAGGTGGTTGCACCAGACGCCATTCCACGTGCTCTCCGTCCAGGCTTTTCCTGCACCTGGCGATTTAATGAGAACTGGAAGCTTCGGCGAGAGCTTCCGGACAAACTATATGCCCCACTCGAGTATCGCGTGTCATCGCAACGTTTGTGACTTTTCTTTTTCACTCAGTGTCATTAAATGGTTGAAATTAAGTCGGAAGAAACACGAGGGAAACGGCACGACGACGAGAATGTTGGGTTCACTCTCTGACCTCATACCACTGAGGTGGCGCTGTTGTCGGAGCCTCCACTTCCGGCGAATCTATAGTGTCTACTGCAGGGCAAACGCAGTTTTTGTTTCTAAAACAGTGTGTTGGTGTATGTGGTTACTGGCATCTTAAGATACGCAAAATGTAAATTTAGTTTTGTAAAAACAACAAAACAACAACAAACGCAAGTTTTGTTTGACGAGATTGCAAAACGAGCTTTCGGGCGGCTCGTGCAAACTTCCGCAGCGCTGTGCGTTTAATAAAGATATTATTTTCGTGACCAGCCTGGTGACGCCCAACTATAAAAAGTATTCATTGGGCGCCATATTTGTGGGTGCTGTCTAGAGCGCATGCTCAGAAGGAGCCCCCATTTACAGGCTGCTAAGACCGGCCATTTTGACGGTGTGGAACGCACGTTGATAAAAAACCCTGGAAGCTAGCCATCAGCACGGGCTCAGCAGTCGCGCACACAGCTATGGCCGCCAGTGAATACTTCCTATAATGTCCTGAACGACGTGTGTATGACACGTCTGCGAGTATTGTGTTGGCGGTGTGTTGTTCGAAAGCCGGGGTCCCATTGCTCAAACATCATACAAAAGACAGTCAGCAAACATGAGTCACTGCAATATCCCTGGTTCGAATGCCGCGTGCCATGTTGACTCCTTGAACCCATTGCCATGCGGCACTCGAAGCACGGATCTCGTGGTGACTCGCGTTCGAATTTGTATAGGCAGATTGTCTTTCGTATGATGGTATACAAGCAGTGCGACCCCGGCTTAACGGTTCAAGGACCCTATGTTTAAGTGGCGTGGTCGTCAAATGCAAATTTATAGACACTGATTTATGTGGGGTGCTTACGCGGACTGCCTTCCAGACCAGCGGCTCTATATCTAACATGGACACTTGCCGAAAAAGTTGTCGGGGAATTCGGCGGCCATGGTTGGCCGGCGGGTGCCGCGCTTGATCTTGGAGCCCGCCAATAATGGCGGTCGAATTCTTCGCCGATTTTTTTTTCGTCAAGCGTTTAGATTAGAGCCCCCGTCCAGCGAATACCTCCTAGGTCTAGTCTCCTAGGTAGTATCGGCCCAGCGCGGTCGGAGTACCCGACTTTTGTATCGGAGGTGATAAACACAGAAGAGGACATCATCTCCTCCCCGCCGAAATCATGTACGGTACTATTCTATATTTAATAATTACATCGAATAAACGTTATGGTGTCATCTCATACCAAACCTATTCTTAATCTAACCCTTATATTTTCCATTAAAATCACACACACACACACACACACACACACACATACATACAAAAAAACGAGAAAAAAAAAACGAGGCACATTGCAGTGAAAGAAGCGCTGAGGTGTTCGTATGGACTATGCGACACATTGATATCGAGAGCTATATAAAAGGCGCCCTCACCAGGAAAACGATCTAATCCAGCGTCCTTGGTATACTCGGGGCTGCCGCGCGCTTCGAATTTTCATCATCAAAAGACCGTACACTTCGCTTGTTACAAGGCCCTCATCCACTTGTCGTGTGTTGCACGCCAATAAGATAAAAAGGCTCCAGTATTTCCGTTTTTCTCGCACTTGCCTCGTTCGTTATTCCGTCACCAGGCTTACGTAAGACCGGTTTCGTACAAACCCCGCGGCCACAGCCTTTCCTCGGCGTGTATACATATATATGATAGCCTTCTCACGTTCGCGGTGGCATCTCAAGGTCCGGTGCAAGGTGTGGCGCTGCGCGGCTATCGGTCAATCGAATACCGATGATACTGAGAGATAAGGGGTATAAACAAATAGCGTCCACCTTCGTAAAATATCGGATACGAAACTACTAGGCGCGGAGCGCAAGTTCGTCTGCTTCCTGCGCGGGGGTTGAACCGACGTCAGAACTCCGCGAGCTCTGATTGGCTCGGATGGAAGGATGGTGTCTATTCAAAGAGCTTGGCTGTGTTCCAAATCTTACCCAAATGGATCCGAGTTACTCCGGCGGCTCGTGTCACGTGACAACACAGATTGAAAAACGCTGGACGCGGGTAGGTTTTAGAACGCCAAGGGTACAAAACCCATTACCCTGGAGTAAGATCGAGTAAATTTTGGAACACGGCCCAAGTCGTCTGCTTTTTGCGCCGGGGTTGCTGTGACGTCAGAACGACGCCATTTTGATTTTCTTTTTTTAATTGGAAGGATAGTGGGTATACCTCAATGCTAGATGCCTTGTGGTCTACCCACTATATTTTTCAATCAACCAATAAGAGCTTGGCGTTCTAACATCATCGCAACCCCTGCGCAAGGAGCAGACGACTTCGTCTCCGCATTGCTTCGCGTCTACCCGCTCGTCATTTTAGTCGGAGTTCGGCTCCCTGGCGGCGTCTCCGCGCTCTACCGTCTCCTCCTTTCCCGCAGTTTCTCCCCGCATAGTCACGGATGGATCGAGAAATGCGGGGCATGGTGATCGTTAGGGGCATTTTATTGTCGCTCTGCAGCAGGTTGCGGCATCAGTTCGATAAGAACGTCGAAGGCCAGATCGCGAAGCAAGGGGGGCGTGAACGAAATAATAATCAAGAAGAATCAAGAATCAGCTTCATTTGGTGCCTAGGAACGACCTTCCGGTGTTAGTACTAGCTCACAGAAAAAAAAAAATTCAGTTTATACTGAATGTACAGAATGTGAAACATTCACATACAATGAAGAAAAAAATACACAACAAAATTAAAACACTCCTTCACAGTGATGCCAGCCGCACATTGGAAACGCACACATTGAACCCTTGTGGATGAGGGGACGCTAATAATAATAATAATAAATAAAGTTGTCGCTGACCAGTCTTGCATCAACGTGCCGACGCAATGGCTGACTGAGAGTCTTTGTTCCCCTAACTGATGCCGACGGGTCCGCCATTACGACCCGCGCGTTTCTCTGCGACATTGTCAGCCCGTATCTGGCACGACTCCCGACCGCCGCTGTGTGGTGCAAACAATCGCATTCACCAGCGAATTCGCCGCCGACTGACTTGTTTTCCGCAACGACGAGGGGATACTTTCGGGAGGAAAATGTCTCTGCTGCTGGGCACGCTGGCCGCATTAACACATCGCTTCTGCGTGTCGAATCAACAGCACCCGCAGTAATCGAAGTCCGTGCGTCAAAACGTGGACGTCTAACCAATGCGTTGAATGACGCGCGGTGTCAGGTTCGGACCCCGAGGGTATGACAGCATTAAGGGAGTACAAACGCTGTTCCAGAGACTTACACCAATGGTTATACCCTTTCAGTACCCTTAATTAAAACTAATTATTAAAATGAATTATTTTTTTTTATTTTAACGCGAAAATAGGGGGGGGGGGGGGGGGAGAGAAAAAAGGTTGATTGAGCACCTTGACGTTTCCCTCAGCCCCCCTTCACAATGCAGTGGCAGTGAGAAAGAAAAAAGAAAAGAACATGGTGGTTGACACACGCACATTTAGCAAAGGACACACACACATTTAGCAAAGGACACACACACATTTAGCAAAGGACTGGAAATTTAGCAACGATAACAATTGAAGCAAAACACCAAACCGGCACGTAGTGACAAAGTGCGCCCTAGTTGCCAGAAGACAGTGTATATAAACCCATTTCAATTGCGAAATTAGGACCTGTTACGTTGGACGCCCTGCATTTATGAAGGCGTGTGCAAAGGCTGTGAAAAGGCTGTGCCACGGGAAAGTGAGACGAGCACCCTTTTCAGAGGGTGTTTTCCGACTGATAGCAGGGGTTGTTTTAGCGACGATCTCGAATAATTATTGGCTGTACCCATGCCTTTTACTTAGAGATGCATTGCTTGAACTAAGAAATGGTATGCATTACGCGACATATTAACGAGAACAGAGCAATATACGCGCTTAGCCTTCGTAATTTTGGAGGTGGTTACCCGCAAATGAGTGTTTTTGAATTGTCGAAAACAAGTGGTGGAGCAGTTACCAAGGCCACGATTTCTCTCTCGTGCGTGGTCCAGTGCGTTTGTATTTGTTGTTGCTGTGCCTGTGAAAACTCCATAGTGCTCGTTGTTTGAAAACTTACTGGTCGCATAAAATATTCCTAGGATGCTACTAAGATCTCGAGAATTCGATTTTTCAGGCTTTCTTCAGAATCCGAAAGCTTACACAGAATACAAAAGACATTCTGCATACTGATTCGAACGCGAGTCGCTCGTGATCCGTGCTTTGAAAGCCGAATGGAAATTAGTTTAAGGAGAAACTTGGCGCGTGGCATTCCAACTACGAACATTGCGTCTACTCGTGTTCGCATACTGTCTTTTGTATGGTGTATAAGCAGTGTGACGCCGGCTTAAAAAAAACACTGAAATAAAAAAAAAATATGTAAATATATTTTTAAGGGTTGAGATGGAACACATCCTTGTTTAAATTTTTTTGCGAAAAACAAAAAAAAAATATTTATGTTGTTAGACGCAATTTAGGTGGGGGGGGGGGGGGGGGGGGGGGGATACTCCTGCTCTAGGCCACACCCGGTGCTTAAACAACTACGCACCTCTTCTCGGCCTTCATTGATTGGAGAGATTATTGACGTGTGAAATGTTTGTAAAATTGCATATCCGTGCTCTAATAGTATTTTAATCGAAAATAGTTTTATGCTAGAGAAACAAATAATCTAAATGAAGTCAATATTTTTTTTTTTTTTTTTCAAAAATATTCCGAGATTGTTTTTCCTCTGCTTTCAAACGATAACAAAAATGGCTGGCGGCATCTGCGGAGTGATCAGCGAAAGCAGCTCGTTGAGCTTGTCTATCTTAACGAGTGCGAGTCGTTCCGCGATCACCGAGATGTTTAGACGAAGATCTCATCCACCGACCTTGTTTTCGGCAAACAACTGTCGCAAGTATGCACGCCATCGGAAGCGCTGTTGGCGCTGTGCGGATGCTTAAGTTCGTAGCGGGACTGGCTTAAGCCTATAGCCTCCCACTTTAATCAGGTTGCTTGCTCTGGCTTCATTTGCTCCTTTGCGCGCGTCGATGCTGAATCAAGATGTTGGTCCCCGTAGAAGGGGTCCCGCTGCTTTGTGGAGTGTGCCACCGGTGTGATTGCAACAATGGTTTTAATACGGAGAAGATACCCACATAGGTAAGAATTTGCGAGCAACTTGGCTGGAGCCAATCGGGCGTTCGGCTCGCATCAAGTTTGTCCAGGTTTACCCCCGTTATTTCACTTCGAAAGGAAAGTTTTGCAGTGCACCTGACCTGCCAATGCGAATATTTTTAGGTCGCGTATTAATTGCTCGTCATGATGTTCACCCCTCTTGCTCGCGGATGCCATTCGAAAAAATAACAAGAACCGAAAAGCTGAAAGGACTGCGTATTTATTTTGTACATTTTTTTAGGTCTCTCGGTCGATTTCGCCGCACATCGACAGATGTTGACGGACGCTTGTATAGGGTTCTTGCACGAAACAATGATCAAACACTACTACCGTTTCGTAAATCTCACCGCAACCCTCCGGAATCCATTTTATAGGCATTCGTCGTTTTTATGCTATGTTTTGTGTTCTTTGGGGCTGTGTTCGCACTGCAGAACCCAGCATCCTGGGTTCAATTCCCACTCCTGCCGGTTTCGGTCTGGATGAGCATCTTACCGGCGTGTATCGCTACTGCATGATGCACGTTAAAGACCCCATCCTAGCGGTTGTACCGCACTGGCTAAATTGCTCATCTACAGCTGGGAGTCTCGTCGCCCGTTGAGGCAAACTAAGTTCTAGGCTGTATAAACATACATACAACCGAATTCTTTTTTTTTTAGGACGGGAGGAGGGGGGGGGGGGGGGGCGGCGCTGATACTGAATTCTTAGCCTGTCACTGACTGTGGTGTTGGCCAAGCGGTATACGGTAAGCTAGTTCGTCTAACCCTTTTCGGCGGTAAAATCAACATGCCTTAATTAAATCGCAACAACGATAGAAAAGCCGCATGGAGCGGTCGGAGCTATTGACCGCACGGTTGGACCCTTCCCCACGCGCACCGAGATGAAGAGCGGAATAGAGTCACTGGGGCGGAACTAAGCTGTTTTATACGCTAGCTTGGAGCATGGCCAAGGCAACGGGCACGAGGACAAAGTAGTCTCAATGTCAGAGCGATGGAAGGCGTCGAATTCGCGTGCTAACTCGTACGGTGAAAGCGGCCTGCAAGAGACTGCAAGCTCGCGATCTGAATCTTCATAGATAGTCATAGTTTGTGCGTGACATCACCGTACCGTGCTGGCGGTCATTCATGCTTGTACTTGCCAAGAAAAACAATCTTTTTTTTTCTGGTGCGTAGTGTGCTTTAAGAGACGTGCACACAGCACCAAGGCCACCGCAATAGCTGCTGTTGTGGCGTCAACGGAAACGATGTGGATGGTGCCTCGGCTTCACCCGCTGTGAACACGAAAGGACGAATACGCAGCCTAAAAACAACCGTAAACAAAAAAAAAAAAAAAGGAGAAAACGAACGTGCGTTATACACGCGTGGTATAGACCTTTCCAGAAAAGGGCTGCTGGCCGGTTTCATTTTCAGTGTTCGTGCGTATCGCGCGTGATTTGCTCGCTTTCCGAAGCGACGCACACGCGCGTGCTGAGCTGTGGATTGGTAAACATTGGAAAGGTCTATATGTTTACATCATAAACATGGTGTATCACCGACCGCCACAGCGTGCTCATTGCGAACTTCCGCAACGCACCCGCAACGCCTTTTATTTACTTGAAGGAAAAAAAAAAGAAAAACAGCTTCCCTATACTATAGTACAGAAATTGACCATTCACTTCAGTGTCAGTTAACAATTGTCGAGGAGCGAATACATTGTAGTTCCTAGTACATAATCAAAGGACAGCTGCTTCTTGCATGATAGACGCGAAGCTCCTTTCCTTAGACCACAGTGTATAGGACCTGAGCAACCCTGCAGCGTCTTCTGCCTTTCAGGAGACCCGCAATTACTTCCGATTAGGGTCTTCCATTAGTAAACTCCCGTCTTTAAATAGAAAACCGTTCTGAATGAGGTGCTCGCAGCTGCTGCTTTTGATGACAGACGAAAAAAGTGTGCGGAGAGGAGGGAGCCCGTCCGATGCGGAGATGTGGGCCAACTTTCGCTGGCCTCTCACGCCTGTTGGCGGGCTGCTGCTGCCGCTGCGGGCCACAAAGGCGACCCTGGTTGCCCGACTGCAAAAGAGGACGTCCGCCGTCCGTCCTGATATAGGCCACTCGCTCGTCTCGTGTGAGCCGCATATAATTGACGGCGCCGCCGCCGGCCACAGCAGCCTCAACATCCTCTCAAAATCCTTTCAGTCGCCTCGCCGCAGTTTATGGCTGTTTGTTCCTTAGTTGTTTCTTTCTGTGCCTGTGTTCCATTTTGTACGTTACATGTGACAGGAAGGAAGCATTTGTGGGGGTCTTGGCTTATTATTATACTCCATTTCACCTTACGAGGAACCACAGTGGAACCTGTATACGAGCCGTCGGAGCCAATGCAATGTCTTGTGAATGCCACAAGACCCGTCGTTGAGTCACTAGGAAGTCTTACCCCGCAGTCAAACTGCTCATACAACATATCAAGAGACACTACAAACACAGCACGAGGTGTTTTTTTTTTTTTTCTTTGTATGGTGGTCTTGCCTACACTGGTCGTACAAAAACTGTTTGCAGTCATGTTCGGAGCAGACGTACGAATGGAGTAAACACGCACCGTACAGCTCGAGGTGTGTTCGCAGATAATAGAGAGTTTTAGGGAACCGTTCTTGGACATCTGATAAGATACGATGGGCATATGAACTAGTATTTTACGGTAGTTCATGCGCAGTTTGTACCGGAGGGCCCTTCTGTATCGGATGTGCAACACGGTCCCCTAAACCTCTCCAATAGAGAGTTTTAGGGAGCCGTTTCTGCGCGTCTGTTTGTGTGCGCGCGTGCGTGCGTGTGTGTTATTTATTTTGCGTTACGGTGTGCCGAGAGTTTGCGAGAGTATGCCGAGAGAGGCATCGGGGGATGGAGTTCACACGAGAGGCCCATTTCGTAGCGTGTTTCTTGCGGGAACGCTCGTGCTACTTGACGTCGTCTCCAAAAGTATGGCGTCCTATCTGTATGCTTGGCTCCCGGATATTGGCTGCGAGAATCGATACAGCCACGAGTATGTCACATCACAAGAAGATAGCGATGCCCAAGTGGGTAGACACTAAAACTGCTAAAACTGCGAAAGGAGGCCGGGGAAGAAAAATGCTTTAATATTTCGAAGCGCCTCATGAATAGATTTTGGTTCATTTCACTGCATGCCGTCAGTGTCTCCCTCTCTCTCTCTCTCTCCCTCTCCCCCCCCCCCCCCCCCCCCCCCCCAAGTGACACTTTGGTCGATTAAGCCCAAACCTTGACAGTTTTTTTGCCTTGTTTTGTTTAAGAAACTAGTGTGTTGCGTTCGTGCTTGCTTGTTTGTGTGTGTGTGTGTGTGTGTGTGTGCGGGGGGTTAAGTTTGTGAGCGTCCGTCCATGTGCGTGTGTTTCTGTGTGTGTGTGTGTCCGTGCGTGTGTGTGTGCCCAAATGCATGCTTGCGGGTCTGTGCGTGTGTGCTTGCGTTTGTTTTCTAAGCTGTGGGGATCAATGCGCTCTTGTTATGCGGCGCCTCTGTGCATGGCTGCAGTTGCGGTCTTAGAGTTTACCCAGCGGCTCGGGAACTCGCCAGTGTTATCAGGGACCACGCACAACGATTTAAAGGGAACCTTGTAATGAGAAAATATCTTAGCGATTTTCTCAGCAACCGAGAAACACCTCGGAAACCTCCCAAAAATGTATAATTTATCCGAAAACGGCGAATGGCAATTAAAAACCCCATACACCAGAATTATTTACCGCAAACATCTGACGTATTTAAAGGCTGGCGACTGCTTCTGTATGCTCAATTAATGAGAAGGCCCCTAACTTAACACTGTGGAGCAACTCCAGAACTTTAAAAGAAACCGACGGCTCGCCGTTTTTTTTGTTTTTTGTTTTTTTTTTCTTCGCCATTTTGTGGGTCCACTTAAAGGTCAGTCGCTCGCACCGTCACGGCAAGTGTGTTTCAGCCATTGTCCTTTGTTCACCGCAGCAGCTAATCGTCCTCTCCGGAGGCGTCGAGAAAGTCGGTAACGGAACAACAAAGCAGGGCACAGTCAATCAACGTATACTACCGCGGTGTCGGTTGTCTGGGGTGCCCCTGTTTGGGAACGAGGGTGTTCACTCGAGAAACAAACGGTAACCGACACTTTGGAACGAACTTTACGAGCAATTTGAGGTGAACCGTCGAAAAGAGGTCGTCGCGCAGTACGTGGCACAGAATATAACACCGGTCTGAACTATAAAGTCTCAGACATTGTGGCTGTGTCTAAAGTCGTGACCAGCCACACTGAAAAAACAAAAATCCTGTGAAACAATCGCACAATCCAATAGAAAACAAATAAGAATGGCTAGAAACCCGTTCAGGACACTTACTTCGACCTAATACATCTTTTCAGTTGTAAACTAGGGCGTTTTGCATCGAACACCCTTCATTTTCGACGGGTGTTGGAAGGGTCTAGGAAAAAGTCCCGTGACGCACTGACACCCAGTTTAGCCGAGATTAGTTTAACAACAATCTCCAATAATTATGGCCTGTACCGATGCTTTCAACTTTGAGATACATTTCTCGAACTTAGATACATATGCATTACGTGAGATATTGATGAAAACAAAGCAACACCCGTGCAACCTTTGTAACTGCGGAGGCGGTCACCTGCAAATGAGGGTCTTCGAGGCACATTATTGCTCTCTTGCGCGTGATCCCTTGCGTCTGTTTATTTGGTGTTTTTGTGCGCGTAAGAACTGCATGTGGTGCTCCTTGCTCGTAAACTCGCTGTTCGTAAAAAAATATCCCTTGAAACCATGCTGATTGCCTGGATACTACTAACAGAGTTCATGGGCATCCTAAGGGTGTTGCCGTAAGACCCCTAGGTTGTTCAAAGTGATCTACACCCTTAATACGCGTACAAACTTCGACCCAGCACGCACACAGGTGAGTTCGTTCTCACTGTGTCACCCTGACGTGACATGATGTGATGTGACGAACAAATGTGAACGACCACCAAGTTAAATACGGCGTTCTGTTCATTATGGGGCTTTGGGGGTAAAGCTTGCTGCGCTTTTTTTATTGTTTTATTTATTTGTTATTTGTAGTAACACTAGTGAGACCGACTAAAAACGTATTAAACCTTAAAGGAGAAGAAAACGAACACGAAATATGCATTCAAACGTGCCTTGATCGTGATACGGTATCGTGACTAAATTTTCTTCTACGTTCGCCGAAACATTAAAGAGCTTTAGTGAACCGTTTTTGCGGTACAATGGGTCCTCCGGTACGAACTGCGTACGACTCACGCGTGCGCACTCCGTACCGGAGGGCCCATTGTACCGTATACCGGATGTGCCAGAAACTGTTCACTAAAACTCTCTATTATTATTGGCTCGACCATCGTTCGGTGCAGTGTTCATCGCGTCAACAAGTCCGGCGGGTGCACTTGAATACAAACACACCCAAGGCACGAGTACAGTGACGTCCTTTTAAAAAGGACACCTCCGTTTTCACCGAAAATCTTTCATATCGTGAGTTGTCTGACATAACAAGATAAAAAAATGCACGTATTTCCTTAATTCGTTCCCGAAATCTTTGTCTATAGTCTCATTCTTCAAGGGCGCCGCGATCTTGAATTGTCGTCACTTCCAGTATGGGCGAAAACATTGTTTTGCCGTCGGCACGCTAATAGAAGGCAGTTACGATGTAAGCGTAACCGTCACATATTATCGTTTTGCATCCCCCTTATTTTTTACTAATTACAGGTTGAAACGTTTTATTAATTTTTCGTCGCCCATAACGGATACGCCTATTAGGTGCCTGGGACGAGAGTACACAGAAAAGGTCTATATAGCGGAATATCTATATAATAAACGGGGTCCATATTAATGAGATAAGACTGTTGCTGACAACTTGCAAAAAAAAAAAAAAATCTTCAACTTGGTTATGGTTTGTGGCCTCATATGGACTTCATCTAAATGTTAATTCAAAACCTTCTTTTTTTTTTTTTTTTTTATGGCCGCGGTGACGTCTAGCTAGCCACAGAGCTAGGGAGATTTTATGTCTCGTAGTAGTTTCCTCTTTTTTTTTTTTTTTAAATACAAAAATAAAATCAAGGGGCGATGGGAAAAAGATAACGTAAGAAACAGCGACAAAAAAAAAAAATAGAAAGGAAGCAAAAAAGAAAGTATACACTAAAGAAAAACGTTACAAAAAAGCTTCGAGAGAAAAAAACATAACGCCGTCACGAACGTGCATTTTTCCTCAGAAAATGAGGAAAACTTCTATTTTTTTTTTTTTTGTGATATTTTCTTTTTCGCTCGCCAACGTTTGCCGTAAACTCCTGGGTCCGGCAGTCTTACAAATAAACTTTAAACCAAAAACAACAACAACAAGAAAAAACAAAATACTCGCATCTTCGTAAGTGAAAAGAACCCGTGACGCTCTAAGATTTCCCGTTTCCGGTGCCTTATGACATGGCTTCTCGCGGAAGCATTAAAATGACTCGCGTACTCACATACCACCGGAAGGACCTTCGTCGCAAGGCCTTCGTGACAATTCATTTTTCTTTTTTTTAATTTAAAGCCGCCGACTCACTGCTAATACATCGTGTACAAAAGACAGTCTCTGCAGACTGTCTGAGGCGTGTTTCTTCTTTGTACAGGCATGTTCTACGCAAACACGCTCCGAACTTGCTTGGGGCCTGTCCGCAAATAATTATGTCATCATATAATGTAAACATTTTGTGATTATTTTGTGCGATGAATGAGGTTCCATCCCGTCAGCCCCGTTGACTATAGGGTCTATATATAGGCAACTGTCAAGGTTTCACAACGTATACTAACGTGGCTTAAAAGCTGGCTCCTATCATTCGTCCAGTGGAAAACTGAAGCTTATAGAGAGTTCAAAAGCTCGTTCCGCAAACCTTCTTGCGAGCGCCAAGCTATTGCAACATTCATTTTACGAGAATACATATTCTCGTTCATCGGTTGTACCTTGTCACGGAAACGGCGACCGTAATAATGCCTGGCGAATCCGGGTCACGGTGAATGTATAAATTCTTTCGAATGAAGTGGTATTTCGCGTCGCTATGTATCAATGCCACGGGCCCTTGCACATGGTACAATGTTAACCTTCTTTTCTTGTTTTACTCCGACTTTGCTAGGAAGAAAACGAGTTCGGAAGCACATCAGCTTGTGACGTCGAAGCTCATTGTTGCCTTATTTCTTTTTCGGAGTTTGCTATGTGGACAATGGGGAGACTTACCTACATCTGAAAATGGCAGTGCGTCATTTTGCACGCCTCACTTCACCGGAAAAGTGGGAAGGCGCCTTTTTTTCTGCATCGAATGCGGTAGATCCATTGTCACACGCTCGCCGTAGAGGTTGCCTGAGACCCGGCGAATACATTTCTTCTCGCACGCGAGTAACACTCATTCTCGGAAGAAAAGTTGGTTTTGACTTGCACGGAACCACACCTTGGAGCCAATGTGTACCGTCATTCATGCTTCGTTAACGCAAGCGCCCGTCAACATGGGCATGCCGCAATAATAAACAGCATTTTTGGGAAAGACAAACTGGATAAACTCATGCATGTTAGTCTCGTCATGGTTGCAGTGGACAGAAAGCTGCAATAGCAGCTCTCTGTCCCGGTTTTCTCCCTTGTGTACAAACCAAAAAGGGAAAGGAAAAGCCCTCTAATGTGCTGTAATAATGTTTAAACGACTGCTTACACACAGTGCTTAAATTAAGTGAGTATTTACCAACCATCCTTAAAGTCGGGGTCACACTGCTCATACATCATACAAAAGACAGTCTGCAAACACCAGTCCCCGCAATATCCGTGGTTCGAATGCCGCATGCCAAGTTTCTCCTTGTACTCACTGCCATGCGGCATTCGAAGCACGGATCTCGCGGGGACTCGCGTTGGAATTTGTATGCAGATTTTATTTTGTGTAATGTATAACCAGTGTGACCCCGGTTTAACAGTGCCGTGAAACGATGTTTGCTTCGAATGTTCTTCATTTTACGCGAGCTAACTGGCACTAGTAGGACCCAAGTATATACTCGCACGCAACACCACTGACCAAGAAATTTCTTTGTTCTCGAGTAATTTCAAGAACAAAAGCGAGCGTTTTCTTTCAATCTCTCCTTCGGAAAACTTGATGACGTAGTTTGGGGAATCGCTCTACCCAGCGACGATATTTGAATGCAGCTCATAGAATGGACCCGAGCATTACGTGAGCACTCGATGTGGCCTCGTGATAATCAATACCTCGACAAGCATTCGGGTAGTGGCCCGTGTCCAATCGCTGCAACGACGACAATAGCCGAACCATAACAATGTCTGAAACTCAGCGCGTGTCCTGTGCTTTTCCAATCCCCAGCGTGTGGCTAGGATCAACATTGGCGGAATACAATCGGCTCCAGATCACGTGGCCGCTTGTTCTGGCTGCGAGTTGAGGAGGTTAACGCTGCTCGTTTTTCTTACATATTTTTTTTCTGCGACTTCGATTGCGTGTTGTAAAGATGGAAGGCGTGTTTCTTAGGTCATTAACGTCAAAGATTCGTTCTCAGCGGTATTTGTGCAAAGTACGAAAATCCTTCCATCGCCCCTTTAACTACGGAGATGAGTGCACACTCACATGCGCACTTTAAGATTGAGGACGGTCACACGCAAAAACAAAAGTCGTTTGAAATCTCCCACACTATCAAGTAGCTTACACCATTAAAAGATGGCGGCGTTTCGTAGATATGTGGATTAAGGTTTTTCCAATAGCATTGCTCACATCTTTTTTTCTCTTTTTTTTTTTCCCGGAAGAACTGGGCATTTTATTTGACCGCTAGAATGCTTTAATACGTGTGCATTTTTTGTGTTGTACAATGCATTGCACGAGTAAAAAATGTTTGCATGTCTGCAACCAACGTATAAATTGGGCGTACTATATGTCAAAAGTTAACGAAATGCGTTATGGTCGTGTGCAGTGGAAGATGTTGTAAAAGTGGAGAGGAAGTGCACACAGATATCGGTGTCTCACTTTGAGTTCGGGTGTTCATATGAACGACTCAGAATATCTTTGTTACAAGCGTTCATCTTATTACTTTGTGTTCAGTTATTCATATTAACGATAAGGTGAAAATGTGCCAGTTATGTCTGTGTCTCTGTGTGGTCATATATATATATATATATATATATATATATATAAGTCTGTCTCTATGGCCATGAAATGTTTCTGCGTTTGATAAATACTACGCAGAATCACTCCCTAACGTTAATACGCTTTAGTTTTTCTAAGCAAGACGGAAAAAAAAAAAAAAATTGAGAAATATGCGCATCGTTCATCCCCTCGACGCGGAGCCAGAACAAGTAACCACGTGGCCTGGTGCCCATCCTATGCCGCTAACGTTAGTCATAGCCAAGCGCTGGGGTCGACAAAGTAGAGAACGAGTGCTGAGCTCCAGGCATTGTTTGAGTTCGGCTATTGTCATCACCGCAGTGGTTGGACACTGTCCGCAGAGGCATTGATTGTAACGAGCCGAAGTTGAGTGCTCACGCAGTTCTCGTGTCCGATCCATGAGCCGAGCTCGACTGTCGTCAGGCGGGTGGTTTCGATCCCACAATGACGTCATCGAGCTTTGCGAAGGCATGACTGAAAGAAATAGACCCCTTTTATCCTCGCAATTTCACCGTGACCAAGAAGATTCTGAAGCAGTAGCGGTCTGTGCGAGTAGGTATGCTTGGGCAAGACTATAGACCAGCACGCCTCTGTGAAGTCATGAAAATTCCAACCCGATATCGTTTCAAGACCCTCTTAAAGGTAAGCAGGCGCGTTCACCTATAGGAATGGTGGGCACTGCGCATGTTACGCCGTTCTGCGGACAGAGGGCGTGACGTCCATCGTGCCGTCGGAAGCACGAATATGTGTAATCGTTTTCTCCTAAAAAAAATTCGCGCATAGTCTTTTTATGCGCAAAGTATAGTTCCTACGACATTTTATTCTCAGATAAAACAGTCATTTTTAATGCGAAAGCTTAAATGGCTCATGGAGCGATCCGACGTTATCTGAGCTTGAAGCCGGCGTTATCGTTGTCTGTAGCAGCGATAAAGGCGCCTGAATTCCTCGCAGCGAAACGGAACCTAAATTCCCATTGGCTGCGACGCGACATGTCAATCCATAGCAACGACTTCATCGTTGCTAAGTAGCCAGCCCAACTGCTGGCGGCGCATGCGATGAAGGGTGGGACGCAGGTATGCGCTGGCCTGACGTCAGGCCTAACGTCAGGCCTATCGTTATGCTTTGAGGTCTAACGTCGTCAACCGGTACCCACAGTTAGGACGATGTCGACAGCGCGTCTCACAAAGTGCGCGACGCTTAGCGCATGGCGACGCCTGGACGCACGCGTGTGCCGCTTCGCGGCATATGTCTCGGGGAGCTTTAGTGTGTTTGCCGCTTGGAGGCAGGTCGGATATCGACGAGCAATGACGTCATACGCGGACCGGCCTTCGAGGTGGTATTGGTGGGAGGCGGAACGTATCTCCCGGGTTCTTGAACTGTCACCGCAACTAAGCCGATTATTTTTTTTTAATGCGGTTTTTGACGTGAAAACGAGCATATAAAGGCTTTGCGGAGCATCAAGTTAATGCATGCGCCCAAATACACTCGTGCTCTCGCAGACAAAGGCTACAAAAAAAAAAAAAAAATAACAACAACAAAAATAGCCCAGCTTTCTTAAATGGATCCTTCAGTGTCAATGAAACGCGAGAGTTCTTCAGCTCTTGACCTTGCACCTCGGAAAGGTCATTCCACGACCAACTCGTCCTTTGAATGAACGGGCTTGTGAAGAAGGTGGGGATGGAAAATGATGTAAGAAGACGTCGGGGTCCTGAGGGGCCTTTAACAACAACTTCGTGCTACGACGCTCAGCGGTCTTCATGCGCTCGGAAAAAAAAAAAGCATGCTCCCTTGACTCAAAAAAAAAAAAAAAAAAGTTATTATGGCAATGATTAGTTTAAAAGTGAGCGTTCTCGTTTTCAAAAAAAGTGGTTAGTTTTATATATATAAAAAAAGAATAATAATCTCAAACTTCGACTGTATGCTCCTTTATTTTCTTTCTTTTTCTCTCTATCTCTCTTTCATTTTAGTTCCTTTTCCCTGTGTAGCTATTTCAACCCAGGGATCCTGGGTTCAATCTCCACCACAGCCCCTTCTTTTTATATATCTGGATGAGCGCTGTACCGGCCTGCGGTCGTGTATCACTGTCGCTCTGGTGCACGTTAACCCCGGGCCAGTGCAGTGGTACCGCATGGGAAAAAAGTGCTCACCTATAGAGTGTACCAGAGTCGTCAAAAAAGTCTGGTAGACGCTGTCTAAAGCTCTACCGTCAAACTTGCCTTTCGAGACTTTTACAATTTCTCTCTCATATTTTTGGGGGAAAACAACAACAAATTAACAAACTCCTCCCACAAAGCCCACCACTCTTTCGTCCTTAGCAGAATGAACACTGACGAGGATGTGAGTGGAGAGGAAGAAACCACAAACAAATAAATAGCAGACAACTTTCAGGGAGAGGCTTGTCCCGCTTAAAGTCCCTATATATAAGAGCTTGTTACAAGCAGCAACTTCCTTTGAAGCGCCGACTGCGTAACGGTTGAGGTTTTAGGAAGCGAATGGCGGTGCACGGCACAAGACGGAACTCAATGACGTAATCTTGTTACAGCGGAATGCGCTTTGTCGTCTGTATTGGTCGTCGTTACTTGTACAAAGAAGTATCAGGGGACTTTTAGCCCCGCTTGCTTTCTTAGGCAACGCCACCTTGAATTATCAAAGCCCGCGCGCGTGCACTCGAATGTGTGACGTCATCACAGTGAGGTCGAGCGCAGACGCTGATTGGACACGAATCCCGCGTCAGCGTTCGACTGAGCCTCGTGTCCAATCAACGCGTCGAAGGACGCTCGGCATCCGCGGGCTCGCGTCCGATTGCTGAGTTGAAGCCTTCCGGCCGTGAGGGCGTTCCATAGAGGAAGAGGAGTCATTTTGAATGGGTTAAAACAGCTCAAAAAAATACGAAGGACCAGTAAAAAGAAACCCACATACACAGCGCTGACTTACAACTGAAATATTTAGTGCTGCGCCATTCAGCAAGTAAACTTGAAACGAGACAAACATAAAAGCAATCGGCCCGATAACACGTCATCATCCACGCAAGCCGACACGTGGCTACACGTATTTACCCGCCTTTCTGATAAAATTCATTTTATAATTTCATCAGGAAGAGGAGGTCGTTCGCAGGCCTTGAAGATTGTTTGTGGTGTTGTTGTAAACAAGCAGCGGTTCCATCTCAAATTATTTTTATTATTTTGTGTGTGTGTGTGTGCGTGCGTGTGCGTGTGCGTGTGCGTGCGCGTGCGCGTGCGCGTGCGTGCGTGCGTTTGTGTGTGTGTGTGTGTGCTGTGCTTCATAGAGCGCGATGCGTTCTTTCTTTGGTGACTATTAACGAGGTGCTTCTGCTTCTTTTGGTGTAAAAAGAAAATAACAAAAAAAAAAACACGACTTTGCCATTTTTTTTTTTTTTTTAAACTAGAAGCCTCAGGGAGCTCTGGGTTAATTCAAAAATTCACCTTCGCAGAAAAGCAACCGGCCTCCTACAGACGGGGCAAAGTTTCATTGTTCATAGCCAGCAGAGTCGATCGCGCAGTCGCGGGCAGTCACGCTTCCGACAATACTTTCTTCTCCTCCGCGTTTTATTACATGTTTTTTCCCTTTCTTTCTCTCTCTCTCTCTCTATCTTCTGTCTCATTTCCTACCATTTTGACACGGTTGTTCCCGAGCGCTGTGCCGAATCAGCGAGCCAGTCAGCGTGGACAGGGAGGTTTGGGTCAGTCGTGACGGCGACGAGAAGGAGTCTTGACCAAGGGGCAACCCCATTATCATGAAACGCGACTAATTGACCTTTTCTCGAAGCGAGTTACTATTTTGTTTTTCTTCACGCTCGCTTCTTTCGTCAACTTTTTTTTGTTCGTTTTTTTCGGGCTCCGGAAGAAGCTACGTTTTACAGCCAGTACACAGACGTGTACGCAACGAGTTACAGGTCTCGTGTTGTTACTTGTACTGTACTTATTTACTTTTATTTTTCTTGGGCGGAGGGGGGGGGGGGGGTTGGCAGCGAAGGAATGACTTGCATATTTTTCAAAAATAGAAACGAGTAACGTGTTTTTGTTACTTTTTGGTGGAGTAACGGGTAAAGGTATTCAGTTACTTCTAGAGAATAACTTGCACAACACAAGTTTCCCAGTTTGGTATTCAATCCAGCTCGCGGGTGTTGCCTTCATGGAAGGAAAGTGCCTATAAACAAATATATTTTCACAAGGTATGACAGCATAGCCACATTTACCGCCGCGATCAATTTCCCCATGAAAGGAAGAGAAGCATCATTAACGAGAAAAACAATGGATGGTTGCTACGTCAGAAAATTGACAAATTCAGAGTAACCAGAAATTAATTCCCGCTACTTTTGAACTAAAGTAACTCGATTCTTTATAATCTTCAGTGTCGAGAAAACTGAATTTAGTTACTTTTTTTTTTTCAGTAACGCGTAGATGTTTGCTAGTACAGCAGCAGATAACAATAAACAGGAATTGAGAATTCCTGTTTGTGGCCACTTACGAGGACCAATTAAAATGTAATGAGCACAATATTTTTTATTCAAAATTGGATGAGTCTATACCCGGGATTACACTGTTTATACATCATACAAAAGACAGCCTGCCAACATCAGTTACCGCCACATCCGTGGTTCGAATGCCGCGTCCGCAGAGGCAACGGCTATTATTAGAACCACAATTTATTTATTGGTGTCTTCTTATCGTCGGAGAATGTCGACAAGCCCTCGTCTCGCGTCTCTTTTAAATTTTTCGAAGAAATAAAAGGTCCAATGCAGGTCTAACAAATTTCCTAAATTTTCGGCCGTTTCTGGCTTTCGTATTTTTTTCCCTCGGATTTGCATCGAATGGCTCAGCTACAGTGTTGCGGGCATTACCGGAAAAAAAGTAGCGAAATACGTTACTTGTTACTTGCAAATAAAAGGATCACGTTACCGTCCTACGTTACCTCAAAATAAAATAAACGCTTTACCGTTACCGATAGAAACTTATGCACGTTACTTATGCGTAACTTATTTTAATTATGAATTTACAGGTTTTACTGTTTTGACGGTACAGGTATGCATAATTAAGCGCCATATTTCAAGAAACACTATGTCCATGAAGAAACTGAACATAAATGACTAACCTTTAAGGTTTCACCTATATACCCACGAGAAAAAACGAAAAGAAAAAGGCAAACATAAATGAATTCACGTGGCTCTTCGCCTAAAAACACACAAAAAAAATGAAGTGTAATTCTTCTTTCTTAAGTTTTGGGAAGAAAAATTACTAATAACGTAACTACGTTACCCGTTACTCAAAAAAAATGAAAGACGTTTACTACAGCCTGTAACGCCGAATTAGAGCGCAGCTCTTGAGGGGGAGGAGGGAAGGGTACTTAGGGGAGGGTATTCCCATCCTCCCTCCTCCTCACCTCCTCATTATACCTGCTACTCCACGTCCCTCCTCTTCCTCCCCTCCTCCTCCTTCTTCACCTCACCCTTCAAGCTCCTCCCCTCGCCTTCTGCCTCATCTCCTCCTCCTCCCCTTCCCTCGTCCTCCTCCCCCTCCTCCTCCCCGCGCGTTGCATCATGGGAAATGTCCTGTAATGCACCGCGCGGACCCTCGTGACGTCACACGTGACGTCACGAGGGTCCCGCGCGGTGCATTATAGGACATTTCCCATAATGCACCGCGCAGTTACGCCGACAACGACGGTGACGTCGTCGCCGACGCCGCTCAAGCCGGGAACGGGCGCCTAAGAGCTGCGCTCTAAAATTACGACTGTTTTGAAAAATGTTTGAAGATAAGTTACTGTTCTGATAAATGTAGTGAGTACGTTACTTGCACTCGTTACATCACAAGTACGAGCTAACATTTTTCGAGTGCGTTACTCCTATAAAACGTGACGGGTGACCGGTAGCGTCGGTACTTGGAACGAGTTACCGCCGACACTACTCAGCTACGAGGCACTCGAGTGTTTAGAATCTATGGGGGATGAGATCATCTCAACTGGGAAAAAAATATAAATATAGCATGTTAGCATGAGTTGGTGCATTCCTAAGGGAGGAAGAGTGCTGAGTCAGAGAAACCAAACAGCATGTGTCGTGATTCCCTAGGTGCAAGTGGAACGCTGCTAAATCTTTTTTTTTTTTTCCGACTATGATTATATAAGCTCAAAACACGCTGGATACGTATAATCAGGAGCCAACACGTTACCAAATAAACGATCAAAACGCGTTTTCTGAATATCGGGCTCATATTTCTTTTTATCGGCGTTCATATCAACATTACTGAATAAGAAAAAAAAAATCGAAATAATCTCCATCCCTTTCTTTCTGCACACAGAAGCCAGCCGGGACAATTGTTCAGGTTAACTTCTTAGTCCTCATCCTCCCTTTCTTCCTTCATCTAAATATGGCCTTCATTGTAAATATGTAAATACAGTTAATTATGAGTACGTTACCGTCTGCACCTGGCAAAGGCTCATTCATTTTGTACTTCACTATTTGGTTTTTATTCGAAAGAAACGACCTTTTCTGTCCCTTCATCATAATCATCGGGAGTCACTTTAAAGGGTCCTTGTATCCCGTGCCGTTGGCACTTACCCTCGCACTGTCCTCTCCTGGTGCTCGTTGACAAATTCGCGATGGAAAACGCCCGTCATTTTTGAAAACAAAGGAAGATTGCCTACCCGATCTGCCGAAACAACACGCTGACACATGGCGAGTCCACCAAAAGACACAATAATCAACCCACCGCACACAAAAAAAGAAGAGCGGTTGATGCAAAACTTGGCGTCCATCACCGCTTTACGACTTTCAGACCAGGCTGAACAAAAGAAAACGATTCTTGGCGCGGACTATTATACGACTGGCAACTGCTCCAAACGAGGAAGGCTCAACGTCATGAAGTCGAAGTGGTCGAGGGCTCAGGGACCATAGAGTCACTCTTCGGGGAGAGTCGCGTCTAAGAAAGACTTCCATTTACGGCGGATATTTTTGGGGCCGACTGTCTAGCCAGCCGCTTGATGCGTATGCTGTCCTTGCGGAATGTGGGAAAGAAGGCTTTGCGATTCTGCGTTGTCGTTGCTGTTGTCGTTGTGCCAGGCGTCTTACCTTTTTATAGTATACTTGGATTTTCTCTTTTTCATTGAGGTCTTCAACGACATCCAGATTTTACTTTTTCATGGTCGTCAGCGTCCCCTTCTTTCTTTCTTTCTTTGGGACTTTGATGGGAAGGATGTGTGCGTTTGTACTGCTGAAAGGGGTGGAGAGTTTGAGCGGCAAAGGACTAAATGCAATACCACAGTCCACGCTGGTTCAACTGTTCTCTTACAGTGAACAAAAAAGAAAAAGAGCTTGATCTCATTTATCACATCGTGCATGCTGAAGTTGTCGCTGTGACCATAACTCCAATGAACATTGTCGCGCTAGATACTCCAAGCAGACATAACGGAGCTAACATAAGAAATAATAAAGATTAAAAGCGAAGGTTTGCAGACCAAGAACAAAGAAGAAACGTTGAACCTTTCTAGCTAAAAATGACCGTCTTGGGGAAGACCTTTAACCACAAAGAAAGCGTACCTAAAAAAAGAAAAACACGTCGTATCATTGTAGGAAATTCGCGACGTGGCTTTGCCTTTTTCATCTTCTTAATTTTTCTTTATTCCATCTAGAGGAATGTCGTTGAACTGAAATGGCCTAGACGTTTAGTTCATTTTCTCGCACGGTCACTTTTCCTCCGCCTTCCAGCAGTCCCGTTAATTGCCCCCGCCATATCCGAGCTCGAATAAAGTATACGCGAATGAATCTAAATGCAAACCGATGTAAATTTATCCGTTCACGACAAGAAAACAAAGACAAAAACAAACAATGGCTGCGCGGCAACGGAAGTCGGCTCAAAGACATCTGGGCGGGCAAGGTCCGTCGTCGCAGTAGCCCCAGGGCGCGCCTGGTTCGTTAAACCCCCAGTGCCCACAACAAAAGATCGTCGAATGAATCGGTCTCGTCGAGTCGCCAACGGAAGACGGGGCGACACGGCTCGATGACCTCGCTGTTTTTGTGCTACGTCTTATTTTCTATGTTTTTCTCTTCGGTGTTTCCAATCAAGCGGCCTTCCTCTTCATCTCTCTAGATCTCGCCCGTCCATGACCTAGTCGGAGAGCGATTATTACATGTTTGCGACGCGACTTGGCGAGGTGAAGGAGCAAATCGTGGAGGTGCAGGACGGACGCGAATTCTCCCAAGCCGAAGGTCTGGTGACCGCTAATACCCCGTATACAAAAGATACTCTGCAGACAGTCTGAACCATGCTAATGCCCCGTATACAAAAGACAGTCTGCAGACAGTCTGAACCGTGTTTCTTCCTTGCATACATAGGTCCTGTTACATTGACGGTACAAAAACTGTTTTCAGTTCGAAGCATACGTATGTATGAAGCAAACAGGCTAGGAAACATGCATGAGCTGTGTCCGCGGACAGTTCTGTCTTCGTGTCTGCCAGCGGACAACTCTGTCTGCTTCCTATAGGCTGGGAAGCTGCACGTATACACTCTATACAGTGCATCGCCCCGGGGGCTGTCCAAGTTATGAACACCTCGCTTTTGGCGTTGCGTGCAGCGGTCCCGGAGATTGGGGTTAAACGGCTCTTGAATTGCAAACCAAGTATTCGTGGGCCAATCTGTAGCAGCGAGCAGCGCGGCTTCGCGCATACAGAGCACATTGCGCGTCGTCGTCCTCGAGAGGCAGTTACGCAAGCGGTCGACTTGCCGCAACAACTTGTTTTCCCTTTATCTTCCGCGGAACTTTAGAAGGTATACCGGTGAGGGTGCTGTTCGCGATGATAGTCTGAACTCTTGTTCGCGGGACATGCAGCATAATCGTGTGATGTCCTCAGGGCCACGACCTCTTCAATCTAAGTATCTGGGAGAGGGGGTTCTGAAAATTACTGAGGGTGCTCAAGAATATTGAGGCTGAAAATATGTTTAGACCCCCCCCCCCCCCCCCCCCGACAAAAAGAACAAAAAAAAGCTGGATGCGTTGTGACAATTACAATTTCTAAGTGAGAGTTAAAGATAAAGGAAATAAACTGTTTCTGTCGACCTGCACCACCTGACAGTATAACAGGTTTAATCCAGTTTAAAATAAAAAAATAATGGTCGTAATTGGCCAAAAGCTTTTTCAAAAATAAATACAGGGAGGAATCTGGACCTTGGTATTGGAACGAACTTGGAAAAGCCTTGCAGGCATTCATGATGATTTGTGTTTTTATTTCTTTTTTCGTTTTAAGTTATTAATTATTGTTCCGCTTGGTCTTGTCTCTTGTCTTTGGATTTTTTGACGGCGAAAAAATTGTCTTGTTCTTGCTTAAAAATTTCGTACTGAAATACATAAAAAATTGAATTGGAAACATTTTAAAACTTTCGTTTTCTTTTCATTTTAACAACTTATGTGTATCTGCGTATCTTTCTATTCTCGTCTATGTTTTCTTTTTATTTATTATTTGTTTTCCTCCTTATTTTTTGTGTTTTTTTTTTTTTGAGGGAAACAGAGATTATTTAATTTCTTCGTTGCTTTTAATTTTTTAATGATCATTTTCTTTACAATATTTTTTTTCATAGTTATACATTCCCTGGTATTTACATATATACATTTTCCCCCGAAGAAGAAGGACTTATCAAGCTTCCTGTTATCCTATCTATTTTATACTGTGGTTCATGTGTTTCTATAAATATTTTGCCTGTTTTTTTTTTTTTTTTTTTTTTTTAGGTTGTGTTTTGAAATTGACACAAAATATTTAGTCGTTTACATTGGCATTACCTTTCTTTTTGTACGTTGCTCGTTGTTGGTGATTGGTCTTGAGGATCTGTAAGAAGAGATCAACCTCTTCTTTTCTTTCTCTTTTTTTCTCCACTGTCTATTTATTTATTTATTTATTTACAATACCCTCAGGGCCGTAAGGCGTTAGAGAGGGGAGTGGGTGCTAGGTGCAATGTTCTATACTGCTTCTCCGAACGATGACGATGTCTTCGGGAAGGTAATTCCAGTCCACAATTGCATCAGGAAGAGGGGCGGGCTGATGTGCTGTGAAAAAACACTTTGGCCGGGCTATTTCATTGCAATGATTGAGTCTGGAGGAAAAATAAGCCGGTGGGGAAAGAAGAGACTGATTTAGAAGTGGTGAATAAAAAGCTTTATGCAGAAGGCAGAGACGGAATATTTTTCGAAAGGCGAAAAGCAATGGGAGAGAGATTTAATTTAATGAGGGAGACAGTGAAAAAACTGGAGTAATCGGACTGAATAAAACGCGCAGCACGGTTTTGAACAGATTCAATGTAGTCTGTTAATGTAGCATGATGAGGGTGCCAGATTGAAGATGCGTATTATAATTTGGACCGGACTAGGCCAAGATAGAAGAGCCGTTTCAGTTGAGAAGGGGCGGATCTAAATTTGCGACGAAGGAAACCCAAGTTTTTGTTAGCGGAACTCACAACTGTATTAATACGGTTTTCCCAGGGGAGGTTTGAAGTTAGAAGAACGCCGAGATATTTATACACATCGGTAAGTTGAAGAGGGATGTCATTGAGAAAATGAACGGGAGAGGTTTGAAAAGAGGAACGAGAGAAGCGCATGCATTTACATTTGCTGACATGAAGCGTCGTCTGCCAGTTAGTACACCAGCTCTGAACTAGGTCGAGGTCATTTTGTAGGGTTAAAGAGTCATTAAGGGATGTTATTTTTCAGTAAAGGACGCAGTCGTCGGCAAATAGGCACATCGGTCAAGATACCTGATGAAGATCGTTGATGTAGATGAGGAAAGTAACGGACCAAGCACCGTTCCCTGAGGCATGCGAGATGTTACGGGGGCTAAAGTAGATGAACAATCATTAACACAAACAAACTCAGGACGCTGAGAGAGAAAAGATTCAATCCAGGAGAGAACATTATTATTGATGTTTAATGACGATAGTTTTAGAAGCAGTCTGTTATGCGGAACTTTGTCAAATGCTTTAGCGAAGTCGAGAAATACAGCGTCAGTGGGGATGCCAGAATCAATGTTTGCGAACAGGTCGAGAAGTTGGTTTCGCAGGAGTAGTTTCGACGGAAACCGCGCTGTGCTTTGCTAAAAAAGGAGAAAAAATCAAGGTGGGAAGATAGTTTCTTGTGGATTACTTGCTCGAGTATTTTAGAAGGTGCAGAAGTTAGAGATATTGGCCTATAGTTTCTATGTCTATTCCTGAACACTGTTGATTTGAGAGTAGATGATTTTTTGTTCCAGTTTTGTTATTGATGCCCTCATTATGTTTGGTGAGAATCCCAGAACTTGGAACTGGTCCTAGGTCCTCCTAACCTGTTACTTGGGGTCTTCTCTATTGGTGGCTGTTTCTCATGGATGGTCAAAGGAAGCCCGGAGATTGAAGCTATCGCTCCCTCTGATCTTGTTGTGGGTCTTCCAATTGCCATTGGTTGTGGTGTTGCTTCAGGATGGTAAACTCTGAGAAGCTCCGAGCCAGGAACTACTCCACGGCTCTCCTAACTAAAGGTAAAGTCTGCTCATGAGATGATATTTTTCAATTTTTGATCTAAGAAGCTGAGGAGGAGGCTCAGAGTATGGAGCTGGTCCAAAGCCTCTATCCACCACTTTTGGGTCTTCCAAGGCCATCGACAGTGCGTTGTGGAAGTAACCTTTATGCTCAGTGGATGGATGGATGGATGGAATCTAATGACCCTTTATAACGGGCGGTAGCTTGCGCCATCTAGCCTGGACTCACTGCGCAAACTATCGTTTTTTTTTTAGGTCTAAACATATTATTAGCATGCTCATCATAACAACGCAGACTTTGTTTTATTTTTTAGGTATAAACATATTATTAGCTTTGTACTTCGCCGAGCTCTATCTACAGATTGCAGCGATTGGCTCGCCCAAATGCTTTGCGAGAAAGTACACGGACCAGACTTCTCCAGAGTGTATAGACAAGTGTCTGCTCTGTTCCATGTGCGCCGCCATGTTTGCTTATGCTAACGCCTTGACCCAGTAGGGGAGCTCCGCTTTCTGCAAAACTTCGTTTTTTTTTTTTGAAACAGTTAAACGTATCGTAGTGCAAGAGCGTCAGGAAGGCATAGTCACGAGGCTCCAAGAACATTACCGATGCCAAGAGTGCTGTAAAAAGCAAAGATCTTGTTTTATGCGCAGCCCCTCTCTTCTCAAGAGCCTGCGTTTTAGATTATTATTTCCTATTTTTTATCGATGGGGGCCAGGATTTCGGACACTGGTCTATGAAGTGGATGAGTACTCCTCGGAGCGTGATATTGTTGTTATAGTAACCGAAATTATGAGGACGGTAGGGAGAACATTCAGTTAATCTGTCTCTAGTCAATACCACCTACACTCGTTGTCACCTGAAAAAAAAAAAAAAAGTTTGCGCATTGTTTTTGTTGTGCGAAGTAGTTCTTACAAGATTTGGTTGTAAAAAAAAGAAGCAATGTTTTTTTGTTTTTGTTTTTTGCGTTTGAAATATGTACGCCGGCAGTTTGATACTTTAGACCCGTGTTACAGATGAAAAAACACGGCGTAGGATGGCCCAGAAAACACGCTTTTCCATTGTAAGGCTCGTCAAATTATATGAGGCGCTGGAGAAAATTAGTCTTCTGCGTTAAACCCTTATTTTAAACTCTTCTTGTTCACGTTTCACCCATTGAAAAGCTTGCGGGAAGCCCCTCAGCCCGCACCTCGTATAGCTGCGACGCAGTACTCTTCCGCAGCATAAAAGCCGCCTGCTTTCATCGCCGTCACCATGGCAACGAACGCCAAATGACATTTTTGGGACGGCGCGTGTATCACTGAGGAGCGTGTAACCCCCCCCCCCCCCCCCCCCCCCCCTCCCCCCGTGGCGTTCACGCTATGTTCACGCCGCTTTGCGGCGACAATCTGCGGCTGCTCATTACAAAACTATTAAACTATGGCTAGCAGATGTCGTTCGGAAAATTGGCGTTCATTGCCATGGGAACGGCAATGAAAGCAGACGGCCTTTATGCTGCGGAAGAACACTGCGGCGCAGAGATACGAGGGGCGTGCTGGGGCCCTTCCCGCATGCGTTTCAACGGGCGGAACGCGAAAGAAAAGAGTTCGAAATAAGGACTTAACGCAGAAGGCTGGTTTTCTCCAGCTCCTGATAATTTGACGAGCCTTACACAAAAAAAAACATGTTTTTAAACCAAAGTTTAGAAATAGTTTTTTTTTTTTTTTTTACAACAAACATGGGTGCGATGTATTAGTGTGCCTAATAATCAAAGTACGTGCTCCAGAATTCTGGCGCCGTCACGGTTGGATCAAGCGCAAGCGAAGACACGAGTGCGCGCGTCAGCGTTCGGCCATGGTCCTCGCGTCCAATCAACGCTTTTAAGGACGCTGAGCGTCGGGCTCGGGTCCAAGTGTTGATTTGGCACCGTCCGACTGGAGCGAGAGGAGGATGATGATCGCAGGCCTCGATTAATCTGTGCGGTGTCTCTCCGGGAGAGCTTCGCACCTTCAATATAACGCTTCGCTTCGGTGTCTCGTCATGCCTCGAACGTGCGCGCGCATCCGAGGCACGTCGGAAGACAACGAAGTGTGTGCTGGCGCCGAGTATCTGAGAGAAGCGCTTGTAGCCCTCGTGCGCTTTGTCTTTTTTTTTTTTTTTTTGCACGTTGTTTATTTATGTGTTACGATAACAGTCACGATGAACCACATATAGGGAGTATTCACTGGACGCCATATTTGTGGGTGCTCTTTAAAGCGCATGCTCAAAGTGAGGTCGCATTAATAGGCTGCTAAGACCGGCAATCTTGATGGTGTGGAATGCACGCTGAAAAAGAGTGGAAGCTCGCCGTCAGCACGCGCTCAGCAGTCGCGCACACAGCTATGGCCGCCAGTGAATACTCCCTATAGACCACATCGCCACCTAGAAACGCCCTGTCGTTCTCACCCAATCGGCGACTAGAGTTATCTTCAACGCTTGATGTTTTTACGAGTGCATCGCAGGGCAGTGTGCCCGCGGGCACTAATAAGAGTGTTGAACCTATTTCCAGACAAGTTGGGAAGTGCAGTATATTGGAAGCTTTGCAGACGCGCCAGATTCCAGCCGTCATTGCTGACCTTCTCTTCGACGAAAGCCAATGCTGGGCAGAAGGACACGGTAGAATCATAAACGGCAATAACCTGCTGCTCTGCTGTGGTAATGATGAAGTCAAGTAAACGTAGTAAAAGGAAACAAAAACTGAAGGTCGATTATGGCGGCGCCCGTGCACAGCTGATGCAAAGCGTCTATAGAAAATCTGTCGCAAAATATTCATGATAACTTCTTAAAACTCTCCTCTCTGTTGACGTCCACGGGCTTTGGGCGGACGCGGCCGTCCTTGTTCCGTGTTTTCGCGGCTCGCGTAGCGATGAGGATGTGGAGAGGAGTTTGGAGCGACGCGAGGGGCGGGACCGCTCTCACATCAATGCACGCGCTGGCTGCTCAAAGGAGGAAGACAACAATACGCGCGCACGAGAAACCAAAATAAAAATAATAAAATCATTCTTTGTCTTGGCAGAATGCGCGCTCTGTTTGGGCTGTGCCCCAGAGAAATTGTTGCAACGCCCTGTCCTGGCTTGGCTTGGTTCTTGTCTCGGGGGTTGGGTCGACTTTCGTTGACTCGAATTTTTTCTTTGAGGAGCGGTTTCTTTTGGTTTGCTTTGTTTCGAGAAAAAAATGGGGGGAAGGGGATTGAAACTGAAATAGGTATTCAAATTTTGAAACCGCGCAGTTGCTATGAGTGACAGATGGGCTAACCCCGTCCTAACAAAGCTTAGAGCAGGTGGAGCGAAATCTCAAGTTAGAGAACCCAGGTATCCTGGTTTCAATCTCAACCCCTGCCCTCTTCCATCTGCGTGCGGTCGTGTATTACTATTGCTGCGTGATGCATGTTAAAGACCCCAGTCTAGCAGCAGTACTGCACTAACTAAATTTCTCATCTGAACTGAGTCACTTGACGCCCATTGGAACTGAACACGTTCCCGTTGTCGAAACGTACACAGAAAACAATTATAATATTAAACCCTGTTCCGAACAATTTTCAATCCCACCCTAAGTAGCAAGTTTAAAAAATAATATTTTATTTTACATTGCATTATCATCTTATCGCCGGGCAGTCTCTATGTTTCTTTTGATGTTATTCTTCTTCTTTGTTGTTTGAGAATTTTTCCCATTATTTTGTTTTGCTATGTAAGCCTGCTGGATATTTCTGAACGTCACAACGCTTAAAAATATATTTAAAAAAAATTGATGGTGGAGGCAAATTTGTAGAAACCGCAGAGGTGATTATCTTTGAATGCGATAGCATTAATCATTGCACACACGGGCAGATGTTCGGTTCCCCGCTAAATTTAGCGGGGAACCTGAATTGGTGCATAAATCACGTGACGTAAATTTTCCGCTAAATTTAGCGGTCAACCGGATTCCGCAAGATTTAGCGGGGAAGCTGAATTGGTGCCTATGTCACGTGAAGTCAATTTTCCGCTAAATTTTCAGAAAATTGACTACATTGGGGAGGCGACATACATAGGCGGAAATCTGCGGTGAGGAGATGAATAATGCTATCACATTAAAGTAAAAGACTCGAGAAGTAAATTCAGAAACCAAAGGCAAAGCGACGAATGCAATCGATGGCAGTGACGTCCTATAGTCTTTATGTCTACAATGCCTAACACGCACAGAAAAAGTGCAAAATCAGGAGTCTAGGAAAAGGGGGAAGGTGCTCGTGAGCGGTGGTTTATCCAACATTACAGATAGTCAAGGCTGAAGGAAATTGACTTGAGCTGACTTGAGGACCATTCTCTAGCGGTTATTTCATTTTGTTCGTGGTTCTGTTCATTTATTTAATAGAAACAGCGGGCGTTTGATTATACCTCTTTAAGTAATGCGTTCAAAACAATAAATATCAGCAAAGAGAAAATAATAAGCACACTTCAACTTCAATGTTCTTTTAACAGTCAGAAGAAAAAAAGTATATGAAGACATCAGGGAACTACGTAATTAAGCTGTCAACATAAGCATTCTTCTGCCGGTCAATTACATTACAAGACCTGCGTCACGTCTTAAAACCGCGTAAAGATATTCAAAGCGTGAGGGCAGTTTTCGAGAAGCGTGATTGATAGAGATTTTGTCGAACTCATTGGGGAAATAGTAGATTAATTCCACTTTGACATAGGTTTTATTTATATCGTCTTTAGCGTTGCAATAATCCTTTGGTGAACAGTCATGGTGCTCTTTTGAGCACCTACTCGTGACAATTCGAACTGTGCGTGTAGAAAATCCTGTCTCTATTATTAACGGCAATCTGCGTTTAACAATAGCTCTCAAGGGAATAGTTGCAAGCCAACTTAAAACGGCACCGTAAAAAAAATGCCGTTTTTTTTAGTTATTAATAGTGCTTAGTACTATCTCAAGCACCAAGACTTAAGAATGTGAGCGTAAAGTTCGAGGTTCGTAAATTTGAAAGTTTTTCAAATCATGCCCAGCGTTTATGGGGCTTATTGCTTCAATCCTGAAGAGCTTTTTCTACCATAGATAAACCAATTAGTTGGCAGTGGTGTTCTACCGTTGATACCTTTATGAGAAATGGAAGGGAAAGTAACTTTCACAACCCCGTATCGCTTTCACGCTACCGAGGAGCAAGTAACAGAAACTGCTCGAGCCCATAACAAGATTTTTCTTTTTGTAGGTGATTGGACATATTTGTTTCTAAACATATTCGCTTGTTCACCAATATTTTACCGTCTTTAAAGTTGTATATTGGGCATGTCAGTGTTCAGCATTTGTTCCATGTTCGTCTTATCTCAGGGAAAACAAAGCAAAGACCAGTGAGACTTCTTCACAAAGCTTGCTTCGGCGTCTTAACAAAGATTCACAAAATTGGCGAAGTTTTTGTTCATTAAACACAAAACCAAAAACAAACCAACACAAGACTGGGAAGAGTCATCCAAGACGTCAGTACCGCATAAATATAAGAGACTGCCAAACTATATAAGGAACTTTAATTTTAAGTACTAATAATTTGAACGCTGAATATGTGTTTTTACTTTAGTCACTGCCGCCATAATTTGTTTGTGTGTGTGTGTGTTTTTTTTAATTTTAGTTCATGGGTGTGGTCGTGTTGGGATACGTGCTCTGGGTTCTTGCGACGACGGACAACAGAAGGTTCCTCGAGGGCATTCTGGTAAGCCCTTCTCGGAAACATATCTCATATAAACGCGGGTATTCCAATCTTTCTTCTCACTTTACATGAGGTAACCTAGTATTAGCGTTTAAACGAGCTATTGTATGGTGATTAGGATAAAATATACGTTCTTAACGATCAAGCAAGTGCGGGAGCATTGTTTTTTGTCATTGGCGAGTTTGAAGGTCATCCGGTTGAAATCGTGCGCTGCTGACTTTGTACGAACAAAACAGAGAAAACTGTTAATTCGTAAGTTTGAATTCATTCACTTATGATGAAATTTCAAGGGTAAGGTTGCAAACTTTCAGCAAGTCACAATGCCCATCGAACTAGTTAAATGCAGTAAGACAGGAGAATTTGCCAACATTAAACTTTTGCTCACCTCGTGTGTGTGTGTGTGCGTGTGTGTGTGTTTAAAATAAAGAAAGTAAAAACCAACCCTTTCCTCTTATAACAAAAATATATGGTTGCATTAAACCTCACTTTTATGATAATTCAAGAGCATAAAATATTTTTTTCAACTTTGCTGAAGTTGCAAGAAATGAAGTCTATCAGCTGCTATCTGCGTGAAAGGAAGTTCATCTTCTCTGGTTTGTTTATTTATTTCAGATTTTCACATATGTTCACCTAGGCGTCGGGAGCGTCTGGTTCATCACAGGTAACGATTTCTCCTAATTCTCAACTTCGTCATGAAAATACAACTTTTTCGAGATGTGGTTCAGCAGTTGATGTACGTTGATGACGGCCTACTGCTACTGCTCATGCAGTTATGTGCTCTAAAAGGACGTCACAGGATGAGAAGCCAATAAAACAGGCCACATAAGTATACCCTCTGCAGTGACGCCCTCCTTAAAGATACAAAGTTGATAGAAACTTTTTTGGCGATAGTATAAATTAGAGATGTCGTGAACTTTTTTTTAGAGGCTTGATGTTCGACTGGTTTCGCGAACCTTCGAGCTTTTGGTAAAATTTGACGAGGTCCGACTCTCGAACACAATGTTGCGCTACTTCCGAACTAAAATAAATAAATAAATAAATAAATAAAGTTATCGCGAGAAAAAAAATAATTTGTGTGGTAGCTTGTTTTATAAAGTTTTACGCAATATACACCCAAACGAAAAGCGAACAGTTAATAAAGCCGGGGGCACTTTTTTGCATTAAAAAAGTTTTGCAAAATTGCAGAAAGTTTTGTTAAAACCATCTTAAATTACGCGAGTTCGGTGTGGTGTCCTTTCACTAAGGATGGAATTAACAAAGTAGAGCGTATTCATAAGCTAGCCACTCGGTTTATTTTCAACGCTTATAGTACGAGATCATCATCCACCGAATTAGTAAAAAGAAAGCCCAGCTGCCGACTTCATAAACCCACGCTATAATTGACGCATTGAAAACTCTTTACAAAATCATAAACGACTCCCTTCATATACTATAGATACAGTCATGTCTCGTTAATATGGATACCCCGCTATATGGACACCACTTTCGGGTACAAACTGGGAAAATACATGCATTTTTGTCTTGTTATTATGGATAACTCGCATTACGGACGATTTTTTACGGGAACGGAGGTGCCCATATCGACGAGACATCACTGTAGCTCCAATTAAACCTACACAGTCCAGGTCCTCACGAATAAATCATTGCCCAGCATTTAGACTATACAAATTTAAAAATGACTGCTTTAGATATTTTTTCTTCCCTCGGCCAATTCAAGAATAGAATAACTAATGACATTGTGACTTTGACGACCTTTGATCACTTTGTAGATGATATTAATTTGCACTTTAGCTAATTCTATTGTTTGTGCGCCACTGCTTGAATGAAGCCCTGGTAGCATTTCCAAAAAAAAAAATACAAACTTGTAAAAATTTGTTAGTTATGTTAACGGGCAGCAGTACACCCGATAAATGTTACACCCCTTCTTCACTAGGTGGAATCTGATTGTTTTCAGTATCCACGCACGCGCATCATGGTCGAATCTCCCCTGACCTTTGGTCGCACTTTGCAATGGTCGAAGTTCGCAAAAGTTGAACTGGGATTTCGGCAGATTCGTGACATCCCTAGTTCAAAGATACACAGACAGGGTATTTATGCTCGCCAAGGTTTTTATTTGTACAGGGCATATGAGAGCCCAACTACCCACAAAACAATTCACCGCTCAAAATTCGTTTTCTTCCTGCCCGAAAACCGCCGATCGAGAACTGGCCGGTTTGAGTCGCGCTCGCTCTCTTCTCCGTTGTCACGCGCCGTTTTCTATAATTTAAACACAATCACCAAATATAATCAAAGTCGTGGGTCATCCAAGGCACACACACAATATTAAAAATATAAAAGAAATATGATACTAATTTTTGTGGCTTTGAAAAAACTGAAAATACGTTAATTAAAAAAAAAAAAAAGGTGCACAACCACGTGACATCCACCAACTCTCTCCTCCTTTATATTTCTACTTCCGCCCCAGTCCAGTTGTGGTTTCGGTTTCGAACAGTTGCGTCTTTTGACTTTATTAAAAATATACGTGACGTTCTAGCAAAATATTGATTGGGCAGTCTTTTGACACCATATTGAATTGCCTGATAAGAAATAAGTTCTTTTTAGGGGTATCAGTGTTTTGTTTTGTTTTGTTTGTTAATGTACAGGTGGCGAAAGAGATAACTAGGGCGCAGTTCTCTTAAACGCATGAGCTTTGAGAAGTGCTTCGGTCGCACGTATAACGGTGGAGGTGCATGTTGCGGGTCACACTTCCAGCTGCTGAAACCCGCTTCCAGAACAATCACTTTACTCTCAGTCAATTTAAGACAAATGTAAGAATAATGCAAATATTTTGTTTTCTTGGTATTTTGTTTTGTTAAAAAAAGTAAAATATTCCTAAAAAAATGCTGATAAATTAAAATGCCCTAGGCTTCCTGAATATTTCCTTAAAACACGATAAGCCCTAGACAAGCTTGGAGTTGCCCTTTAAGTCATTTTAACAAGAACTTAAATGTCCCTTTAGATGTGTCGATGTACACTATAAATACATATCAACGTCGATAAGCTTCCCCATCGTGACAGCAAGCGTTTTCCCCATCGTGACAGCAACTACACGCATAATTCTCTCTTCCAAAAGGGATGTGTGGTTGGATCGGCTCTTACAAGAAGGGCGGGCTGGGAATGAAAATGGTGAGTGCAACTCTCCTGTGACCTGTCTTACCACTGAGCTTCGATTGTGAGTTTTACGATGACAATCACTTTTTTTAACTGTTTCTTTAGTTCCTTTCTCTAGCTGTACTCATGGTGGCAGCAGAGATCGGCGGCATCGTAGCCCTCAGCATCCTCAAAATCAAGGTAATCCGACACCTTGTCGTCTTCACGTTCAAGCGAAATAATTTTACAATTACGTTTTGTTTGTTACTATTTTACATTTTGACTATGAGGTAATTCTTTTGTACTTAGATTACGCAGCGGGTGGAGATCATTCATCCGCGATGCTGAAATTGAACACGTGGATCAACTACAGTTCGCAAGAGCTACGCGTTTCAAGGCTTTGATCCAACGTCTGTAGCCTTCGCTGTATTTCAAGATGGGACAATACGGCCCCAAGCTTCGACCTCCATCGCGGCACGCGTGACGATCGAGTCACTAAGCAGTTTAGAATACGCAAATTTCGCGTCATCTCATGTGTTAAAAATACTATATATCACGCCACGTGATGCACTATTAAATTCTTTGATGTAAGAAAAAGGTGACAAACACTATTGGGGTCCAATCGAAATAATGAAGCGAGCAAGCTTACATCCCGAGACAAATCAAATGGAAACTATAAATTGGTGCATTGAAGTAGCATAGTATATTCTCACGTCAAGAATAAATTTATTGTTAACTGATTTTTTGAACATACATTTATTTGGAGTTTGTTAAATTAAATTGTATTTAAAAGCTTTTTTTTTTTTTTTTTTTTTCGAAGATGGTGGACATCTTGAAGTCAGGATGGGTTGAAGTCAACGAGCCCACGAAGAATTTTATTCAAGATAAGGTAGGTTGGGATTTGCTTCTCGCGAGTCTCGGGTTTGTTTCTCGTAACAAGAAACAACTACTGGTTCAGTCCAAAAGGTGCATGCTCCACGAGGTCCTTGGAAGACCATGACGGAGTGGCACCGTGCTATTTTTCCCAACACTCGCCGCGTCACCGGCCTTCGTTCGCTTATTCAGCGATGGACCTTTTTTACAGTAACGAGCTCCGCCTGCCGAGTTGTCTTCGAACTACAAAGGAAGGGCAGCCCAACTTGCCTCCGCCCGTCACAATACATTGCCATCGTGCTGTTGTGTTCATCTTTGTTGTCTTTTATGCCCCTAATAGCGCGCAGTTTGGCCTAAGTTGCTCTTGCGCCATAAAACCCCCAATGCCTCTAATAGCATATATTCAAACATGAATCGCCAGAAAATACGAAATATGCGCAAAGATGGGTGCTGAATATGTTGGTCGACCGGAACTTTGCTCTGCGAAAATGGCGACAGCGGGATGCAAGGCCAGGGGAGGTGGTCTGCGCAGAAGCTTACAAGAAAAAGGTCCATTATTGGTATATGTAAGAAACGCGAAGCCTCGACTGTCTCAAGAGGCTTCCGGTGCAATGACCTCTTTGAAAAAGGCTATTGAGTTTTAATTAAGGGTATGTGAAGGGTGGTTCAAATCGGAGAGCGCTTCGTTAGTAATATTCTTGGTAGCGCAAGGGAAAGCCAAGCCAAGTCATAGTCACTGTTTCTACCTTGTTTAAGCTGGGGATGACGCTGCACTATTGGATTCGGTGGTATATTCGCAAGCCCATATTTCTAATAGTCGCTGACGACCGAAGAACGACGCAGCGTGGAAAGGCCCTATGACTTGACGTCATCGAAACGGCCACTTGTGGTCACATCGGAAATATAAGACCGTAACTTTCCAGGCGTACTAAGTTTTGAGGGCTCAAATAACTCCCCGATCACTCACCTGTACGTCGAACACCGTTGTATGGTGATGTGGTTTGCAATACGATTGTTTGACGCCGTAAAATATTTAAAGCACGTAAATAAAAAAAAACATTTGTTTTTACAGTCAAACAATTAAACTCGAGTTAGATGCAGTCAGGTGTAAACGCAATGACATCTCGCTTTTTAATTAACTTCGAGGCAGGTTCTTGGGCAAGCATTCCTCACGCTGTCTCAGGTAGGGCTACCTGCTTGGCAGGCTGAACGCAGCTCCCATTGGTATACCGGTGCACCCATACTATACCTGTCCAATGTATGCGCAATTGTTGATTGCTGTAGGTTCCGTGTTCCAAGTCGCTCGGTAGTCAATTGAGTGATTCTATAAAGAACGAAGTGATACTCGAAACATCGTTAACCTTTCTTCGCATATGTTTATTTTTTCTCTTCAGTTGGATTGCTGTGGCTTCAGCGGGCCCAAGGAGTTCGCCGCCACCAACAGCCTCATTGACGAGACGTGCTACAGGCTCGTGGGCGAGACAGAGGACGTTTCCATCAAGGAGATTCGTCGGATAAAAAGGGTGCGTCAAGTTGACCATTGAGCGAGAGTACGCTCCTGTCGAGCTACGGATCTTTCCTTCAGTAAGCCTCTGCTCATTCGTACGCCCTTATCCCTCCGCGCGTGCTTCATCTTTTTACAGTGGAGCTGTTAAGGGCTGGTTTTCCCAGTTTCGTGTCCGGTACCAAACAAATGTCGACACAAAACTACACAAAACTCTTAAGAGCTACCGCCATCTATGAGGGACGGCGGCAACCAGACAACCAGTCTGATTGCCGGCGTCGCCCTATAGATGGTGGCAACCTTTCCAGCTATCATAGAAGAATGGATGGTTGGGCGAGTTGTTGGAATTCATCGTAGGAAACAGCGCGCAAAACAGACGAGGACAAAGAAGAAACACACGGGACGAGCGTACAGCTTCGCTGGTCTTCCTTCTTCACCAAAGTAAAAAAACTGAAAGGTTTTTTTTTTTTTTGGGGGGGGGGGGGGGCGGGCGGGGGGGGGGGGGGAGGGGGGTTTAACGCGAATTGTTCTTTGGGTTGCCTTGGATTTCGGGAACCCGCATGTCGTGAAGCCGTGGCCTGTTACGTTCCATAATGCAACGCGCGTAGTATTGCATTATGGAACGTCACGGACCTACACACAAATTAGTTTCTCCGCTAAATTTAGCGGAGAAGTTTAATTGGTTTAGAAGTCACGTAACGTCCCAGAATGCAACGCGCGCAGTGTTGCGTTATAGGACGTCACGGACCTACACACTAAATTCAATTTCTCCACTAAATTTAGTGGGGAAGTCGAATTGCCGTGTAGGTCACGTGACATCAGGTCATATGACGTCAATTTCCCCGCTAAATTTAGCGAAAAAATTTATGTCCTGTGACCTACACACCAATTCAATTTTTCCGCTCAATCTAGCGGAGAAATTGACATCACGTTGCCTGATGCCACGTGATGCTGCGACAATTTTCCATGCAATTTTCGAGGATTATTTCTTGCGCATATTTAGTGTCGGGCATAAAAGGCGATAAAAACCGACGACGACGGCACGATGCCAATGTGTTTTGACGGTGGAAGGAACGTTGGGCTGCCCTTCATTTGTGACGTGCGCAAAAAACACTCGTTACTGAAAAAAAAAGAAAAAAAAAGAAAGAGAGAATGCGGCATTAGCTGATAATACACTCTGAGAAATAAAGGGTGTAGTACTCACACCCTTTGTCCGATATATAACGCCCAAAAAACTACAATTCGACGTTGAGTACGTCGAACCGGCGATACCAACTTTCACGAGCGGATGTGATAATCGATTGATACAACTTACTAAAATAGCTAATGCACGCATTAAAGACTGCAGGAAAACACTTAAGGTATTGTTGGCCCTGCTGCAAAACCTCAGTGCATTTTTTTTCTTCTCTGTAGTCTTTGATACGTACATCAACTATTTAGTAAGTTATATCACCCAACTATCAAGCCGTTCGTCATAGTTGGTATCTTCAGTTCGACGTCAGGGAACTGAACGTCGAAATGTAATTTTAGAGTGTTATATATAGGACAAGAGGTGTAAATACTACACCCTCTACCTCTGAGAGTGTAACGCTGAAGAGCAAATCAGAAGAAAAGAAGCGTAAACACGTAAAACAACGCCCTGCATTTCTTACGCTGTTAAGCTTAAGCTGAAAGGGCGCAAGGGGGTGAATGTCCCAAAATGTTGTGGATGCGGCGCCTGATATGTTTCTGTGTCTTTCCGTTGCCCTTTCCATTGCCCCAATAACCGAAGAACCGCGGCGAGGACAAACGTCCGGGATCACCTCTCTGTATTTCGCTCACCATCTTTCAATCTAAGCACCGAACACTATCTCCACAACCACCGAATTCCACACTCGACAGAAAACTCTTCTCGGACCTATACGCTCACCGAACCATAGCCAAAGAATGTACAAACACTCCGCCCATGCACGCTCTTCGCACCTGTCAGTCAGTCCTCCAGAAGAACCCTCTTTTCTATGTTGTTGGTGTTTTTTTCACTTTTCCTCCAATGACCGTTAACACGCTCCAAATGTGTGGCTAGAAGGATACCGTACCCGACCGACTCGTCGCCGTTTCGCTTCGGCGAACACCTTTATTTGCCGCAGCGTCGTGGCTTCCTTCGTGTCTTGCCGCGGGCTCGGACGACTGGCCATGGTAGACTAAGGTCATCGGACGACTGCTTTGGTCTTCGAAATGACGTCGGATCCATCATCGTCAACCGCTCCGCGCATGCGCGCAGGGGCGTCGATACTGTTCTAAGCAGACGTGGCCACGATACGTTCGTTTTGTAACGGACAATAATCGGAGTCATACATCATGAGTAATTGGTCGTAAGCCGTGGCAACTATGGAAAGGGAGGGTCGTCTGAGGTATAAATACGCATGTAGTGCAAAGCTTGAGGTATCTGGACTGTCCATAAACATTTCTAAACCTTTCAAAGGGTCGCGTACAGATTTGGTTTCTTTGCTTGGCAATTAACATATCTGTCCCGCAGTGGTAGTGTCTGTCCTAAACACCAGAAACATATTAGGTCAGCTGGGTTGCTTGCATGGCATGGGAGCGATCAAATTTAAGTTCAGAGCGGAAGTGAATCGCCGATCTACAAGAGAGTAAGGGAAGAAGCGAACCTAGCAGAATTGACGTCATCGGCTGTGTGACCGTTTCTCTAAGCCATTATATTTTCTCGCCTTTCAGCGGACTCGGAGTTGCCAACAATTTTGTCATTACGGCTATGATAAATAACAGGCGGCAAACGTTTTGCTCTGCACTTTTTTTTTTTTTTTGCTTCTTTTTTAGTAAAAGCGTTTTGCGTAAAACCCTGTTCCATTTCAGTGCCATAGCCGAATTCAGGAGACAAAAAGCTAAAAATAGATCGCTGCTAACTCTTTTTTTTAAGTACTTCAGCTCCCTTTAATTAAGGGGATGTTTCGACTTTGCTGCACATCTGCAATTACAGGCTTGTCATGCCTTTTTCTTAAAACTGTTTTTTTCGAACAGTCTTGAGATGTTTGTTAGCTTTGCTGTGTTTTATTTTTATTTTTTTTTAATTATAGAGCTAACACAACAAATGTTTTAAATTAAACGCGTTTCGTGAGGGCCAGTAATTCCTCGAAACCATCCGAGCCGGCAGCGTTCCTGCCTTCCACTGCAAGAAGTAGGGTTCGATTTCTGGCAATGGTTACTATTTGTACAATCGAAAAAAAAAAAAAAAAAAAACTGCTCGTAAAAGAATGCTTACGGCTTCTTTGACTTGTTCATATTTTGCACCCTAAAAAGTTATGCTAAGCACCCTCTAAAAGGGTTCTTTATGAAAAACCTATTAAAAATTCTTTACAGGCTCTTTTTTTTTTTTTTTTTTTTTTTTTTTTGCGAAAGAGGTTTTTATTTCCCAGTTGCCTTTCTAGTGCCCCAGGGGGCAATAGTGCTTGAGGTCTAACTGTTCTTCAAAAGCTGAAAAAGTTCTTGAGGCTTCAAAAAACCTCTCAAAAACAGCTTTTTTTTTTTTTTTTTTTTTTTTTTAGAATTTAGAGTTTAGAGTTTAGAGTTTACACTTGTTTGATGTTCTGGAGTATTCCAGCTTTGTCGAGACAGTCGCGGTGTTCGCTGGCGCACAGCGTTCTTAATCTCGAATAGCGAGAACGGATAAGAGAAAACGTAGGTGCTTACTTCTGTCGCGTAAAATATGCCATTTCGTGATGCCTTACAGGCGGGCTGCAAGCAAAAGCTCGTGGATTTTTTCTACAACCACAAGATCATCTGGATATCATCGCTCGGTGTCCTGCTTTTGTTACAAGTACGTATAGTGCTCGTGTAATCTATGGCGCTGTTTCGATGTACTGATTTTGGTAGACGACCCCGAATGGGAAACTATAGTTTCGCTGGCTCGTATTTTGGCAGCTCGATGTTGTCATCAACGGCTTAACTGAAGTAAATTAGCTCTATAAAACTTTTCCTAAAATTGATCTGAACGGCGTTTCCTTCTCCAGTACCTTGCGTTATCACAGTTTAAAAAAAAAAAAAAAAGGTTACTCGAAAAACATCACATCAAATAACCCTTAAATAAATGAAATTATGGACTGTGTAGGACAAAGCTGACGACTGCGCACTTCAGCTCTCGCAATAATAATTTTAATTTAAAATACCGGGATTCTTCTCCAGCAAACTCAACCGTGGCATCCAGGAGCGGAGTTCTGGTGCCTCGAAATAAATGTTACAATAACCTGAAGGTTTGTGCTTGACTCGCCTCACACCTTCATACGCCTCTCATTACGCGGATATTGTGCAAACACGCTCGTAAAAGACGTACATTTATGGCCACACCAATTTCTCGGAATGGTGGCGGAGGCTGTGTAAGTAGCTCCGAAAAGGATTTCACTTCAGCTCCCGGTATATGTGGCTTGTTTGGGGAAAACTTAGAGGGTGCTGTTGTTCTCTAAGCTGAAGAACACAAAATGTGGGGTAAATTTGTTTTGCATTGCTTGTTACGTTTTTACCTATTATCTCTGTTCAAATTTTATTATTAAAAACAGCGGGAAGCGTTGCACATCTAAAGTTGGGGAAACAAGTCAATTGGTGTCTAACTGAACACCAATTCAGTTTCACCGCTAAATTTATCGGGAAAATTGAAATGCGAGACGTCCAGGCATCATATAAGTCGGTAAGAGACTAAGAGTGAAGCGGAGGCTCCTCCCCCCTCTATCCACTTTAGTAGAGCGAACGCTGGAGAGGAGGCGACCTCCTCTCCAGCCTTTGCTCTGCTAAAGTGGAAAGGGGTGGGAAGAGCTTCCACTCTACTCTTAACCTGTCGCCGAACCATCGACGCGCTCCCTTTCCCTTTTTCCCCTTTTTTTCTCGCATAATAGACGTGTCTTACCACTATTTCTACTATCGGGGGAATTAGTTATTACACTTTTGCGTTACCATTTGCACCTTTTTTTAAATGTAAGCTCCAGTTCTAAAAACACTCTGTGTAAAAGAAAGAAAAGCAACACAAGAAAAACTACGTTTGTGTTTTCGGCCACATCGTGTATCCCCACACCAGATCACGTGTACCGGTTCTCAAGTTACATAACGAAGTTCGTCCCGAACCACCGCAGGTCACAGCGATACTCCTCTCGGTGTACCTGATCAACGCCAAGAAGCGAGAGCAGCGGGAGAACTCCTTCACGTCGCTCACCCACCGCTCCTACACGACGGGCTACTGACAACCCACTGCGCCTGCGCAAGAGGAACCTCTTGCGTGGCTCTGAAGTGTCCGTACGCACCGTTGCGAAGACTCGGGACAACCGCGGAACTGTGGGTGCTGCATCAGCAGACCACAGTCAAAGTGACCCCGCCCGAAACACCCTGTGGACGTGTAGTGAGTCTTGTGCTGTTCGGTCAAAACGTCTTCGTCTTTGGCTGCGGCGGTGGCCGAGTTCAAGTTGGAGTGCTGCAGCAGTTTGACGACATCTGGGTTGATATGGCGTTTCGTCAGAATGAGGGTTGATATGACGTTTCGTCAGCATGAGCAAGCAGAATACGTAGACATTCTCTTTACAGGTTGGTAGAAGAAACAGAGTCGAGTGTCGCTTGCTTTTCGCTTGAAAGGTCGACTGAAGGTAAGCGGGATAATAAGCCGTGTTCAAGTCGAAGTGTTTCACTCATTGGACGCGGTTATAGTTGAGGCCACATTGCCACGGCAAGCATAACCAAAACAACTACGTATTCTACGCGTGTTATGCTGCGGAAACGAAGTGTGTGAACGACTTTGTAAAGAACATGTCAAAGTAGTCACCGTCTGCTAGAGACTCCGCCTCAGCCAATGTAAGAATCTTTCCGACTTTTTTTTGATGGGATTAACAAATGAGCAATGTTTCTATTGAAAACTAGTGCTCTCGTTGATCTTTATGTAATACAATCAATCTACATCGCTGTAACAAACACAAGCGTAGCTTCAGGAGTGGGGTATACTCGAGAGCAGAATGACTGGTCAAGTATGGATTCGTAGTCAGCGAACCTCAACTCTTCTACCCTCATGTATTCATAGTGAACATAGAAGAGAGAGAAAATCGCTAGTTACGTCACGTGGACTATTCTTTAAGCGTTTCCATCAAAGCAACCTTGCCTTTTGAATAGAGAACAAGTCTGACATGTACACTCCTCTGAGCTATTGCTCAGAGCTAAAGAACGTTCATTAAACGAACTCAAAAGCAAAAGCAAGGATGCAGACAAGCTGGTTTAAAAGGAACAATTTAATCCTAGATAGCAGGGACCTAAAGGGACAGTGCAAAACAAACCTCACTGGGGTTGTAAGTCCGAGGGACTTTGCAACGGCACACATCGACGGAACAGGCAGGGCGTTCCCTTGACCTATCGCCCAAACGTCACGTGTGCAGAATGCGTTTGCGATGTGCACAGAAGTGTGACGTCACCGTGACGTCACCGTGACGTCACGTGACGCTCTGCCACGTCCTGCTGGACTTGGCTGGACGCTAGCCCGTTTTAAATTCCAAATAGGAGAGAGAAGTCTTTGCTCTTGGAATTGCATCCACAGCCCGAGCTACCGCATGATCACCGCCAGCCCTAGGCTGGAGTCGTAAAACGTACGCAGGAAAGAGGTGGACGGCACGAAAGTCTGCATTTTGAGGCTTTTGTCTTAACCACCTCGTTCCACGTTGCACTTTTTTTTTCTGCTCTTGGAGTTATATTGCGCCTAAGTTTCACCAGCTCGCAATCGCGTCTTATCATTGCGTTGCAAACTTCCACTCAGGATTGATTTGTCCAGGCCTTTGTGTTGACGCCCGTAGCCCTCTGCAGCAGCGTCTTAGCAAAGAGCACGATTCATCCCTCGATGGCAACGCACGTGGCGCTTGAACTTGATGCCACTGGAAAAGTGCGAGGGAAATGACTAGTCACCCAATCAATAACGACATCTCAGCGAGAGCATGATTGTTGCTGGTATGTCTGTGTGTGTGTGTCTTTCTCAGTACGTTCGCAATACTCGATACCTGTGCTCCTCGTTGTGCTCAGCCATAATCGCCTAGACAGCAAGGCCGTCGTGCCGAGTGTTACATACGTCAGCTTCTAAAGACCCGCGCGGGCAAAGGTTCAATAAAACGCAGTGCGTAACGGGTGACGAGCATCGCTACACATCCAGCGAAATTGCGTAATTGGCCAATGAAAACGGCGACGATGTCGTCAAAGAGTCCACTCCCTGATAGCCATAATGTTGGCTTAGCAAACAAGGCTTCTTTTCTTCCTTTCTTTGTTTCTCCTTCAAGCTATTTTCCACGCTCTTTCATGTTCCTCAAAGCACGACAGGTTGTTTCATTCGTGTATAGTATGCAGTGTGAATGCCTCGGGACTGCTTAGCACGGTTACCGTCAATACCAAAGTACACAAGTTTCTTGCGTGTAACGTGTTTGTCCTAATCGAAGCTCTCGTGCGTTTAAGAGTATTATTATCACGCTGAAAGGTTCGCATGAGCATTTGTGTTTAAATTCATGACAAACCAAAGAGCCGCTTGCGTACTCACGTGCCTTCTTCTACGTCATGAAACTTGTTCTTGACTCCGACTGATCGGCACATGAGAACGCTTCCGGTGGTTGTAAGCGATGACTCTGTCTTCTCTTGCGTATTGTAACATGTTTCGAAGAAACAAAGTATTGTGTCGTTAAGTACAATACCTTTGACATGTGCGCTTACAAATTCTATATAGTGTAAATGTTAAAAGCGTTTTTCTTTTTTTTTTTCTTTTTTTGTAATGTGCGAAAGGTTGCAACTGTTATATATGCTTAACTTGTTCGAAGCGTGATATGCTCATTCTATACAAATCTCGTTCCTCGGGTTTTGGGGAGAGAAAACCCTTTCACTGCGTCTTTCGAATAGGCTGTTTCATGAACATGATATATAGTATATGCATGCCGGGTGTAATCTCCTAAGTTTAAGTGTCTGGTGTCACTGGTTGTTTATGGATGGCAGAGGCAGAAATGTGTTTACTATGTATAACTTCCAGGCCTTTTTTTTTCGCTTATACATTCAACGTTTTGTGATAGACTAGAAAAGAGGAGTCTTTTACAGGATTTCATCCATTGACTTGCAAATAAAGCATATAAATTGCCTCTAGATGTACGCGTTTTTAAACATCCTCCAGAAAGCCTCTGTGACGGCACAATTGCTTCCGCTAGCCTTTGTGCCTGATTTCGGGACAACGAAGGCAAGCGCAGAAACTCTGCGCGTTTGTTAACTGCTAATAATTGTACTGCAAAAAAAAAAAAAAAATCGTGGTCTGCATTTTAGTATTTTTAAGTTCGCACATCTCTCGTGCTTAGAGCTTGCAGTATTGAGTACCAATGAAATGCGAGCAGCTGAGCTCGTGGCCCACGATACACATTGTGCCTAGAGGCAACTAGGAACTCATAAAATTACGAGGTGGAAAGTGGGCTGCGAAGGTGGGCGCTTACTCTTATGTGCATGCATACCCTCGTAGCCCTTATCAGTTCCTAGTTGCCTCTAGGTTGTGCAGCGTGTATCAAAGGCCACGCGCCCCGCTGTTCGCACTTCATTTGTACCCGACTGTAGATGCCTTAATTCATGCGAAGTTGCAAGCGATGCATTCGCTGAGTGATGTGTTGTTCGGTCGAATCGTTTCTTACTGTTCCTTAGTAAAAACATCATATTTTGTATGGTTAATTTTAAGTTATATTTTACTGCTGACGTCCCGCACATCCCTTCGCAAATTTTTCCTTTGCATCACCCAGTAGGGGTGGACTAGTCTATAACGAGCTTCACATATGAACTTAGAAGCGACAATAAGAACGGTCAGATGACGTCGGTGTACACAGGCGTGACGTCAAAACGTCTCTCAAGTCGTCACATCAAAACGCCCGCACATGATGAATGAAATAAAAAAAAATGGTGGCTATTTTAATATTTTTTTTTACCGAAAGTAAGTTTTATGCTTGACTGTGGCCGAGAAGAATATTAACCAGTTGATTTAAAAATAGTTTAATGTATCGTACGCTATGGCCGACATGTGTGAACCTGAGTATCCTTTAAATAAATAAATTAATTAAATACTTTTTTTTTGCGTACTACGTAAATTACCCTTGAGAGTGCATTGTCCGTGAGTGACAGTTCCATAAAGTCACGCAATTATTTCCCTAATTAAGGCGAACAATACAAGGTGTGGCACTTCGGTTGCGGGTGGCGTCAATGAGGCAATAACAGAAACAAACAATAATATAGTGGACTCGATATTGCGAATGTGAGCCATTAGATCTTTTATGCCCATAGACTTCGTCTATTCCCTGTAATATTGGCGATCCAGTGCGCATTTCAGGGGCAACAACTTTGAGCTACCAGTAAAAAGAAACGCTTGGTCACGAACCCCTCAATTGAAAAGCTAACGCGACAACTAAATTGAATCTTATAGAAAGCAAAGACCGAAAGAAAAAAGCTCACAGAAAAAAAAACAACAAAAAAACCTGCTGGGTTGTTTTTGCGATTCAAGCACGGTGAACTTCAACAATAGCATACACGCCTCAACTTCTCACGACATCTGGTGACATTTTTCTTGACTGACATGATGACATTTGGCTCGAAGCTCGTGCTCTTGATGCGTGACGAATGGCCTATAGCGTGTTAGCACACCGCACGTGATATTGAGTGAAAACATGGTTTTGATCCCCTGCCCCGCGGCCCGTTTCGATCTTAATCAGGAACGTACCAGCCTGTGGTCGTGTAGTCCGTCATGCAGATCTCAGGTTAGTAGACATACTGCACTTTCGAAATTTATCATCTACAACGTGTGACCACCGCCGCCACTATTCAGTGATAGGACGTCCTTTCGTTGACGCAACATTCAACGTGTAATTTGCTTTTTGGGAGATTTTTCTTCTTCTTGGCGTGTGCAGTGACACTACCCCGATTCTCTTGCTTTCAGTTTTATTCGCCTTTAAATGTGTATTAGATGTAAATCACTTCTTCAATTTCTTGTAAAATAAACTCTTCCTGTTTTTTTTTTTTTTTTTTTTTTTAATATAACGGTACTAATTCTTTGAGGGGAAAAAAAACAAAAAAAAACTGAAGACATTTATATGCCGGGTAATTCATAAAAACATTTTTATAAAAATTAACAGCTTAATTTTTCAATCTCGCCAAGAACAAGAAACAGCAAAACATCCAAATGTTGACGACTAAATTTCTAACATCTGTTTTGCGAAAAAGACGACGGTCGTCTTCGACTATAAGATAAATGGCTTTAATCCTGTAACGCAATATGAATATAGTAGAGAAGTAATTTCTACGAAGAGTAGGGACTAGGAAATACATATTGATTATAGTGTTTGTTAACAAAATAATCAATATGCAATTCCCCTAAAGATCTTAGCTAGTTGTACGTATAGTACAAAGTTTCTACGGCTACAGCTAAGATCAAATTATTACCTTGCCATTGCCTTTTATCAGTTTGAAAGGCGATTATGCTATTCTAGTTTAGAGTCCTGGCTAGGCACCAAACACCTATTCCTGGCACACCAAACGAGTGGTCTATTCAAAATCTAGCTTTTCGTTTCTTCATCTTTACTGGATGCTAGACTTTTATGAAGGTGTTGGCACGTTCAGTGCAATGCCTGCTACTCCATAGCCTTTCGTTGCAGTTTGAGAGAATGTCCCATTCTTTCGTGCGTAGTATAGGGAAGCTTTCAACTTCAAACCCAACCTTAGAATAATTTATTTTTGACTTCACTTCATTTTTTATGATCATCATCCCAAAACCAAGTTATTCTTACGTCAAACGAAATAATTTGCAGATCTTATTTTTCTACTTGGAACCTTCTTATCGCTACGCATCCAGCGAAATTGCGTCATTGGCCAATGAGAACCGCGATGAACGTCGCCGTTCTCATTGGCGACGATATTGTCAAAGGGTCCACTCCTTGATAGCCACGGTGTTAGATTAGCAAACAAGGCTTTCTTCCTTGCTTGCTTTGTTTCTCGTTCAAGCTATTTTCTACGTTCTCTCATGTTCCTCAAAGCATGACAGGTTGTTTCATTCGTGTATAGTATGCAGTGTGAATGCCTCGGGACTTCTTCGCAAGGTTACCGTCAATATCAATGTACACAAGTTTCTTGCGTGAAATGTGTTTGTCCTAATCGAAGCTCTCGTGCGTTTAAGAGTATTATTATCACGCTGAAAGGTTCGCATAGGTATTTGTGTTTGAATTCATGACAAACCGAAGATGCAGGTTGCGTACTCACGTGCCTTATTCTACGTTATGAAACTTGTTCGTGACTCCGACCGATTGGCACATGAGAACGCTTCCGGTGGTTATAAACGATGATGCTATCTTCTATTGCGTATTGTAACATGTTTCGAAGAAACAAAGTATTGTGTCGTTACGTGACAATACTTTTGACATATACGTTTACATATTCCATGTTGTGTAAATGTATATGTTGAAAGCGTGTTTTTTATTTTTTTATTTTTTATTTTTTTTTAATGAGCAAAAGGTTAAAACTGTTATGTATGCTTAACTTGTTTGAAGCGTGATATGCTCATTCCATACAAATCGTGTTTTTCGGGTTCTGGGGAGAGGAAACCTCTTCTATTTCTTGTTACTTTATTATTATATTGTGCAATCGAAAGCTTTGAGGTAAATGCAATAAATAAAAATCATAACAGGCACCAACGCCTTCTACTCCACTGATCTCAAAGAAGTCGGTCCAAGCGCTTAACCGTCAGACGTACGTCCCGAAACTTGAACACTTTGGCCAACCGACCATCTTCATGAGCTACCGCATTCCCCCAAACTTCGAATGTCGACTTCCCGAAACCGAAACCAAAAACGACGCGTGCTACGCGGGAGCGACGGCCGCATCATCTCTCCCCCCTCCCCCCCCCCTCTCCCCCTTTCCCCTAATCCTCCTTTCATTCGCCTCCTCAACTCCTTCCCCTCGAAAACGACTCCCCAATTCCGCGCAGCCGACTCCGCGAACCGTCCGGAACAAACTTCGTCGGGACCAGACATGCGCAGTCGCGTTCTCCCCAAAGCTTCCACGTCTGCTCGCGAAGCCAACGGTCGAAACAAAAATTCAGAAACGGGAGAAGGGAAAGAGGGAAAAGAAGAAGAAAAAAACTGTATATCGCGCAGCCCGTGGACCCGACCCGACCCTGAGCGCTCGAGACCGCCGGCAAATATTATTTTCCGACCGAACCTTCGGACCCGTAGGCCGGCTGTTGCTCGCTCGTACGAAGTAGCGGATCACCGAAGCGCGGTGTAGCAGCCTCCGCTGCGCCCAAAGCGACGGATTTGCGATCTCTCGCCAGCGGAGCGTGAGCCCGGATGGGGAGCGAGCCAGGACCGGATCTTCACGATTGCTGAAGCCACGGACTATGCAGGTTGGTGCGTGTCCTTTCGTCGAACATCATCCCCATCATCCCTTTCACAATCAACGGCTCCTGCTCTTCCCTACTTTAGAATCGTTTCTCGAATGTCGCCTCATTTATCTATCGCAAAGTCATGGCACCTGTGTTCGACGCAAAGCTTCAGTCTACGAGTGCTCTTCCATCTTTTTTTTTTCTTTCTTTTTTTATCTCTCGTAATTTCGCAAGCGCTCCCACCGGTAGTGGGGTACTCGTCGGACCGGGGTTGAAGGTTGAACCATAATGGCAGCCCATTTCCGTCGTTCGGACATCCTGAAAAGTAGCTGTTCGTTGTCTGATGACTGAAAGCTTCGAACGGTCGATGAAATGAGTCGGTCCACTAGCTGAGGCAACGTTGCTAACGTGGTCTTGAATGCGCCTTTCCCATATTCAAGGGTTTACGTTGTGGTTTCGTTCGCCGAACGCAGGAAGGCATCTAAGTCTTGTTTCGTCTACACACTGCTTACGGAAGGAGTTGAACCGTCATACGAGTCTTTTTTGCATCGTCGGCGGTTGCAAACATTTTGAACGAGAAGGTATTTGGCCAGCTGGTTGTGGACGTGCGAAGTAGCTGCACGAGTTTGAGCTGTGTGAGGAATAACTGGCGAGGTAACTTGTTGTGCTTTTAGAAGCGCCTTCTAACCCGTCAGCGGTGTCGTGAATCCGTAGGGCAGCGCATGTACTGGGGACTACACAGTTAGACATTTTAATGGCCGACCTTAGTCGTGTACAGTGGTGTCGCTATTTCATGGCCAGCTATAGCACATATTACATTTTCATTTACGATTGTAATGTCTAGGCATTTGAGTTCGGCGCTATTAAACTCATGACATGGAAAGAAAAAACAAAAACAAAAAAATTAGCTGTCTTGAGCCTGTATTTTTTTTTCGTCAGCATTAGGTTACTTTTTTAACCAAACACTGCAACAATTGACCAATGCTCGAGACAGTAAAGGCACACCCCAGTCGTCAAAGGAGAACAGTGAAGCCCACACGACATGAGCGACGAGGGAGCGATGGCGAACGCTTAACAAAAACATATGCCGGTATCTGAAAACCTGTCTTGAAATGCTCATAACTAAATCGTTTGTGCAACCCCACTAGACTCAGTGTTCGTGCGTGTGTGCAGTGTAAGCTCATGCAGCGCAAAAACTCGCCAGACATACTTATATTCGAACTGAACACTTGGCCGTCAATACAGGTGTTCGCATTCAAGCTCACGGAGCGTGTAAACGGTCCTGTGCATCCAGTTCTCACTTCGCTACACCATTTTCAAACTGTCTTGTCGATTGGCGAGGCTTTGATTTTCTTTCCTAGGCTACCGCGTTTTGCCTTTAACAAAGAGCACGTCTATTTCTTAATTTATCGACGCATGTATTCATGGCCAACTTTCTAGGGCATTCCGTGGGAATAAAAGTTTAAAGCAAATATCAAAATTCTAATTGATTTGCGTTTTATGCTACGCAGGCCATTACAGTCCACGGGAGCATCACAAAATTTGACCAGGAAAAGCAGAAATAGAAAATTTTGTGAACGTAGCTCGTGAATTTAATGCAAAATAACTTGTAGAGCCGTGGAACGAAAACTGTACGCGCCTTAAAGTTTAATTAATATTTATTGATATTTTATGGCAGCCATATAAAATATTCCCGGGCAACAGTGCGTTGTTTGTTGTTGTTCAGTTGAAATTCTTATCTTGGTGCCTGCGCTGAGGCGTCGATGTGCGAGATAGTTGGGGATGTGTTCCAGAAATGCCTTCCCTAGTGAAACATGTTATCTTTATATAAGAAATCTCTTGGTCCAATAAACACACGTGATCACGTAAGATTGTATAAGAACATGTAAGAATCATATAAGAGTATATAAGAAGTTATAACAAACTGATAATAAGTTCCTTTATGTTTTTGATCAGTTTTCTTATATAACATCTTATTTAATCTTATGCTGTTCTTATATGTTGTCATAAAGTTCTCATATTCTCTTATATGATCTTATCTGAGCATATGTGCTTACTTGACAAAACAATGTCTTATACATATAAGATTTTTCACTGGGGTTGTTTAGGTCGTGTGAATCCTTTGTGTATGGTTTCGCGACCTCTAGCAGGTGGAGGTCAGCTCCAGAAGAGACACTATTCTTGCGAGGAACAATTGTGACTGACAGTTTATAAGAAACGGAGGGCGTGTCCCATTCATTATGTTCACGCTTCTCGCTTTCTCATTGGTTCTTCGGCGTTCTTATCGGCAAACGCTGCAACCTGATTGGCTGCGTGGCAATAATGACATGACGGGACACGTTAAGCCTGCGTTTTTTAAGTTGTCGGTGACAGGAGAGTTGCACAAGATCTTGATCGAATTCTCAAACCCCTTCTCAATCTTCTTTCACTTTCAGACAATTTCGACGTCGACGCTTCTAGAAATCTGAAAGGTCTTCCAAACCTGCCTTAGCCACTTCTTACCAAAAAAATCACAACTGTCTTCCAAAACAGTGCTTCCATTAAGATAGGAAAGAGACGAGGAAAATACGGGAGAGAGAGACTTCGTTTCTAAGAGTGCTCCATCCCACAACTCTTCTGGCAAATCGTCCGGAAGGGGACACAGTCGAAGACCGCGGCTAGCGGTACACGTGGACCATCCAGCCTTCCAGGCAGTAGACACTGTTCAAGATGGCCGACCAGTTGCTCTACAGGCTGACGGGCTTCATTCAGAAGGCAAAGTCGTACATGCCCGGAGCATGCGGGGATGAAGATCCTGGTGAACAGACGCATTTCGCAAAGCACGGTCACTCGAGGGCGGACACGGAACTTTCCAACTTTCAGGTGAGCTTTTATGCGTGAGACGAAGTAACGCAATAATAATACAAGTGTAAAAAAAAAAGAATGAAAGCCGCTTGCAATTCCCTGTAACGCCGGATTAGGGCCCAGCTCTTGAGTAGGACGATGGAAGTGTACTGAGGGATAGGTGACTCCTTAAGGTCACGTCACCTCAGGGGAGGGTCGTCTGACGTCAGGGGGGTCACGTTCTTTGAGGGGGGTCACGTGACCTCAGGGAGGTCACGTGACTTCAAGGGGGTTGTGTGTTGTCAGGGGGCTCTCGTAACCTGGGGAGGTCACGTGACCTGAGGAAGGGTCATGTGACCTCAGGGGGGCACGTGACCTCGGGGTGGGGTCGCGTGACCTGAGGAAGGGACATGTGACCTCGGGGTGGGGTCACGTGACCTCAGGGAGGTCACGTTACCTGGGGGGTCACGTGACTTCGGGGTGGTCACGTGACCTCGGGGGAGGGGGGTCACGTCACCTCGTGGTTACGCCGACGCCGACGCCGCTCAAGCCGGAACCGGGCCCCTAAGATCTGCGCCCTAAAAAAAAGAGACAGGAGGAATTCTACACGTCAAATGTATAAGCAACTTCTAGGTAGCAAAGCCGCAGTGCTGAAGTTTCGGTGTCAGCATTTGTGTAAAACTAGGCTATAGCCTAAACTAAGCTAACCGTTGACGCAGCACACCAGGGCTGCCTCAGCGTTGGATGTATTGCTAGGTAGCAAAGCACTACGGCTTCACTATCTAGCTTTGATGTATTGCTGTTCCACTCAAGGTCACACGATGTCTGGGTACCTATCCGGAAATTAGTACTATAGTTGATTTTAATGCGCCCAGGGTTGAAAACTACGAGCAGATCTTTAGTTCGTGGTTGGTTTTTGCCGAGTACCACCTGATAAGAACATAACCGCGGCCACATCCCCAACGCAACAGTCGAACAAGACAAGCTTGTGGCAGAAAGTCAAAAGCAAAGATAGAGATGGCGCGAACATTGTGTTTAGTTGTTGTTATAATGGACAAAGAGAAACTCGCGAGACGACGTTTATCCACTCGTTCTCGTTGCGATGCTGTCGCGAGGTATCGCTCGCGTTATCGCCAGAAGGCGTTTGGAGTTGTTCATGGCTGGCGTCGATTGTGCACGTCATTTCATGTCTCTGACGTCACACCGAGCTGGTCGAACAAAGCATGCTCAGATGCCTCCTTCTTCCACAGACAGCTTTCTGCGCATGCTCACTGCCTACACGACTTTAGGGGCAGACGACCGGTCGATACAATAACCGATTTACAACGTCTCAAAACAACTTCACTTTTTTTTTTGCTACTTTTATAAGGATATAATATACTAATTCATCTAAGGTTCTAGAAGGGTGTCGCCTCTAAAGTGAGGTCGGTTCATTGAAACCGATGTGCTCGAAGCAATCAGTGTACAATTAGCGCGCAGATTAGCAGCGTCCGTGTCTGTCTTGTCGGCGAAAGTTAGTTTTATGAAGGGTAACGCAGGATCGGTCGCTGGCAACTTGTTTTTCGCGAAGTGAAGTACGTGTGCTGATTGAACCCTATTCTTCTCTTCTGTGGACGACGTAGCCCCTGGACGAGACCGGCGAAAGCGGCTTCGCCGAGACAGAGCTGACTGAGGGCACCGGGATGAACGGACTGGGACCCCGGAGGAGCGTGGACTGTGTCGACGAGTTCGGCGGCAAAGAAGGGGAGAAGATCTCGGAGTGGCAAGCAGGCTGGAACGTCACAAACGCCATACAGGTCTGCCATGTCAGCCTATATAAGTTCCTATACGTCATTTCGCTTAAAAAAAGGGTCCAGACATTCGATATTGGGTTGGAATACCTTCTCGCTTTACACAAATATACTCGCACGCAACACCACTGACCATAAAGCTTCTTCGTCGCGGTGTAATTGCAAGCATAAAATCGGGCTATCTCTTTCCATCTCTCCTTCGGATGAGTGGTTTACCTCGCCACGGAGGTTACTTCATTTGCTGCATCAGAGCATGAGAAAATTCCACTGTGAGTGCGCCTAACTCAGTGTCCCGGCCCGGGGGGCGCAAATCTCTAGCAAGTGTCAGAGATTTGCACCCCGCCTTTTCCATGTTTTGGCGGGTGTCTTCAGCGCGGCTTTGCAAATGTCCAGCGAAGCGTTTCCTTTTCCTTCTTTTTTTACACCCCGGGGTGCCATCCTGAGTTTTTGTACTTGCCCAAGGAAGAAGGGGAGGGGAAGCGTTAGCCCCCCCCCCCCCTTTTTTTTTCTGGGAAAAAATCCTGGCTACGGGCCTGTCAATGTCGTATGGCCTCACTACAAAGGGTATCTTTAAAACAAGTCTACTGAAAGACCCATAGTGACATTTGACGCTTTGCCAAGAGAGTTTGCTTCATCAGAGCCTGAAGATGCTAAGCCTCTTAGCGAAACGTCGGCTTCCTGAGGTTTCCGTAACGCCGTAGTGAACTAGTCATAGGCCATACAAAAGACATGGTGTTTGCTGCATTTATGATGATAGAATTATCTGAGGACAGCGGCGTAGACTTTCTATTTTCCCGGAGGGGGCAGGCTGAGATTCCTGGGGTGGGCGGGGGGGGGGGGGGGGGGGGGGGGGGGTGCTGCGCGTTACCTTTTCATTAGAACTGGAGATTGAAGGTAACGAAAGCACGCTGGGATTCCATATCCCATGTATTTTGTCAATAAAGGCAACGTGGGCGTTATTTTGTTTACCTGCCACTACTAGAAGCTCGTTACATGGCACGTAAACAGCGTCTCGGTAAGGATCATGGCCCGGGCCCGGGCTCTGCCCCCCCCCCCCCCCCCCCCCGGATCTCACCTACGGAGGCACGAGCCCCGATGCCCCCCTGAAGTCTACGCCTATGTCTGCGGACACTCCTCAGCTATGATCAAAGCATGTTAACTTCATATATACGTACGATTCGAACATGTCAAAAGACAATTCTTGTATGACAAATGTTACAAGACCAGCCACGCAAGAAAGAAACACTCCTCGGACAGTGTCTGTGGGCTGTCTCTTGTATGATGTATTAGTAATGTGACCGCGGAATAGGGCTGCTTTGACGACCTTCTTGTTTTCGCTGGCCCTCCGCAGGGGATGTTCATCGTGAGCCTGCCTTTCTCGGTCCTGCACGGCGGATACTGGGGCGTCGTGGCGCTCGTCTTCGTAGCCTATATGTGCTGTCACACGGGCAAAATCCTGGTGGCCTGCCTCTACGAACCCAACGAACGCGGAGAACTGGTGCGGGTCAGGGACAGCTACGTGGCCGTGGCACAGACTGTCCTCGGTCCCAGGTGGGGCGGCAAGGCCGTCAACATCGCCCAGATCATCGAGCTCCTCATGACCTGCATTCTGTACGTCGTCCTCTGCGGCGACCTCATGATTGGCTCTTTTCCGGAGGGCGCCGTAGACCAGAGATCTTGGATCATGCTGACCACTATGGTCCTCCTACCGTGCGCCTTCCTCAGAAACCTAAAGTCCGTCTCCTTACTCAGCTTCTGGTGCACTGTCACCCATCTCTGCATAAACGCCATCATACTGGGTTACTGCCTGACGCGGGCGCCCGAATGGGCCTGGGCTAAGGTACAGTTCCGCATAAACATCAACAAATTCCCAGTAACCATGGGAATCGTTGTCTTTAGCTACACTTCGCAGATTTTTCTGCCCACGCTCGAAGGCAATCTGAGGGACAAGTCCAAGTTCCACTGCATGCTCAACTGGAGCCACATTGCCGCAGCGGTCTTCAAGGCACTTTTTGCCTACGTGTGCTTCTTGACGTGGGCCGAAGAGACCCAGGAAGTGATCACCAACAATCTGCCCACCAAGGGCTTCAAAGTGGTCGTAAATTTGATCCTCGTAGCTAAGGCGTTGTTCTCCTACCCACTCCCTTACTTCGCCGCCTCCGCCCTCATTGAACACGCCTACTTCAGGGAACGACCTAAGACATTGTTTCCGTCATGCTACGCCATCGACGGCGAGCTACGCATTTGGGGCGTCGCGCTCCGCGTGGGATTAGTTGTGTTCACGATGCTGATGGCGATATCCATTCCCTACTTCGCCCTGCTCATGGGCCTGATTGGTAGTTTTACGGGCACCATGTTGTCTTTCATTTGGCCGTGCTACTTCCACATGAAGCTCAAGTGGGATACGATGGAATGGTACTCGATCAGCTGGGAGGTGTTCATCATGTGCTTCGGTGGCTTTTCGGGTCTGGTGGGGATCTACACGTCCTTCGCTGGCCTCGTGGAAGCCTACCATCTTCCGCTGCCTCACGTACCGGTGATTGAGTCCTAGAATGTGCCTCTTTGCGCGGGATGTTGGCGCCTCTTTTTTTTTCTTTTTTGTCTGCACAAAGATATTTGACAGCCAAAAAGAAAGGACGCTTTTCAAAAGTGAGCGCCATCTGCCTGTGACTCGAAATTTTCCCTAAAAGTAGCGAAATGTAACTGTCGAATTCACTGGTTATACTGACTTCTATAGCTCCACAAAATCCCAATTTGGAAGAAGAAAGCTTACCAGTGGACTTGAAAGATTGTAGGCCACAAATTGAGTTCACCAGAAATGATCGTGTTTCCTTTCGTCGTCTCAAGTTGGGATTCACGATGTGTCAAGAGTACATGAAACATTGTAACGACATTGAGACATAGTTGGTAAAAGCAGCCTCTCGCCGTCTTCCAGTTTCTAGGCTACAACTAAATCGTTGTTATATTGTTGACTCTGAAATGGGTCCTCACTTGGCCAGAGTTGGCTGAAAAATCATTGAATAAGCTGTCTTCCTACGATGATCTCTCATCGGACATAAAGACAGCTCATCGTGGAGCCAGGCCATATATTAGTCTTCCAAAGCAACGATAGTGACACTCTGGACTTCCAGAAGACTACTGTGACGGTTTACACAGATGTTAAACTGGATTATGGTTATAAAAATATAAGCAGAATGAGGGCGAATGTACAAACCTCTGCTTTGTTTTTCCAAAGCACATCTACATATCTACTAGTACTACTAGCATTTTGAGGAAAATGTTATCCAAACCGCTGCTTTGATGTCTTCCAAGAGGCTTCCACAAACTTCCGTGAGTTCAACTCGAAAAAATGTCTTCCAGATCCGTTCTCGAGCCTAGGGGTAGAGTTCAGCTTTTGCTAATTTCTAACACGAGTTCTGCAGCATCGCATCTTGAATTCACTCCACGCATATCAACGAGTCTTCTTGAGACAAAGTCTTCCACACGAGCGGGATTACGCCCAACCACGAGGCCTATTTCGCTTCACAGTGCAAACTCATGGAAGTGTGCAACGTGCCAAAATGTAGTGAGCTCCCTACAATAGTGAGGACGAGAAGGAAAGAAGAACCATAGTAAAGAATCGTTTATGACATCTCGTCTTCCATTAAGCAAGCCTTACTATGAGGCTCTGCTGTTACAATGTTAGGTGAAGATATACAAGGCTTATTGAGTGATAGGGGGCATAAAAGTTACCCTCCCCCATTTCATGTAAAGCCCGTCGACACACTGTCTGTATATTGTAGTGCTGAACGCTATGCACTTCAGGTTGTAAAACATGGAAGTCTTCCATTCCGCAACGCAGCGTACTGTTGTGTACGCGCCACGCCTGAGTTATTGTAGAAAATCATATATACATATATTATATTATATTTGTAACAAAATACACGCGTTCCATGTTGCACCGTTTCGTGAAGGTGAGCTTGAATGAATGCGAGTGGGCTTCAAGTTATCACTTGCATCCAGCAATCACACTTTATAGAAACACTGCCAGTGACGCATAAAGAACGTCCTGATGGCGTTCCAACTCGGCGAGAGATTGTTGCTTTTGGAATTCATTTTTACTGCATAGAAATATTCATGGACAGTGGGCTCCACGTGACAGTCAGCAATGAGTTCATGCACCGCCACATTCCTCCACCGCGAGGGATTCACCGCGTGCGGTGATGTGGTTCACTCATATTCTGTGTTCGACTGTTAAGCTCCAGACACGTGGATGACGAAACGGCGGACTCGTCGTGCGAGGCATCGGAAGAAAATTTATGTGGGGTCATAGCCTTTGAGTTTCCCCATGTGCAATTTGCACAGCTGCCATCAAGGGCATTCCGAAACGTCGTGCTGCTTGCCGGTTGTCTCGTTATGCAAATGTCTGACTCTTCACTTATTCAGTATGAATGACTCTTCACTTATTCAGTACTGATGCTCTTTCGTCTACCAAACCAAGTCTATGGTTTTGCTGCTGGAAGAGTGTCTGGGATCAACATCTCCAAGACGACAAAGCCGCAGTGGTGAATTTTTGGCGTCACCTAACATAGGCCAACCCGAGGGCTTAGGTTGAACACGAGTGCTTTGTAAGCGCTCGGCTGAGAGCCATGTTAAGTCACTGAGAACGCGGGTCTCGGTCGACGCTGACGTAAAGGTCGTGTCCAATTTGTGTCGTGCGTCAGCCTTTTTTACGTGACGCCGAAACTTCAGCACTAGATATTTGTTATCAAGAAGATGTTGCTTTCACTGTGCTGATTTCGCATCATGCAGCTTAAAGGGGTCATGAAACGATTTTCCTACTTCTTCCTCCTTAGCTTTAATCCTCAACTCAAATGCGAATTGTGAAATCACGTGGTCGTGACATTCCTTCGGCACCGGTGCGATGACTCCTAGCTTCCACCGTGCTTTTTATGGACACCATAGAACTTGTCATTCCCTAGTGACAATAAGTTCCGTTAGGGCACTCATTGGCCACGAACGCGAATCCAAATATTCGTCGACGGATTGATTGTTGACGAGCGCATACGTCCGAGTGACGCAGTTCTCGTGTCCAATCCGTGAGCTGGGCTCTGCTGACGTCAGTTTGGCGCCGGTGACGCGCTTTTGGAACCGCGGATGTATCATAGTGAAAAGGCGGAGAGCTTTCGAAGGCAAGAACGTACAAAATAGTCCGCTATATTTTCAAATGTTCGTACCGAAAAGCTGGCTTTTGACTTTCTAGCATCTTTCTTTTGGCCAACTAAACGATATACGATTAGTAAAGTCCCAATTTAAAATCATTCATCTCAACCCAAAATTTGTTTCATGGCCCCTTTAAATTTCTAAGCGAGCTTTTTAATCAGCGGCATCATTGAACGACGTCAGGCTTGAAAAGGGTGAAGAATAAAAATTAAGATGATTTAAATCATGCTTTGCCAAATTGCAACAATTTGGTTATGATGAATTATATTTAACAAAATACTTTTCCCAAAAACTATACTGAACATATTTTCTATTTACCGTTCATCCATTAGCGCCTGCTTCTCATGGGCATTTATTTTGTATTTAAAGTAATGAATGATCAAGCAGCAATTATTTATATAATTCAATCATTAAAAAAACACATCTAGTAATAAAAGTCACTCTTTTCTAGCTGAAGTGATTTCAAATCAAATAAATCTGATTTAAATAAAATAAATCTAAATTTACTGGGGTTTTTTTGTTTTTTTTTTACATTGAGTTTGAAACATGTGGATATTTTTTTCTTGATATGTGCTGTTGATGTTCATAATATCTTAGTTATTGCGTCTCGCACCTCTGAATGTTCGATTCATACGTTGAAATTGATTTGCGATATGTGGCAAAACATTTCTTTTTTTACATTCTACTTGCGATGCGTTCTGGGCGAGGTCTTAATGTGTTGATACAGTGTTCCTACAGATAGTACGTTGTTATTCTAGGATCTGTTAAGTGAGACACGTCACAAAGGTTTTCTAAACAAATGTGTTACGAGCATGTTATACTATAACGTACGTTACATGCAAGTGTTTACGTTCGATATTTATAGCCATCGCATCTAACTGAACATTGTCTTCCAAGCATATCTGTACAGTATTTACACTGACTCAAAACGTCTTCCACAAACAAGACATCGGTGAAACTTGGGGTTGAAATCACCAATGTTCTTTAATCATTCAGCGTCAAAGTTTGTCGGCTGAGTTTGTCGGCTGCGTATATTATGACTGGCAATGCTGTCTGTACCCGTAATGCCAAATGCTCATTTCAATCTACGAGAGAGTTAATCAAATATAATTCAAGACAAACGTCGCTGGCTTCGTGAATAAAGCGAGCCAGGTACACAGTTGTATTTTAAGCCACCGGAGATATCTAACCCTTCACGTGACCGGAACGAACCCTCGTCACGTCATTCCGAGACAACGCGTGCCAGTTTTCTGAAACCCTTTTCAAAAATCCACCAAGCAACATTGATTGGTTGCCAATCCTTAGGCACGAAGCGCGTGATTGGCTCCGAGCTCTCGCCGGACACAGAGCTCAGAGTGCGTGATCAGGTAATGGTGCGGACTTTTGGAAGGGGTTCATTCAGAATTGGTTCAATTGGGAAGTATTTTTGGGTGGCCTTGCCTATCTTACGTTACAGCGCCGAAGTGTTAAAGAAATTCGGTAATGAAAACCTAGTGAGGAAGTACATTGTCTTGTACGTACACATTACTCTAGTGATATGCATTGCTAATGTTGGTGTTGATAAGCCGTGAAAAAACAAAAGTGCGTTAACGAACCTTCCGTGTTTAGCCAAGGGGTGTACAGTCAGTTAAAGATGAGCCATAAACATGTACTTGGCACCGTCGTATTGTATATGCCCTCTTGGAGAAAAATGCGTGGACACTTTTATATTTCGTCCGGGCATAATCATGTCCGTGCGTGCCCTTTGTGATTTCTGCGTTCTGGAATGTGCGTGTAACCTGCGTTGCATTGCTGCCGTTTTGAGTTCCAAAGGCGGTGACACACATTAAGGTGCCTGGAAAAATGGTGCTGCGTGAATGGCGACATAGCATAAATCAACATCGTTATTTTGTCTCGTTAAGTTTATCTAGTCTCAACATGGTTTGATCTCCTAGCAATCTAGGGTGGCCGCAACTCTTAACGAAGTGTTACGGGAATTGTCAGCCTACCGTGTTCACGATGCTTACTCGTCAATGGCAATCGCGTCACTCCCTAAACCTTTCTTGGTTTGTATGGTGGACATAACTGAGATTACTCTAGACATCATATAACTGTTCAAACTTGCTGCACACATTACGAACGGCTTCTTCGCGACGCCTTCGTGAAACAGGTTGCTTCGTGAGCGATGTTCATTCGAATCCACTTTTTGCAGCGTGGTTCTCAAGGTTTCCACGCTGCAGTAACGAAAACAAATTTCAATCGAGACGACGTTATTACTGTTATCTATTAAAATATGTTTGACGTAACATTTTCCCCCTATCTAAAGCAAATGTGACAACTGTAATTTAACAATTGCACTGTGTAATATAAATATTTTGGCTGTCAAACGTAGCCAGTATGGGGAAAAAAGCATCGCTATGAACAAGCTTGAACACAACTATAAAACTTCTAAAGTTTCAGATAGAAGAGTAGGCGGTATACTGGCAACATTAGATAACGCGTCATCAAGTGCGCTAAAAATGTCGCTTGTCATTCTTAAAGTTACATGGACCTTCTTAAATTTAATTAAGATATAAATGTAAATAATATCGTACGACTTATATTTAAGTGACCTGGGAGGTTTTGGGGGAAATGAAGCCATCTGGAGAGCATCAGTGCCAAACGTCTACAAAAGTCACCCACCCTTTCTCCCATATTGAAATGTGAAAATCCTTTATTTTTAAGGAGTATGCGTAGCCTGTACCATAGTAGGCTTGGTAGTCTATAAAAAAAACATTGTCCTCTCTTTTTCTGCTCCACGTGTTTCAAGGCAATCACTAGAAAGCTGTTTGTTTGTTACGAGTTAACGTCACGCAACTCGATACGGCAAATCGCGTAACAACTATCACGGTTGTCCCTCTAACATCCTTGAAAAGACGTGCACACGTTCGACCGAACACCGATGCCACGTTGTACACAAAAAAAAAGAATGTATTTTTATTTTTTGTAGAACATACAAATAGCCAATCACATCGAACAATAGAATTATTCTAACGAATGATGAAGTTTAGAATACGACGACTAAAAACAAAAATATAAGATGTGAGCAGGGACTTCGAGCGTAACGTCTTTTTTTCTAATTGTCACTGCGCTCGCCGCATTTTCTTTTTTTTTTTTTTTCAGATCTAGTCATAATTGAAGCTTTGTTATTCGATGGGACCTTTCCGTCGTTCGCAGTGATTGGCTGTTTCTGTGTTCTGCGGGAAAGTGAACTCGCAGACTGTTTTGTTAGAGTGCATAGGCGTGGCTTCTGAATCAATGTTCGATCCATACCATATAAAGACGAGCTAGGTGGCACTGCGTGGCTCCACTAGTGCTGACGTTTAGGGGAGGCCTTGTCTTCTGGATGGTATGGGTTCGACTCCCTACACGGCGACGCCACACAACAATGTCTGTCAACTGTCACGTTTACTGTACATAACCCCGCGGAGAGTGTAGTCGACGTGAATCGCCAATGATGAGAACCACGCTGGTGAAGATCTACAATGTGTCCTTTATGTTAGACGTGTACATAACGTATAGTTAGTGGAGTATATATATATATAAATATATGTATATCCAAAAGAAAGAAGAAAAAATAATACAAACAATCTCTATACCGAAGACGAGCCAAATTCGCAGATAAGAAGTGTTGTGTGTGCGCGTGTGTGTGTGGTTTTGTCGCAACCGAGTTGTATGTATACACGAAACTCGATTCTCGAACGCTTCCTCGATGTCCAGCGTGGTGTCCCAGCGTCTCTTAGACTGGTCAATCATATCTGCGAGCAATAAAATTATGTTTCGGTGGGGCTTCCACGTCTGCTTTCTTAGATTCGTTCACCGGCTTGTTGTGCAGTCAGCGAAACTATGGGACGATTCCTAATCTTTGACCAAATATAGTACTAGCTATATGGCTCATAATAATAATAAAAAAGAAAGCTTTCAGTTTTTCTCACTTCGGTGAAGGAAGACCAGCGAAGCTGTACAATGGAAAGTAATGGCCGGCCGCAAGTCGGCAAGCCAGAGTGGAAAGGCTGCCGCCATCTATGAGCGACGGCGACAACCAGATACGTGGCTTCCCGCCGTCGCTCATAGATGGCGGTAGGTGTCCAGAGTTCGGTGTCTTCGTTTCTTTGCGGGGGACATGATCCTGGGGAAACTAGCCCTTAACAGCTCCGCTGTAAAAAAACTCTTCACATCTCATAAAACCTGAAACAGAAATGCGACGTTAACTCCTTTAAAAGCTTTCAAGGAGGGTGATGGAGATATCGTTTTAGTGGGAAAGTTCACGTGACGTGACCGGACGTCACGGTGTCGTCGAGGTTTCACGCGATATTACTACGTCGCTGCATGCAAATTTTCCTGCTATCAAGTCACGTGGTACCACGACATGTGACCTGACGCCCCCCGCCATGGCCACGTGTCGTGACGTCAAGTCGTGCTGCCACTTGATGCCGTGATATAAGTGGACGTCAATTTCTACGCTAAATTTAGCGGGGAAATGCACGAACAGATGGACTAAAGGACGGGAAAAATTTTTGGGAGATGAGGTTCCGGCAGAAAACATTCCGTGCTTTAAAAAGCATTAATAAATCCCTGTTGTTGTTGTTGTTGTTGTTGTTGTTGTTGTTGTTGTTTTCGTGTTTACTTTTTTCCTTTAACATTATTGTTTTTACGGTCAATGGTTCCGTGTACACCACCTGCCCCTAGCCACTGCGAAAGCTACCAACAAAAGGAATGAACATACCTTGGCGATGGACAACCAAGATAATGGTACTCTAGAGGCGTATCTAATGAAGCGCTATAAACGGGCCATAGAAACTCAGAATTAGCAAAATAGAGAAAGTTAAACAGTAGTTCTTACAATTGTTAAAAACGTAGTTCGTACAAGTGTCTAACACTTGCAAAGGAATTGCGACTATGGGAGTAGGACAAATAAACTTTACTGATGCGACTATGAGCTGTTTATTTTAAAAATATATAATATAGTAATTTTGGCACAACATAAAAAATAAAGATTGCGAAACAAGACCAGCGGACCTTTCAAAAAGTAATGCTTGCGGAAAGGAAAACAAAATGCTTCCTCGCGCAGTCACTTTGTTTGTCCTTTCAAAATTTCCTCGAAGTTGTTCGAACCCTTTCCGAGCATATTGCTTGCTCGTCTCTGTAGGGATGACCATGTTAAGTATATCATTTGGTATCGATTTAATATTCTCCTATTTTGAGTTTACGGTCTTTTACCTTTATAAAAACTAAAGGTTTTCTCTTAGATGGCAGCACTTTCCATTGCCACTCTGCCGGTTCTTGTTCCCACCGAAGCTGTAAAACGCCGGCAGCAGGCAACTCTGCACCTCTTCCCAGTTGGCGGGCCTCGATTCCTTGGGCAACGCTGGATCCTACAAACGTGCATTGAATTAATGAGTTACTGGCAAGATTTATCGGCGACGCCATTAATTAAGGGAACCCAAAACTACAACGCAATTTCATTAAGTAAATAAAAATTACACGCGTGTACTAAAAAAAAAAAAGGCGGCTTAAGAAAACACATTTTAGCACAATATTGACGTCGTGAGACAAGTTGAGTCGCGTGATTTCAAACCATGTGACGTAATTTTCCCCGCTAAAGTTATCGGGGAAATTGAATTGGTCAAGTTAAAGTGACGTCAATTTTCTCGCTAAATCTAGAGGGGAAACTGAGTTTGTGTATAGGTCACGTGACATCAAATCGTGTGACGTTATTATCCTCGCTAAATTTTGCGGGCAAACTAAATTGGTATTTAGGTCACGTGACGTCAATGTTCCTGCTAAGTCTAGCATAGAAACTAAATTTGTGTATAGGTTACGTGACATCAAGTAATGTGACGTCATTTTTCCGGCTAAATTTAGCGGGGAAACTAAATTGGTATTAGGTCATGTGACGTCAATGTTCCCGCTAAATCTTGCGAGGAAACTGCATTTGTGTATAGGTCACGTGACATCAAGTCGTGTGACGTTATTATCCTCGCTAAATTTTGCGGGGAAACTAAATTGGTATTTAGGTCACGTGACGTCAATGTTCCTGCTAAGTCTAGCATAGAAACTAAATTTGTGTATGGGTTACGTGACATCAAGTAATGTGACGTCATTTTCCCGGCTAAATTTAGCGGGGAAATTGAATTGGTCAAGCTCAAGTGACGTCAATGTTCCCGCTAAATCTAGCGGGGAAACTGAGTTTGTGTATAGGTCACGTGACATCAAGTCGTGTGACGTTATTATCCTCGCTAAATTTTGCGGGGGAACTAAATTGGTATTTAGGTCACGTGACGTCAATGTTCCTGCTAAATCTAGCATAGAAAAGGGGGGATCAGTGGCCGAGTGGTCTAGCGCACACCAGCTCGGAGCACGTGGAGCGAAAGCTCGCGCTGCAGAACCCAGGGATCCTGGGCTCGAGCCCCACCCCTGCCCGTTTCGATCTGGATGAGCATCGTACCGGCGTGCGGTCGTGTATCACTACTGCGTGATGCACGTTAAAGACCCCAGGCTAGCGGCTGTACCGCACTGGCTAAATTTCTCATCTACAGCTGGGAGACTCGTCGCCCCTGTGAGGCAGACCAAGTTCTAGGCTGTATAAACACACACACAACCCAATTTGTTTTTTTCTAGCATAGAAACTAAATTTGTGTATAGGTTACGTGACATCAAGTAATGTGACGTCATTTTCCCGGCTAAATTTAGCGGGGAAACTAAATTGGTATTAGGTCGTGTGACGTCAATGTTCCCGCTAAATCTAGCGGGGAAACTGCATTTGTGTATAGGTCACGTGACATCAAGTCGTGTGACGTTATTATCCTCGCTAAATTTTGCGGGGAAACTAAATTGGTATTTAGGTCACGTGACGTCAATGTTCCTGCTAAGTCTAGCATAGAAACTAAATTTGTGTATGGGTTACGTGACATCAAGTAATGTGACGTCATTTTCCCGGCTAAATTTAGCGGGGAAATTGAATTGGTCAAGCTCAAGTGACGTCAATGTTCCCGCTAAATCTAGCGGGGAAACTGCATTTGTGTATAGGTCACGTGACATCAAGTCGTGTGACGTTATTATCCTCGCTAAATTTTGCGGGGAAACTAAATTGGTATTTAGGTCACGTGACGTCAATGTTCCTGCTAAGTCTAGCATAGAAACTAAATTTGTGTATAGGTTACGCGACATCAAGTAATGTGACGTCATTTTCCCGGCTAAATTTAGCGGGGAAACTAAATTGGTATTAGGTCGTTTGACGTCAATGTTCCCGCTAAATCTAGCGGGGAAACTGCATTTGTGTATAGGTCACGTGACATCAAGTCGTGTGACGTTATTATCCTCGCTAAATTTTGCGGGGAAACTAAATTGGTATTTAGGTCACGTGACGTCAATGTTCCTGCTAAGTCTAGCATAGAAACTAAATTTGTGTATAGGTTACGCGACATCAAGTAATGTGACGTCATTTTCCCGGCTAAATTTAGCGGGGAAACTAAATTGGTATTAGGTCGTTTGACGTCAATGTTCCCGCTAAATCTAGCGGGGAAACTGCATTTGTGTATAGGTCACGTGACATCAAGTCGTGTGACGTTATTATCCTCGCTAAATTTTGCGGGGAAACTAAATTGGTATTTAGGTCACGTGACGTCAATGTTCCTGCTAAGTCTAGCATAGAAACTAAATTTGTGTATAGGTTACGCGACATCAAGTAATGTGACGTCATTTTCCCGGCTAAATTTAGCGGGGAAACTAAATTGGTATTAGGTCGTGTGACGTCAATGTTCCCGCTAAATCTAGCGGGGAAACTGCATTTGTGTATAGGTCACGTGACATCAAATCGTGTGACGTTATTATCCTCGCTAAATTTTGCGGGGAAACTAAATTGGTATTTAGGTCACGTGACGTCAATGTTCCTGCTAAGTCTAGCATAGAAACTAAATTTGTGTATAGGTTACGCGACATCAAGTAATGTGACGTCATTTTCCCGGCTAAATTTAGCGGGGAAACTAAATTGGTATTAGGTCGTGTGACGTCAATGTTCCCGCTAAATCTAGCGGGGAAACTGCATTTGTGTATAGGTCACGTGACATCAAGTCGTGTGACGTTATTATCCTCGCTAAATTTTGCGGGGAAACTAAATTGGTATTTAGGTCACGTGACGTCAATGTTCCTGCTAAGTCTAGCATAGAAACTAAATTTGTGTATAGGTTACGCGACATCAAGTAATGTGACGTCATTTTCCCGGCTAAATTTAGCGGGGAAACTAAATTGGTATTAGGTCGTGTGACGTCAATGTTCCCGCTAAATCTAGCGGGGAAACTGCATTTGTGTATAGGTCACGTGACATCAAGTCGTGTGACGTTATTATCCTCGCTAAATTTTGCGGGGAAACTAAATTGGTATTTAGGTCACGTGACGTCAATGTTCCTGTTAAGTCTAGCATAGAAACTAAATTTGTGTATAGGTTACGCGACATCAAGTAATGTGACGTCATTTTCCCGGCTAAATTTAGCGGGGAAACTAAATTGGTATTTAGGTCACGTGACGTCAATGTTCCCGCTAAATCTAGCGGGGAAACTGCATTTGTGTATAGGTCACGTGACATCAAGTCGTGTGACGTTATTATCCTCGCTAAATTTTGCGGGGAAACTAAATTGGTATTTAGGTCACGTGACGTCAATGTTCCTGCTAAGTCTAGCATAGAAACTAAATTTGTGTATAGGTTACGCGACATCAAGTAATGTGACGTCATTTTCCCGGCTAAAATTTAGCGGGGAAACTAAATTGGTATTAGGTCGTGTGACGTCAATGTTCCCGCTAAATCTAGCGGGGAAACTGCATTTGTGTATAGGTCACGTGACATCAAGTCGTGTGACGTTATTATCCTCGCTAAATTTTGCGGGGAAACTAAATTGGTATTTAGGTCACGTGACGTCAATGTTCCTGCTAAGTCTAGCATAGAAACTAAATTTGTGTATAGGTTACGCGACATCAAGTAATGTGACGTCATTTTCCCGGCTAAATTTAGCGGGGAAACTAAATTGGTATTTAGGTCACGTGACGTCAATGTTCCCGCTAAATCTAGCGGGGAAACTGCATTTGTGTATAGGTCACGTGACATCAAGTCGTGTGACGTTATTATCCTCGCTAAATTTTGCGGGGAAACTAAATTGGTATTTAGGTCACGTGACGTCAATGTTCCTGCTAAGTCTAGCATAGAAACTAAATTTGTGTATAGGTTACGCGACATCAAGTAATGTGACGTCATTTTCCCGGCTAAATTTAGCGGGGAAACTAAATTGGTATTAGGTCGTGTGACGTCAATGTTCCCGCTAAATCTAGCGGGGAAACTGCATTTGTGTATAGGTCACGTGACATCAAGTCGTGTGACGTTATTATCCTCGCTAAATTTTGCGGGGAAACTAAATTGGTATTTAGGTCACGTGACGTCAATGTTCCTGCTAAGTCTAGCATAGAAACTAAATTTGTGTATAGGTTACGCGACATCAAGTAATGTGACGTCATTTTCCCGGCTAAATTTAGCGGGGAAACTAAATTGGTATTAGGTCGTGTGACGTCAATGTTCCCGCTAAATCTAGCGGGGAAACTGCATTTGTGTATAGGTCACGTGACATCAAGTCGTGTGACGTTATTATCCTCGCTAAATTTTGCGGGGAAACTAAATTGGTATTTAGGTCACGTGACGTCAATGTTCCTGCTAAGTCTAGCATAGAAACTAAATTTGTGTATAGGTTACGCGACATCAAGTAATGTGACGTCATTTTCCCGGCTAAATTTAGCGGGGAAACTAAATTGGTATTTAGGTCACGTGACGTCAATGTTCCCGCTAAATCTAGCGGGGAAACTGCATTTGTGTATAGGTCACGTGACATCAAGTCGTGTGACGTTATTATCCTCGCTAAATTTTGCGGGGAAACTAAATTGGTATTTAGGTCACGTGACGTCAATGTTCCTGCTAAGTCTAGCATAGAAACTAAATTTGTGTATAGGTTACGCGACATCAAGTAATGTGACGTCATTTTCCCGGCTAAATTTAGCGGGGAAACTAAATTGGTATTTAGGTCACGTGACGTCAATGTTCCCGCTAAATCTAGCGGGGAAACTGCATTTGTGTATAGGTCACGTGACATCAAGTCGTGTGACGTTATTATCCTCGCTAAATTTTGCGGGGAAACTAAATTGGTATTTAGGTCACGTGACGTCAATGTTCCTGCTAAGTCTAGCATAGAAACTAAATTTGTGTATAGGTTACGCGACATCAAGTAATGTGACGTCATTTTCCCGGCTAAATTTAGCGGGGAAATTGAATTGGTCAAGCTCAAGTGCCGTCAATGTTCCCGCTAAATCTAGCGGGGAAACTGAGTTTGTGTATAGGTCACGTGACATCAAGTCGTGTGACGTTATTATCCTCGCTAAATTTTGCGGGGAAACTAAATTGGTATTTAGGTCACGTGACGTCAATGTTCCTGCTAAGTCTAGCATAGAAACTAAATTCGTGTATTGGTTACGTGACATCAAGTAATGTGACGTCATTTTCCCGGCTAAATTTAGCGGGGAAACTAAATTGGTATTAGGTCGTTTGACGTCAATGTTCCCGCTAAATCTAGCGGGGAAACTGAATTTCTGTATATGCCACATGACATCGTGTCAGGTGGCGTCAGTTTTCCCGCTAAATTCGGCGGGGGAAACTGAATTAGTGTTGAAGTCACGTGACGTCAGTGTCCCCGCAGTCTAGCGAGGAAATGTATGCATAAGTCACGTCACAATATCACGTGACGTCAATTTTTCTGCTAAATTTAGCGGGGAAAATAAAGAGAGAGAGAGAGAGAATGCACTTTAATATTGAGCACAAATTAAGTGTTCAAAACATCCATGGCTTGTAACGGTCAGAATTATACCTCAAAATGTCCTGAAAATCCTAAGAAAGCTAATCGCTTAAAAAAAAGTGTTCTGAGTGTTTAGAATGCATTAAACAGTCATTTCGGGGAGGAGATCGAGAAGAACGTGTTTCTGAATGAACGAAATTAACGTGACAATACCTGACGTCACACTGCATTGTCATGCGATACCACCACGTCACATCAGGTGAAGTGACGTCAAATACTCGCCTAAATGTAGTCGGAAAACACTTCCCCCCGTGCGACCAATGACAAGCGGCAGGCAACCTGAATTATACGGCGTTCATACGCTACTTGAATTTCCCCGCTAAATTTAGCAGAAAACCGTCCGCACGCACGGGCGTACCGTGCGAGTACCGACTTCGATTGACAAAGCATTAATATTGATTAAAAATGAAGTCGAATATTGTCGAATATTAATCATTTATATTCAGTGGGAATAGGGGGTATGAACTGGACGCCATATTTGAGGGCGATGTTTAGAGCGCATGCTCCGACCGAGCTCACATTATAGGCTGCTAAGACCGGCAATCTTGATGGTGCGGAATGCACGTTGCAAAAGTGCTCTGGAAGTTCGGCGTCAGCACGCGCTCAGCAGTCGCGCACACAGCAATGACCGCCGGTGAATACAACCTATACACCATCAACACTTTACTAAATCAAAGATTATTTTTTTCTTCAGCAAGCATACTTATGAAATGTATTTCTTTCCATTGCACGAAAAAAAAAAAAAAAAACATCACGAACTTCCATTATGTAGAAAAAGACCCTAATAGGTAGGCGTAGGGTAAAACATAATGGGGGGGTGGCAAGCGAACTAATGATTACCTTATTTATTTAAGTACAAGCTGAGTTTTTCTTGTTTTTTTTTAAATTTTTTTCGCACTGTTGTTTCAAGCTTCAAAGTTAGTCGTCGAACTATGTCAGTAGCCAGGTTGTACAAGAAGAGTGAGCAAAATTTCCGAGCACATCGAGCCAACCAGGGTGCTCCGTCCCGCCAGCTGCTTCTCCCAGCACGCCGGTGCGAAGCAGTGAAGCTTGACGCGCGTGCGAGTAGGCGTTTGTGCAATGCGGTGAAACTCGTCGCAAGAAATCGGGGGATTCCGAAGACATATTATTCATTATTTTGGTACGTCCGCCAACCTCAGACACTTCGAACATTTAAAAGGGTCCTGCAGATAGAATCCCGCATATACTATGCGGGAATTTCCCTGCAATGCTCCAGCGAATCAAAATATACAATCACGGCGGCAAAAAAAAAAAGGTGTTTACGCTTTTTGGCCACTAAGTTTGCATCGAGCGCAAGGCCGCTCTTCCTCTTCGGGCTCAACCGATTATTATAATGCCCGAGTCCCACTAGAGCGACAAACAAAAACAAATGAAAGAAACATGATTCTTTCGCGATATTACAGGCTTTTTTTAGAATAAAGGAGGTTATGCTCAAACACGAGCATCATGCACGTGAGGGTATTTTTGGCGGGCTTGCAATCACTCGCGCTTACTTCACGAGCACCGAACGACTAAACGCCTGCCAAAGGTACCACCGCGAGCACGCTGCATGTGTTGGAGGCTTGTCGCTGTCGTTTATTTCTGTTTGTCGCTCTGGTGGGACTCGGGCATTACAGGGCAAACAGCGCGCAAACAAACAGGGAAAAAGTAAAAGAAGTGCACACAGGACAAGTGCCGTTGCCCTGTTGGGCAACGGGACAACAGCCCGATGACAAGAGCGCCTGGTGGCCTGATGACAACAGCCCTTGGCATTTCTGCACTTGTTTTACTTTGTTCCTGTTTTTCTTTTTGCGCTCTCTTTGGCCTTATTGTCATAATAAAAACAACTAGCCCACATCGCCACCCTAATTCGATTACTATACCCCATTTCACGTAAAGTCCGACCACAGATGACAACGACACTATGGGAACCAAGGAAGCAGTGCGAAAAGTGCGTTGTCACGATACTCGTTGTCTTCGTAAGTACTGTTTTCAAAGTTGATTTTATTTTTTTTTTTAATTCAGGGGGGGGGGGGGGGGGGGTCGTGCTTTAAACAGATTCGGTGTTTTTCGCTGTCAAGTTTCCGTGTGGGACAAGAAATCGGTATTTGTTAGGCCTTATGTCGAAGAAACGGGACACGGGCGTGGAATGCCCCAACCTCCAGAAACATGCTCGTGCCCAGACTACTTCGAAAAAGGTCCCGGTGCCAGTGAAAGAAGGAATCGAGGTAAGGGGTCCTACTGCTGAAGAAAGAAGTAGCCTCGAAGACAGTTCACCGCGTCTGGATTCAGGGGGAACGCAAAATAAAATTGAAGTATTTCTCCAAAGGAAGGCTTTAATTTGGCGCTTTTCGGTTTTCCCCGATTTCGATGAAACCGGTTCCGGAGGCTTAATTTTCGGGTTTATCGGTATTTACCGAAAACAGGTAAGCCTGGCTATTACCGACTAAGGCAATCACGCACAGAAAAAAAATATTACGAGTGAACAGACGTCAAAGGAAGATCAAAGCCAAGACTTTGCTTTGCATGAACTACCGAGTGACCATGGCGCCTCTGTAGCAGAGCTGCCAAATCCGTATGGAAGTACCTCTGTGTACGATCAATTAAAAAAAAAAAATTACTATGTTCACTTGGTCACAATATACGACGCACTCACCTTTATTTCCGTCCAAGGGTGCTCGCTGTGACGCCAAGCACCGGGATCGCTCGTAGCAGAAGATTTTTCGAAAGCAAGCATGTTTGGGGTAATTCTGAAATATTTCACACACGCCGAGTCCTCCGCTATTATATTTTTTCCCCCCCCCCTGTGTTTTTACACGACTTAAACGCGGGATTAGTACACTCTAACTACTGCTTTGACAGCAACTGCTAAACCTGAATTGCGTTAAGTAAACCACGTTTGTTCTGCCTTGTTCTTTTGTCACATAAATGAACCACGCATCATAGAAAAGTTAAGTTCCCCCTTGAAGTATACGTGAACAGTGAAGGTAATATGCATTCTAGGATACGTTATGGATAATAGCAGAAGATGAAATTGATCTCCGCGTGCACTATGTTCCTTGAGACGCCATCTTTTTCTTACTACCATGTCCCATAATTGCTTCTGTATGTTTATTCGAATAAATACATAGATAACCCCGCAATTCCTTTCTCAGGTTCTCTAACCGAAGCCATAGCCTGGTCACATGACATGCAACGTTCGCCAAATACTAAAGTGCTATATCCGTCGAGACCGGTTATAACGAAGTCGCTTATAACGAAATAGCGCCTACAGCGAAGCGATCGCGATTTCCCATTTCCTTTTGCACTTTGGTAACCGGAGTCGGTTATAACGAAATAGCGGATATAGCAAAGTGATTTTCGATTCCCGTTGACTTCGTTATAACCGGTCTCGACAGATGGCTAAAACGACCCTAGGATTCCTACATCGAAAGACTATAGTTTATTCTGCTCCAGACTTACTTGTCTACCCTGGAGCACCCGTCCAGATCCACAAACGAAGGAAGAAGAGTCTTCATAATTTCTCGAGGAAAGGGCATCCCCACAGGGCAGGACCGTTGGACAGCGGAAGATCTCTTCGAGGGATCAGCTTTCACTCCACAACTAGTCTGCAAGGACTTGGCGAGACCACAGGCATTTTCTAAAGAATCGCAGTCTTCGTCGCTCAGATACTGCCTCCGGTTGTCTACGACCACGGTCGGTCTCCGCATCGTGGCATCACCGTCGAAGGGGAGGTAACCTGCCGACGACAAGCTTTCGAAGAAACTCCGCTTGAAACCTTCCGACGACTCTTTTTTCTGGTTCTCCGACAAGAAGTGCCTGCTCTGAGGGTGTTTTTCGTCCGAGGGACTCATCTCGGTACCCGCCTTACTCTGAGCAGATGCCAGAGGACTTCCGGGGCTCTGAACGGTGGAAGTACCTCTCATATTGCTCGGAGGCCTTGTAGTCTGAGACTGGTCGCTCGGCGCCTTTTCGAATCCCCGGAACAATTTATGATCCTGCCGGACGGACGTTCCCGATGAACTGACTCCGCTCGAAGCTTCGGACAGGTGCGCGTACCTCAGGTAGGCGTCGCTGCCCTGGGATGATTTTCCTGTGGAGTATGGGAGCGCAGCGATCGCCGTTCTCCTGGAACGATCAGAAAGAGTCCGAATATTGTCTGAGGCGGTGCTCTTTCTGCCTCTGACACTCATTTTACTTTTCGCTTCGGCCGCGCTTCCCTCGCTTGTGCTGGGGGTGGGCAAGCTCTCCGCGCGACGCAGCGTGTCCCGTTTCCGCTTGCTCTTTTTCCGCTTCTTTCGCCTGTCGGCTTTACTGCCATTTTTACCGGACGCTTTACTGTTCGCTGATTGATCCGCTGTGGTTCTTTTCTCAACTGCTGCCCGCAGAACGTTCTTCACGCTAGCGTGAAATTCGCTGGACGTCTTGTACCGTCGGCTTTCCTCTTCGGATATCCCGTCCCCGTTGCACTCGAGTTCTTCGCTGAGGGAATCCTCTTCAGACGGCGAGTTGATCAGCAGTCTAGATGTAGACGGTAATTCAAACAAAGGCGTCGGAGGCAGCACCGGTTCCTCGGTGCCGGCTGCCGTAGGTGTCTTACACTGAGTGAGAGCAGAGCTGCCCCCAGCCGCTTGTGGCGCCACCATCTCAATGTTCGGAATGGTCTGCTTCTGAGTGAGGTCGTCGAGTTGCAAGGAATCGGAAACAAAGTCACAGTCAGAATGGATCTTCACGGGCGGAAGAGCACGCGAGTTGTCGGAAACCAGGCACCTCTTCTGAAACTCCCTGAACCCCGGATCCCTCGTGACAGCTGTTTCCCCTTGACCTCCCAGAGATAAGAACTGGCGGCTAACGTGGACGGGCTCCTCGTTCAACGTCTTGGGCACTTCTTCGGGTACCTGTGTGACCAGCTCCTTCTCCTCGGTGGCCACCAGTGACAACGCCTGCTTGAGTTTATGAAAGAGAGCGCTTTGCAGTGATGGCGGCGACGGTGATTCAGGAGCAGGGGTCGCGATCACCTTAGGCTCGATTGCTTCATCCTCGAGTGTGGTATCCTGCATCATGAGTCTTAGATCTTCCGCGTTCGGTTCGACGACGCTGCTGTCACATGACGAGAAAGTTTGGATATCGGCATTCTCTAGTAAGCTCCCACTCACGAGTGCTGAGGACGACTTTTGTAACTTTGCGTTGAACGAAGCCGCTCCGCAGTCACTTTGTACAACCGGATTGCTGCAGCGGGTCATGGCCATGTGCATCGACGGCCTCAGCGGGTCCGTGAGGTCTTTCGCAAACTCGGTGTCTTTTACGTCTAACGTTAGGGAAGGAGGGGCGAGCTCATCCGGGAGTTTATTGAACATTGCCGTTAAACTTTCGGCGATGTTATTATTTTGCGTTTCGAAGCTCTTTGGGCATCCGGGGGGAACCTGCGGTAATGCTTCCATGTTGTAAATTTTGCTCGGTGAAGACGACCTGCTTGGTAACGGCGTGCCTCTTGACGTCAAAACGCCAGGCTGTTTCGCGGAAGCACTCATTGTTGGGTCACTGTCAGGTGTGAAAGAACAGTCTTGCGTCCAAACTCCCCCTGTAACCATGGCAACACCAGCCCCTGCCGATTTCGTTTTACACTCCTCTTTCTCCGTTATGTCTCTGAGTTCCGGTTCTAACGAGATGGCCCGCGGTTTGGCTTTGGGTATAAACTGTTGAGTGGTGAGAGTCACAGCGTCGTAGATGAAAACGCAGTTCTTAATCTGCTTCTTCTTGAAATGATTTATCAACGCTGGAGAGTCGGTCTGGCAACTCTGTGATTGAACATCTAGCGGGATAAACTTCCTCTGCCTCGATCTTTCCCTTGATTTCTTTGTGAGATCAGCCAGTCGTTCCATTTTCAGTTGTGTGTAGAGACGTCTGGCGTTTGTGCACTCAGAGTGCAGCCTTTCCTGTTTTGAGATAAAAAGGAAAATCGAACTACTCAAAGAAGTTTTTTTTTTCTAGTTTGGTGGAGACTGAAGCAATAAAACGTTTAGTAAACTGTACACTTTACATTCACTATGATTCTCTTCCTTCCACATTGTTTTCAGTGATCGGACCAATTAATCTATCAAGCTACCGTAATGAAAAATGCATCAAGCGGTAAAGAATCACTATTTCCTAACTATACTGATTTAAATAAAATAATTTGATTTATATTAAATAAATATGATTTAAATACATAAAAAAAACTTTCAGCCTTTCCACTTTGGTGAAGAAAGAAGAGCAGCGGAGCTGTAGCTTCTGTTCTCGGCGGTGGCTTTCCAGGCGAGCGATCTGCTCTTCTTTCGCAAGGGAACCTGAAGCGCTCGGCGCAGTGGAACTTTGGCCTCGCAACGGTTACGAAGTCATTCGCGCTGCTGCGCCACTTCGTCGCTCATTCCGTTCCCGCTCTTCTTCCTCCGAAGAAATGTTGCCGCCATCTATGAGCGACGGCGGCTAGCGGACAACCGGCAAACACGAGGGAGGCTGTAGTGAGGGTGGGCGCAACTCAAAACCTGGAGAGTGCTTGCAGTTTAATGGCGGCGCCTGAGGGAGAGGATTCGAGAAAGGATATGCGCCAGTGTTGCCTGCACGAGAGCAGGCGCCCGCTCTGTTGCAACTCTATTGCTCCATGCGCCTTTCCTCCTCTCGCCTCCCATTGCAAGCAACGAGCGCCTTGGCGCAGCCTCTCTCGCTTCCTTCTCACTCCGAGAATTGCAAACGTCGAGCGGAGAAAGCAAAGTTGCCAGACAAGCAGCAACGTCCAAGATGGCGGAATTTACCATTTTTTGCGTTAAAAAAATACTTAACCTATCGCAACAAAACTGGTGGCTATGGAAAAGTAATCATTTATACCTTGTGTAAATTATTCAAGCACCTTAATGTGCTTTTATGACCCGAGTTAGGAAAGAAAACGACCATTTGCCCCATAGACTCCCAGCAAAATTTAGCAATTAAATGGCGTCCATGTTCCGTGATCGCCGATCTAGCAGTTGCACCCACCCTCACTTGAGCCTCCCTACACGACACTCTGGACAGCTACCGCCATCTATGAGCGACAGCGGCAAGCAGAGTTTTGTGTCGACATTTCTTTGCGGGGGACACGATCCTGGGGAAACAAGCCCTTAACATCTCCGCTGTAAAAAATGCTTTTATTTTATCGCTGGCTTTAACTTTTTTTTTTTTTTTTTTTAGGACGAAAGATTGAGACGTCCTGTCCCGTTCTGTTTCTTCGACTTTTATGTTTTTCTACCCCAGTCTCAGGTATATTCAACATGGTTAACATCCACCAGCTCGCCTGCACCCTTACTATTGTATCACGAAAGAGCGTTTTTTTGTGATATCAAATAAAGCTTCAGATAATCGGAAAACAGTGATTTTGAGCACCAAGGTGAATGAAGTGTGTTAATTTACACCGAAGCATAGCAGTGACTTTATTTCTGCCCATGTGAGCAACCACGTGCGACTGCAGGTTTGCAACAAGCAGTTCTGCGTGCATGTTGCGCACCGGTGGCACCAGCCAACATGGTAGCAATCTAAATATTTACGTCGTTACACCCGCGGTATCAACGATGAACGTTACAACGAACAAACAAACAGACAAACAAATGAGTGAATGAGCGAGAAACGTACGATTTCGCTCTTGAGAGAACACACTTCGTTGACGAGATCCTTGCGCTTCGGTACTGGCGACTTGTTGGCGCCGCCCCAGAAGAGATACTTTATCTTGCGCTTGTTGGGCACGGTCAAGCGAGCGGCAGATTTTCCATCCCCCGAATGTTTCCGAAACAGAGGCCGTTGGATTTCGGGAACCCCTTCCGAAGCGGTGGGAGCCACTCGGGCGGCATCCTGGTCCGTGTCCATCGTCTGAATCGCAAGGTTTCCATTGAGCGTTTCCTGTCAGCACTTCACAAATAGATATATATATTAACAGAGAAGGTGTTATATATCAACACGTCACACGTGACGTCAAATGACATCACGTAACACCCTGACGTCACGTGACTGTGATGCCACGGTATTAAGTGGCGTCACATACACTCATACAGCCATATGGTGACCACCTTCCTGCCAGCGAAATGCGGGACACGTGGGGCGGGGGGGGGGGGGGGGGGGTAGAGTAAATGTAGGAGCACGCACACCACGAACCGAGGCTCTGTTAACACATTTATTATCCTGTGCTGTTTAGACACCTACAAATTGTATTGCAGCAATTAAGCTAAAATAGTTTTCACTCCCAGTGATATCTATTTCTATTACAAATGTGTTATTAAATGTGTCGATGTTGAAAGCATAAAAATCAAGTGCAGCAGAACTCAATGCATCAAATGAAATAAGAAACACTAAATCTTCCTCGGGTTATTGTTTCCTCTCAACGCTTACTTTTATTAACATGGTCCTACACAAATTTTTAACATACTGTTCTTTTTTGTTAATCCGCCATGTTAAAAGAACATAACGAAAAAACGTTTCCGTCATATTAAAATGCATGACGGAAATGCAGTCAGGCTCTTTTGCCTTGTGTAGCTATCTTCACTAAAAAGGAATTCCACAACAGCCCTTTCGCATTGACGCAGTGCTATGAAAATAATTACAATAATTTATAGTTAAACTTTTGGCGAGCAGTTTTTTCTTATAATATTTTGCCATCAAGGGGAGAGGCACAACGCCGGATGCGCGTCGGTTCTCCTTCAAGAACGACGGTAGCTTCCCGCAATGCTTGGATAGAAAATGGCGTATCATTGCGATTCACACGACTACCAGCGATCTTCGCGCTTCCCCGTGCCCCGTTGTTCGGCAGCACCATGAGTTGCAGAGTGAATTTTATGACAGTGTGAAATGCGAGACATTTTGAAGATTTCGGGAATGTCTAGCGGAACGCGGGACACGAGCCTTCAATGCGGGACGGGTGGTCACCCTAACACAGCATGTGGCCAGCTCATTTGCAGCACATTATGTGCACCTCCGAGTTTTTCAGATATGATAGAGACATGCTTATTCCTTTAATATAGGAAATGAGTGTGAGTGTATGACGTCAGTTGCCGACAGCAGTTCGTAGGATAATTCGCTCACAAAGTGGAAGCAACGATATGTGTACCAAATAACATTTGACATTTAAACAAGCTTGAAAATGCTACCTTTCGAAACACAAAGGTTCGCGCCCCTCGTAATAAAGTTTGTACGCGTATCTGCTTCTAAACATTGGCCAGTGTCTAACGATACGAGCAGTTACGGTCGTTCATGATTCAAGGGGCGGAAATTGCAACTCACCTCCTCGCCAATTTTATCACTTTTTAAAGAACGTGTCCATCGTCTTCGTCTGGAGACGAGTTGTAACCGCTTTACGTTACAGCCGTGTTAACTGTCATCATCCTTCTTGCAACAGGACGCCTGCGCCGTCCCCCAAGATACCCATCTTCGTTTTCCTTCTCTTTGGGATTCTTTCCCGCGTAAATATTACGCGAGTACCCGCTGGGATTTCTAGCCGTGTTTCAAGAATAATTGGAAGCAAAATACGAGGGCAAACGTGTCACGATTGAACGCCAAACCCTCAACTTGATCCCCATTTTTTTAGCGGAGCCGAACAGCAGACGACGCCCAAACCAAAAAGCCCAAACTCGTCTGTTACGACTTGTTGTCATGGGAACGCAGACGAATGCCACCGTGATATCTGGAGAGCGACGTGCGCCTCTCTGTGCGCATGCGTTAGCAATAGTTTCTTTTATTACGCGTGCGCAGAGCCAAGCGCATGCGTAGTAGGAGGAAGAAGTTCTCTTCGTAGCAGCACCCAGCGCATCATCCAAAGCGGCCACCGGCGCTGCTCCGGCGCTGGCGTCGTCTCGTCTGCTTCGTGATGGCGGCGGTGTTCTCCGTCCGACGCTTCCGAGGCTGAGGAATACTGGATAATCGCTGCATTGTCATCGCTTGGTACTCTCACCAAAAAAACGTTCGTCAATCGTGAAATCAAGGTTCATTCCTCGGATGAAAGATGGCTCTTCGGGTGAGGATTCATTTTGATGTCCGTTTGTCCCGATGTGCGCTTCCGAAAGTCTATTTTGAACGCGGGATGATCTTTTTTCTTCTTCGTTTTTGCGTTGATCTTTCGCCGAAGATGATCTTTGCGCATGCACGGCGCGCGGTGTGTTGCGTCGTCGACTTTGTGATGTTGGAGTTTATTTGGATATGTGGAATACGCTGCGTGAGGCACTTATAATGAAGTCACTTATCGAGATTCAGTGCTGTGAAAATTGCGTTATTTGTTGTTGATATTAGTATTATTAAGGCCCGAACAAAAAAAGGATGGAACAACTATCGATGTTTTATACGGATTGAGCTTTTGGCTTCAGATATGCCTCTTGCTCTGGTCACCATCAAAGTCTCAGAAACGTTGTACTCTTAATTAATTTGACAGTTTGTATGCATCATTACTCACTTCAAATTGAGTAAACAAGTATGGTTCGCGCTTATTGTGGTCGAAATAAGCTCTGGTTTTCGCGACTGTGCATGTGTGTTTATTGCGTTATTTATTATTGGTTTTTTTTTCCCTCCCCTTGAACTTTGATACCTTTTTTTTTAGCATATTGGGGGATTGTGTTTTGCCAGTAAATATATGCGATTTTAGTATGTCGAAACGACTATCATTCTTTTAAAATGTATATGTATATTGACTACTGACATTGATAATCACAAACCGCATAACGCATCAAACATGCTTTGAAAACGAAAACTGCATTAGTGAAGTCTGCATCACCTAACACTTCGAAGCAGTGCGGAAAAGCATGCTTTAGAATATTTACTTTTAGGCTTTTTTACGTGTGTGTGTGTTTCTCAACAGACTAGAACCACAGACTAGAATCAAGTGTAGCAAACTGGCGTCGGACTATAAGTTGACCTTGTATTTGATTTAGTCGATGTTATTCTGAAAATAGAGCATTGCCCTCGAGTCGATTGCTTCGTCGTGGGTATTATTACAGGCATATACAAATACCCATACACAGCCTTAATTGACTTCCGTTTATGAACCCAGGTGGTAAAATATGACCGTATTGAAAGAATGACCTCGCATTGTACCACACGTACCAGTACCTGATTTAGTACGCCCATAAATCGCCGCCCGTCAACCGCCGGCACGACTCGCTAAACCGGAATCTGACAGCACGCAAAAACCGCAAAAACCAAAACCACAAATTTGATGCGCCTCGGACGTCACTTCCCTTGCGCAACTTCCCGCGTCTGCAAATAAAAATGCGTTCGTTTATTCGGCTTTTTTTAACCACTAAGACTACATTTTGACTCTTAGTTGTCGCCAACTAAAGCGTGACGTCATCACTGTACAGAAGTAGAGTTAGTAAGAGTCATCCCGTAATATCACGTGGTAGTAACAGCAGTTTAGGGTGTCCGAATAATGGAACGCATCGGGAGGTTGCTGGTGGTAGAGGGGCCCTAAAGTCTGCGGTGTTCTTGACGGGTGTTCCTCGATGGTGTCGGTTTTCTAATCAAATTAAGCCAGGTTGAAGTTGACTCCGATCTCAAGTGTTTATCACCGCCTAAACGCGACAATGCAGCACCGGTTTCAGCCTAAGCGCGACAGAATCGTATCGGACAAACCGCGTCCACTGACGTCCAAGTGAAACCTCCTGGAAGGGCCGAGCTGTTGAAAAAAATCCCGCATCCAGATGAAGATGCCTTTTCAGGGCCTCGCAGGCACGAACTTTACCTACTTCACGTTGCAGAAGGAGACGCCTTCGGCCCAGTTGCTACACCTGGCAGCACTGCAGGGCAATGTCGCCTTGCTCATCAATGTGCTGGACAGCGGCAAAGTCTATGTCGACTGCAAGGATCAGGTCAGTTCGGACGTCGTCGTTTTTTCGCGTGCGGTCGTTTAAATTGGGTCGGTGCACAGCGACGTTGAGACCAGTTCAAAATGTTTCTTTTAAAGATTCTTTTTTAAACGGTTTTTTTGCTAAAAGAGGCAGGAACGCGTAGCTGGAGTGATGCATCAAACAATCGTGCTCGATATTGCCTGTTTTTTTTTTTTTGTTTTTTTTTTTCGGGCTGGTTTTTGGAATGCAGGCGTGCTACTTTGATGAAGGGTAAATGGAGCAGGGCGTCCCGTTCTTTTCATAATTATCGTCCGTGTACTAGTCGCCGCAAAAATAAAATAATTGCTATTTTTTTTTCTTTTTTTTTTTTTCTTAAGGTGCGTGTAAAGTTTTGTTTGAGCCGTGCACTATTGGAGCTTCGTTTGCATTTATGTAAACCTCAGTTTATTGGCATCAACGTTCATGTGACAGCTGAGTGTTGATGTTTCTATCAGATACACACCTTGTCAAGTTTGTTGACTGCAATACCTGGCCGCTATAACAGCAGATTAATCTTCATGCCCCACGGTTACCCAGGGCTTCATATGTGCCCTTTAATTTTAAGAAACTCATAACACTCACATTCATTGAATCGTCAGCAAAGGCGGTCTCTTTGTGTGTTTGCTTTGAATCAACTTGTCGAGTTGTGATGTGGTTCTGGTATTAAAACAGCCCTGCCAGCAGCATTAATCAGTATCGTACAATAATCTGCCATGCAGATGGCATTTACCACTTTTAAACTATTTTTGATACAGAGACGTTGCCAAGATCTTCGCAGAGTGAAACATACCTAATGGGGTCCGCCTGCAGATTATTTTTAAAGCATTCGAACGAAGCCAGCAGCACTGAGCCATAAGATGTTCATATCCCCAGCTGAAGAACCACGAGTTAATTTTTAACACACTGCAGATTCCATTTTTTTTTCCACACCCGGCATTTCTCGGACACCAGTTGTTATTCGTGGTTTGTATTTTTAGAACTTCATGGGGTTGTTGACCTGGAGTGGTGCCATTTTTCATTTAAGGAAGGGACGACTGCACTCATCCTTGCCTGTGCCAACAACAACTTTGAGTGTGCCAAGGAATTGCTTGAGCAGAGTGCAAGTCCCGCTGCAAAGAGGGTGGTAAGTACGCCCCACTTAGGTAGAGGGACCATAAAATGGTACCATTGCACTCCAACTTCCCAATTTGCACATTCTGTCATGTGACACAAGCCCACCAGCACAGTGGCGTCACAAGGGGAGTGCGGGGGGGGGGGGGGGGGGGGGGGGGGGGGGGGTGAGGGGTGAGAAGGGACAAGGGAATAAGTTGCTGCTGGCCACAAAAGGGGGGGGGGGGGGGGCCAGCGGGCTGTCGCCCCGGGTGCTGCTGACCCTAGTGACGCCACTGCACTAGCAGAGTTCTTCAAGTCCCTGCTGCTCATGGAACTTCGGCCAAAGTTTGGTGCAGAGTTGGTAGCTGCTGCCAGGGGTGCGACAGTCCCCAGAGGAGCATTTTCGTTTGGCCGCTCCGCCTTCGGTGAACCACCCGAGATTTGCAATTAGAAGTAGTTCAAAAAACAATTTCTCGTACGGTGAAATTTTGTTATGCCTGTATTCGATCGCTGTGTGCAAGCACTAGTCATTCCTTATTGGTCTTTAACAAGATAACTTACAAGTAAGCTTTTTTTTTTTTTCAATCTTTAAGGAAAACAATGTTTTTGCAAGCGAAGGAGAGATAGACAATTAAGCATACTGGTTTGCACTGCCTCTACTAGATGGTGCTGAATTTTTACGGTGAGGGGGGTGTTGACAGGTCATTTTTAGAAAAAAAAAAAAAAAAGAAATAAAACTTATCTTATTACGTAGACCGTTTTAAATATATATATATAAGATAGAGAAGTTGAGTGTACAGAGCTGAAGACGCTTACGTTAACGAGAAACACTGTCAGTGCGATGACATGTCATCTTGATTTGTAGGTGGATCGTTCAGAGTAGGTTAGAAATTCCTACATGTGTGGGTTGCCAGACACTCGGCAGTGCAGGCTAGATTGGCAGCTCCTAGCCCCCGTGTCGATGCTAGCGCTGCGCGGTGTCGCATACCAAGCTTTCGTATAATGTTACAGAGAAGTTTCATGTCCAGTGGTGTATGGAAGAACTCTGACGCCGGTGAATATATTGTTACAGAGAAGTTTCATGTCCAGTGGTGTATGGAAGAACTCTGACGCCGGTGAATCCTAAACAGTAATGAGCTCCAAGTCACAATCTTGTTTCGTGGTTAACTGTCGCAACGACAAAACAAGTTTTGTCGCACTCTTCGTTGTCTCTATTTCAGACGGGAACCACGGCTCTCTTCTTTGCGGCACAAGGAGGGTACCTGGACATTGTCAAGCTTCTGCTAGAGCACTATGCACCTGTCGACGCAGCGAGCGTGGTGAGTCGGCTGAAGAGGACTCGATTCACGTTTGAGTGTTGGTGCTCTGTGGGAACCAGACTGTAAGACTCGCTGGTGAGGAAAGGGGAAAAAAAATCATAGAGTTCTGTCTTCTTGTTGGGGGGTTGCCATAGGAAGCCAGGCTGCCTGGAACAAGTACGGTGTCGGTCCCTACTTTGCCATTGCCCCGCTCTCGTCCCAATTTTAAGAATACACAAAACCCGGTACCTGGAACGTGTTTCTGGCTGGTGTGTGTAGGGTCCTATACCGTCAACTCGTCGAAGCATCCCCGAAACCGTGCCGTTCGATAAGTGAGCAGAGAACTGGATCTTGTCGAGCCAGTGGTCGCGGTCTGGCCTCAGTATATGTACAGTTTTGTACGGATGACGATAAGTTAATTGTGGGTTAATCGACAAATACGTCGCGGGAGTAGCCAAGGAACATTGCAGATTGTCACGGTCCTGGCAGTTCGTTTTCGTTGAAGAAGCAACAGAATAACAGACGAACGGTCATTAATGCCTCTGGCTTCACGTACTGAAATAAGTGTGGCGCAGAAGGACAGGGACTAGTGGAAGGAGGCTCACCTTGCCTTTTTTTTCACTCTGTCTATTTCAATACAACTCTGCGGCGTCCCAGTCCACAGCTACCGGGACCTCTGTCAACCGGCCAGTCCAAGAGCGCGCTACGGCAGAACAGTCGTATGTCGCACCCACCTCTGGTGCCTTTACAGCACTATAGAATGGCGACGATCCTCGGCGGCCCTCGATTGTGACGTCGCCAGGCAAACCACGAAGGGAGATGAAAATGTGGCGAGCGTACCAGTCATAGACGCGTTCCAAGAGCCCAAAGGCCCTCTCCCACACTTCCAACCGCTTACAACCGCGTGCGTCGAAACCCCTTGCGATCTCCAGCAGTAGCCATGGAACACTCGCAATTTCTGTATATTTGCTGCTTTTCTTTCTCGCGCATCATTTTTTCGTTGCGAGATCAAGAAGACTATCGACAACGTTGTTAATACTTTTTTTTTCCCCCCTAGGCGGTACATACATTTGACCTCGCAAATACCGCAAAACTTCTGCTCTAATGAAATGCAGTTCCGGGGTGGCATTGGCATGCCAGTGTGTTCTCTTGTCGCGAGAGATTTTAAGGTGTTTTAAGGCACTCGGTCCTGAAGAGTCACAAATATGTGCACCTTACGGTGTGTGTCACCTTAAGAGGTGACAAAAACTCGGTTGTAAGCAGACGCAAGTGTGCAAACTGACCCCGACTGTACAGATTTTGGTAGCTGGTGTGTGTCTGCAGTCGGTGCCGCTGTTAGAGACCGGCGATTTTCGCTGCAGGATGGTGGAACTCCGCTGCTGGTGGCCTGCCAGTGCAACCACCTTGACGTGGTGGAGGAGCTAGTCAAGTCCGGAGCCAGCATCCACACGCAGATGGCGGTGCGTGCACCCTCTCCTACTCGAAGCGTCTCAAGTTGGGGACTGTACACTCCTAAAGTGACCGACCAGCAAGGAGAACACAAGACTAGGGCAGAGACAAAACATAAAATCATAATCAAAGTGCCTTTGCAAATTTTTGTTAGGTTATGTTATTTACCATCTCTTCCAAAGCCTCCTGGATAGCCCTGTCTTTAAATGCGCGACAATTTAGACCGCGCATCTTTAAACACTCTTTGTTTTTATTGCACGAAAGGAAGCGCCATCAATCCGCAAGTATTATAAATAATTTTGCTTTAGAAACCGACGCATAGATGGCAGATCAAAAAATGTTTGGCAGCTATGTGTGGCATCACAAAATAATGGCAAAATGGGAACAAAAAAAGTCTCTATTTTGCCAATATTTTTTGGTCGTGGAAGCCCCAGTTAAAGGGGAGCTCTGGCATCAATTTGAACAATTTCAACTAGCAAACATTTTTTGAAAGAGCAACAAGAAACCTGGCCAAGAGCAGCTAGTAAATTTCCAAAAAATATTTAAATGAGTTTTAATTATACTAGAAATATGATATAACCGGAACCAAAACTATCCTTCACCTTTACTGGCTGCCATCTTGTTGTGATGTCAGACAGGCACGTAGCCAGGATTTTGTTTCAGGGGGGGGCCCGCCCATGACAAAATGCTGTATGAGGGGGAGGGGGGAGAGAAGGCCCCAGCAAAATGGAAGATTTTTTTTTTTTTTTTGGGGGGGGGGGGGGGGCTCAGGCCCGGGCCCCATGAATCCCCCCCCCCCCCCCCCCCCCCCTGGCTACATGCCTGATGTCAGATGTTGTATGAACATAAGCACATGGTCAGCTCAATCCTGTTTCACCCAGCGTCCGAAGCAGTCAAAAGGCCGTCGCGATTTTCTGTGAGAAATAATGGACAAATCGGAGTTTGTTATCAAGCTCGTCTTAGCCAGGCAATGACCAGCAAATGTTTTAAGATTTTCAGCACTAGATTTCGGACGATTCGCCATTCACATTCGATCCGCCGGTATCACCTTTGCTGGGACTCGTCTTCATTTGGCCTCTAGATCACGAATATCAAGATCATTTATTAATTTGATGCACGGAGCCCGCAAAAATTCATATTCAAAGCACCGCTTAGGCCCCTTCTTTCCGAAGCATGACGTCATATCGGGTGTTTTCGGAATCTCCACTCTCACGCAACTTCAGCGCCTATCGAAGCTATGCACGCGCACTCTTGCTGCTTTCAAAACGCTAAGAAAAAGACGTCATGACTGGTGTCAATGCGGTGGAATATACCTGGCAAGCTTGCAATTGCACGCACTACCCACATAAGCAACTTCCGCTTGGCGGCGAAAAGATATATATACCTGGCAAGCTTGCAATTGCACGCACTAACCACATGAGCAACGTGCGCTTGGCGGCGAAAAGATCCTGGTACGACATAGCGACTGGTCAGAGGTTTTTCGTGTTTTCTCGCGTTTACTTACATCTTTGAGAAAAAGGAACATGACATCCAAATTCACGATAGAAGTGCTCTAGAATTCACCTCTAACTCCTTTCTTTTCTTTTTTCAGGAACCTCTTTAGCTTCGCTTTAAATGTAGAACATTATTATAAAAAATTATTCTCGTGGTCAAAAATTTGCTATTTGTACACTTCTGACCAACGGTTTTCCTGCCCGTGGAAAAACCTGGAACCCATTTGGGTCTATTGTCACGTCTTCCTCCTACAGGACCGCGCTACGCCCCTGTTTGTGGCAGCTCAGAACGGACACCTCAAGCTGGTTTCTTACCTGATTTCTCACGGCGCCGACATCAACGTCAAACGAACGGTAGGTGGCAATGGCCAATTGCTGCGAAGAGCTGGGCGACACTTCTCTTGCGTGGCATTATTTCCCTAGCATGACACCGAGTTCTCCATGTAATGCACCATGCTCCAAAGCTTCTAGAGCATGCCGCAATTTTGTTTTTTCTACAGTTTTTCCTTTTGGTGTTCATGCCCCTCTGTGTTCAACCTCTAGCAAGTGTAGAAAATCCTTTCCATCTTAGTTTCATTAAGGCTAGTGATGGACCAAATCTGCCAAACTTCAAATACAGCAAAGTTCGGCACTTGCCGAACTTTTGAAGGAAAGTTCGGCAAAGATTTGGCAAATGCCTGCGCATGCGCGAGAACGCGACGGGGCCATGGATTGCAAATGGACGCCATGCGTTTGCCATCGTAAAGTGTAGTACTACCAGCGGTTACGGCGAGGTGTGGAGTAGGGAGACACTGTAACTGCGTTTCTCAGCCTCTGTGAGTGTTGTTTTCTTCAGTGTTTTCTGCCTCAAGAACAGAAGATCGACCAGTAATTTATGCAGTCCACTGCGCAAGTGACAAATGATTCGGTACATTCTGGATAACATAATTTTCATTTTACCTTTCCAGCGATGCAATGGAGTAGTTGAGACGTAGACTGACAGTTAATTTAAGCACGCCTCACAATTGCAACAATCTTGTCTTCGGCTCACAAGTAGTTTCTGCCAAAACAAAATATTGCTTTTTAATTAGCGTTTTTTTGCGGTTTTCATGTATCTGCATAAAACTAAACACAGAACTATCATGCTCGACCATTGCACATCTGACATTCCTAACTCTTCCCATCTTCCTAAACATCCGTGTGTGTCCTAATACCAGAAACTGGCATGTTAAAGGTTAAAAACGAGACGTTGTGAATATGGGACACACATTTCTATGTAAAGCTGACGTCAAGTGACTCAAATAAAAAAAAACATGCATATTTACAATAATATTGTTATCCCTTCTGGTGAAGGCTCAGCAACCGTTGCATTAGTTTTTGTCCATGAAACGGTGACTACCAGTGAAAGTAAGAATGCAGTGTTATTGTTTTCATTTTAACAATGTACACACACTTGCAGGCTTGTGCTGATGAGGCCTCAAAACCGAAACTCACGTATTGTGACTGCGGTCGCTGCTACCCAACTTGGTTGTCACACCACTTCTGTAAGAAGTCGGTGTAAACTTGCCAGTAAACACACAAAAACAACACCGATGAAATTATCTTGTAGAATATCACCTTATTTAGTGAAAACTGTGTCAATACGCATTACGTGTTGCATTTAAGTTAAAAAAATAACATAAAACCTGTTTTCACCATAAAAAAACTAAGTATCAGTGTTAAGTCTCGTAACAATGTATGTTTGCCGAATCTTTAGAAAAGTTCTGGAAAAGTTTGGCTTTGCAGAATCCCAAGATTCGGCGCCGAATTTTCGATTCAGCAAAAGTTTGGCCCATCACTAGTTAAGGGGTAAAATATGGGGATGACAAGACTCGTCATGTGGAGGCGAGTTCTTCGGTTGCTTATCGAACCCTTGCGGTGGCTCCGTTAGCATGCTACTACTGAAGACTACTGAAGGGATTAAATACCGTCTGGAAATGATGGGACGAAGAGAGCCCAGAATCGGAATCGGTGGCCATTAAGAAATGAAAATGAGTCTGATCAAAGATTGAATTCGATTGGATTATTATGTCTAAAGCAGGACTACTTCGTCAGTGTTGCCTGCAGGCCCTCTAACTTCTCCAAACAGTGGACATGTTTACGAAATATGGCATGAATGTTTATGAAACTAAATACCATGTACCTTTACTTCACCAATATAAAATAGTGCACTATCACAACAGAGAATCATATGCATTATATAGGTGGTCTTCATACTCTGCGTATCGGAATTTCTCTCGCGCACTCTTTTGCAATGCGGGTGTCAGCTTTTTTGAGGTAGTGCTCTGCCCGCCAGCCTTCGGGTCCTAGTTCATCATAGCTGAGACAGAGTATAGTATTAATAATGTTTTGCACTGATTTTGTATTTTTACCTTTTCAATGTTCGTGCTTTTGTAGTTATGTTAGTGTCCACTTCTCCCTCTAATGTCTTTGGGCCCCAGAGGATACTAAATAGAATTAAATTAAACATTTTGTCCCTCAGGGTTGCATCACAAGGGGTGTAAAGTGTCTCTGCTAAATCCTAGACAACCAAGGTAAAATATAAAAAACAATTATGTTTCTTAATCCTACAGATCAAGCTGGGAGTCAGTGAACATGCAGCGTGTTTCGAACTGGGCTGGTTGTTTATGCGTGAGCTTGGGAGTCTTGCTAAATTTAGGGGGAAGCTTTTCCACGTTAAAGTTAGCGCAGAAACGTAAATTGGCGTGCAATTATACACCAGTTCAATTTCTTAGCTAAATTTAGTGGCAAAATTTGAATTGGGTTCACAGTTTTATATACAAATTCAATCTTTCCTCTAAGCTACTTGTCAGGAAAACACTTCTCAATGAGTTAGCCTGGTGCACTTCTGCATTACACTTTTGCACTGTGCTTTTGAGTTACACTTTTTTAGAGAACATTTTTTTTCTTTATAAAACCCTTAGCCCTAAGCAAATACCGTGTAAAAATTGTTTTGTGTTCGACCGAACAACTACCAGATAAAAGCAGATCACTGGTGTAACATAGACTTTGGTTCTTGAGCCTGTTATTTTTCCGTAATCTCGGCAGAGCTGTCTTTAGAAGTAGCTCCCAAAACCGTTGTTTGCAGGATGGTGCCACAGCACTGTGGATAGCCTCGCAGATGGGCCACACGGCGGTTGTGGCCGAACTACTGGCCCACGGGGCAGAGGTGGATTCGACGAGACACGTGAGTTTGACCCGCTGACCGTAATAAGCTGGCAGCGAACATTAGCTGCTTTTAGTACTCTTGCCACTTAGATTTCGCCATGGACACTTACCACACTTCAACGCCGTACCTCTAGTTTTTCCACGTTTTTCTGCACAGTTCTAGGTAGACTTTGATACTGTCAGTGTGGTGAAATTATCATTCACATTTAGCTTTGAATAATATTCCACACTGATGAGTGCAGTGTGAACAACCACGGGAAAGAGTTGAGCACGTTGGTTACACATATTTAGAAGACACCAGCTGAACAAACCAAGCATACAAATGTAAGGAGGATGCAGCTGGTAGTCCAGCGGTTGAATGCGTCTCTCTCGTCCTCCTTATATTTGTGTGCTTGGTTTGTTCAGCTGGTGTCTTCTAAACAGTGTGAACAAGTTCTCACTCTGAATTTGTGCTAACTATATTGTGGTTTGTAGTGCAGGGCACAAGAATTGTCATTTCATTAAGATTATTATTTTTTCATGACTAAAAGGCAGTTATTGAAACTAGTAGTGATGGAATGTGTGCATCTGCAGCACTAACTCAAGCAGCAACATTCATAGATTGACACCATCTCACATAACAGAAGTGCAAGCGTCAAAAGTCCTGCGGCGTACCGACATGGATAGGTCCTTTTCTCGTTGGGCCTTGAAGACGTATCCAGATGGTCCGGGTTTTTTCAAATCGCAGGACGGAGCAACCCCACTGTTCAAGGCAGCCCACAAAGGCTACGCGGGATTGGTCGAACTGCTGGTCAAGCGCGGTGCCTCGCTCGGCCTCCTCAAGGTTTGTCTCTTCTCTTACTCGAAAGGATGCTCCGCTCGGACAGTTTGTCCGAAAGGTTGCGAACAAGGCCCAAGGGTCGTCTCTAAAACCTCTTGTTGGTATATGGCTGTCATCGAGAGAACCAAAGGTCGGGCCTCTTTGGACCGATTGTTCTGCCGTTCACAGACTTGCATTATTGCGCGTGGCTAACACGCCTGGCTCATTTCTGCGCGAGACTGCGTGGCGTCACGAGGCGACAGAGGAGGCCGCGAACCTACTTACAGACTGCTAGTTGTACTTAGCTACCACCCTGTGCAAACAATGTAATTTGACTACTACAAGTCAATCTGTCGCGAAAGGCCTTTTGTTTGGCATATCAGCAAAAGCTGCGTGCTCAAGCCGTGCTGGCTTTTATCTCTCGTGACCTCAGAGTCACCATCCATCTATTCGGCTTGCGAGACAGTTTTGGAGTGGGCAGAAACTGTCCCCTACGTCTTGGAGTTTGGGCATGAAAAGGAGTTTCCAGTATGACGAGGGGCTTTCGACAACTTGCATACCTTGATCTGAACATACTATGAACCGGCACCTTCCCATACCTGAAATGGCTCAAGCTAACAATCTGTTTTGCAGATATAGAAAACCCATTAAGCAGTATGTACTAAACGCCTTATGATCTGCAATTACTATCTCAGCTTGTCGGCGCGCAGTAATTGTCCAGGACGAGTTCGACGGCTTTGCTGGTTTTCACGAGTGTTGCTCTATTTTTGTTTGTATTTCTTTTTCTGTTGGCTATTGTAACTAGGAGCTGGGACCATTTTAGGAGACCATTCAACTTTTTTTTTGCCTAGGTCCTCAGTCTGTTCTGTCAAAAATAAAATGACACGAAAGAACACATAAAATTAACAATTTGCCAGCTAGATGGCATGAGCTGCCACCGAATGCCTAAAGTGTAGTCATATTAATTGGTGTTATTCTGTTGCACCGCATGCAGAATGGGGAAAGTGCACTACATGCGGCAGCTCTGTTTGATCACCTGAATGTTGTCAAGCTCCTCATCGCTGCCGGTGCCGATCCAGAACTTAGGAATCAGGTGGGTGGGTGGTTTCCGAGGCCTTTTTGTCTTGGTGAATGGGAAATGGGATCATGTGCTGTCGAGGACATTAGTCAGACTGGGAGTGCTGGCTCCATTTGAGCTCGCGTGAACGGGACGCTGAACTCCTAACATCCTGCGAGGTCATGATGTCAGAATCACAAGACGTCACGGTATCAACCATCTAGTAACATTGTGTGTCAAGTTGTGTCAGCGACTCCCGTGTCACGTTACGAGACATCGGGTCATGCGACACCACGAGCGGACACTGCGGCATTGCACACAACGTCATCCCGTCACACTGCCCAGATTGGCGCACGTGTCGCCAATACGTCCTGCACATGGAACGTTTGGGCGACAGATCAAAAGAATGTCGTTTCTAGATGTCGCCCCTTGCCCGCAGGACGGCATGACCCCCCTGGACCTGGCCCACGACGCGTCCAACGTCCAGATCGTGGAGCACCTCCGGCAACACATCGCGTCGCGTCGTCTGCCAGACTCCAGCCGGGCTTCCTGACGGGCTGTGCAGACGCTCCGACAGACCGAAGGAAGCATTCTCAAAGCGACGGCTTCCTGACGATCCATGCGACGGAGTCGAAACCGCGGCGGCACGGAGAACGGACGGCTGCTTTTATACTCTGGCCATGTGTCTTTTTCTGGTCGCACTGGTCGCGTTTTGGGTTGGAACATTGTTTGGGAGCTGCAGCATTGGGTGACGGCCGGTTCACACGCTTGCGACTGATTTTAACGACCGGAAAGGCTAAAAACCAGTTTTTAAGTTTCCTGTGACTGCTTGCGACCATCTTGTAACCAGTCGCAAGGGGTTCGGAACCGGTTTTCGGCCCCTCCAATCGTAGACGGTCGCAAGTGCGCGAGCCAGCCTTAAGGAGTTTCCCCATCACGTCGCGTCGTATCCGTCACTTCAACCAACAGCTCCTAGGCGGCGAAACCGTAATGCTGGAGTTTCCTTGTCACCCATATTCGGCACTTAGCTTGAGCTCGCTTCTACACCGATCGAGCACGATTCTCGGTCACACGTCGACGCAGCACTCGTGTAAAATACGTGCCTGCGCCGGCTTCGGGCAAATGGCGTAGCAAACCCAGTTCTACGGCCTCGCTGCGCAAGAGTTGTTGCTCCCACCCGAACCCGCTGCAATTCTCCATAGAGATATAGGTGGCAAACATGCATTTTTAAGTTCCAAGATTGAACTGCTTAGTAGTAAAAACTTTTACATTTTTTTTTTTTAAAGAACTGATGGTCGCTGCACGTTTATTTTCGTAAGATGACAGTAGTGGATGGAAGCTAGGGCGATTGAGATTGCGCAGTAGTTTCGTCAACTTTTAGATTTCGACGAAAAAATATTTTTGCGCAATTTCTAAGTGCAGAACCTTAAGAAAACTTGCTTCCCCCAATTGAGTAAACGTTGTGGAGACTTGCAACCGTCGAGCGACATTGCACGTTCGACCATTGTGGGAAGTTTTCGCTCCGAGAAAGGTTGAAGGAAAATGCGAGTTTGGTTTAACCCTCGGTGATTTTTTAAACTATGGGCCAGCATTTTGTGGGAATGAATTAATTACCATATTTTCCGGGCTATGGTTGTAGACTGTGCATGTTTGGAACTCGAAATTTTAGGCTGTGCGGACTATCTATGCATGCAGACTGTAAAGAATTTTGTTTTTCGAGATTGTTCATTATGACGTTACGAGACAGATTTTGTTAATGATGATTTATGTATAATACAAGCTTTTTTTTTTTGAGCTGAGAAAGCAGACATTTGTGAAGGTGCACCGTTTATGAGAAGATTTTCGTGTCTGCTAAGCACCGGGTGCTGATTGTGCACGGCGGGAAGACTATGCACTGAATGCAAACTAGCAAAAACTTTCTTTTTCGGCCTAATTTGGCTTTGGCAAACTATACATCGGGCGTGGACTATAGCCTGGAAAATATGGTATTGTAATGTAGCACCCGATACTGTGGTGCAGAAAAATTTAGAAACTTAAGTTGAAGGAAAAGATAGGAGACATTCTCCTACTGTCGTCTCTTCCTTCGGGTCGAAAATTCCGTAATCTTTACGCATTACAGTCTCGTGTGCTACATTATCACCAGCTCGCCTTTTATGAATGAATGTTGCCACTTTTACACCATTTTAAAAGCACACAGAAGTGTGATTTTTCGAAGACTAGCATTTATGTCTGTATTTATAAAGAGAAAACCACAACCCTTGTCTCTTTGTTTTGTTAATTTAGACAAAAAATTTTAGTTAAAAATACTGTTTTTAAATGTTCGTTTACAGTTAACGAGGAAACCTAAATATATTGGCACGAGCCTCGCCTTTGCAAGAGCTTCAGTCTTTTTTTTTAGCTAAACTGGGTCTGGATTGTTTCACACTTATGATTTGGTTACGGTTAGAGATGAGGTGTAAGTACCGTGGTTGCAACCCAAACATTCACGCTAGTGAAACACAGTATGGCAAACTATTTTGACCACTGTATATTAGCAGTAGAAAATCTTAGAAATTGATTGCAAAGAAGTAAGTGCTGGTAAGTGCAACATTAGTGTGTTGTCATGCATGATAAAGAAGTTGAGATAGAATGGGTCATTAGGGCAAACAATGACCGACTAAAGCAGGGAAATTCTTTTTAGATAATGCTAACGCAATTTTAATCATAGAAAATTTTGCATCCCTGAAGCAGTGTTTGTGAACATCTTGTTTGAGCTTCACAGAAAAAGAAAACGGTTTTAAAGAAAACGGTATTTTATGCGTGTATGCATGATGATGAGATGGTTCAATTCATGTTGCATGAAACAAATGAATGTGAGAGTACTATAAAACATTGCAATTGAAACTGTGGCATGTTCAAAATTACCACATAAACTCGCTGCAACAATCTCGAGATGTCGTACGAACTGAATCGTGTAAATATGGAGGCACTGCAAGCCACAATATAGGGCGCTTCTGATTTTACCTTATTTTTTGTCTTCTGCTTTGTTACTCTCTATGCTTCAGTACCTTTACATAGATTCGAAAAATGTAGCTCCTACCAAAACTCGGAAGGAAACCCGACGTTTCAAAACCAACTCGGTTTCTTCTTCAAGGGTGACTGAAAGCATGCAGAACAGCAGCAGCTCCTAACCTTTTCGTCTTCAAAAAAAGAAATTAAAAATTTGTAAAAAATCTTTTTTAGTTATGGAGACTAATTTTTTCAGCTTTCTCGTCGGGTCACGAAGGCCATGTGCGTTACACAGAGGGCAATAAGCCGAGACACCTGTTTAGGTTTCTTGGCGTATGCTGGAATTGCCACGATTCCAAGAAAAGTATTCTTTGGAAATTGGGCTCTGTGTCAACCACATGCGCGTTCGCGAAGTCAGTGCGATGGTTTAGGGCAGGGGTGGCCAGGCTGACCCGGCCTAAGAGCCACAAACAAAACCACGAAATTTCCAAGAGCTGCATGGAAGCAAACTTTTGTCCAGAGCAGTAAACAAAACTCTAACCAGTACCTTCAGTCTGTCCGAGTCAAAAGCAGTGGCACAAGACCAAACCGCAACCTATCTTTCGATTTAAAACTTGTCCCATTTCTCCTTTTGGGGAAGTGCCGGGGGGGGCGCAGGGGGGGAGAGCTGTGAGCCGCACTTTAACACGCAAAGAGTCGCAGCTTGGCCACCCCTGGTCTAGGGAATCGCAATGTTCGGCGATGGTGCTGCGCTCACTGTCAAACTTCAGCACGTCATTCTTGTGTTGGCGGATTCGCTCGGGAAAGTTCTTCGTCTCGTCGATGTAGGTTGCAGGGCACTCTGGGCAAGGAATGGTTTAAACCACGCCCTGTGCTTTTTCTTTCGGTAGATGGTCTTTCGATCTTGGCATAAACCTTCCAAGTAAGGACGTGGGCTTGTGGGCCACCAGAATACCTTCCTTTCCCAGTACTCGTGCGAGCGCTTCGCAGGTTCCCTTTACTTGGGGAAGGCTGATGCGCGTGACGCAGATCTAAAATTTCGGCGGATAAAATAAAACATTTTACTAGCCTCCCCAATTGTATGTTTCATATGACTGTTCCATTTTAGGGAATCCGCAAATAGCACTCCTAGGTTAACATACTCTGAATACAGTACATAAAACGGTCCCGTTGGTTAGGTAGCTTTGGGAATCGTGCAGCTTACTTCTCAAGAAACGAATGTTTGCATTTACTTAAATTTGGGCTCATTTTCTGTTGATTGCACCAAGAAGATAAAATATTTGTTGGTTTGTAATATGGCAAGGTCGTCTGACGTGTTTCACTGTATAATACGCAGTCATTGGTGAACAGTTTAATATGAGACTGTATATTTTCGGTGATGTCATTGATATATATCAGAAAAAGTAAAGGCCCCAAGACACTCCCTCGTGGCCCACCCAACGTACCCCGAGTTGGCGTTGATACTGTACCGTTTAAGACAACATGCTGCTCTCGGCCTTCTAAATAATTTCGTATCCAGTTTAGGACGTTTGAATATATGTTTAGGAAATTGTTTAGCAAAGCCAATTTATTCAATAATAACTGATGTGGGACCGTGTCAAATGCCTTTTGAAAGTCTAAGAACACACAGTCGACATATTTCCTGCTGTCTAGCGATCTGATATATGATTATAAAATTCTACCAGCTGGGTGTTGCAAGAGTAGCTGCTTCGAAAACCATGCTGTGAGGGGGAAAAGAAGTGTTCTGAATCGAGGAACGAGTAAAGGTTACTAAAATAAATAATGTGTTCAAACAACTTACATGAGATCAATGAACGAAATAGGGCAATAATTTTCATCACTGGCTTTAGATCCCGATTTAAAAACTGGTGTAACGTTTGCCATTTTCCAATTCATTGGAACCATCCCAGTCTTTAAAGATTCACTGAACATAACAAAAAGCTAATGCGCTACAGACCAGCACGCGGCCCCGACGTCACGCAGCTGTGATGGCGCTGTCGACGTCGCTGCTCATGCGCAGACGCTTCACTTCTCCCGAATTTGGTTTCTGCGCATGTGCAATGCCCACACCTGGTGTGGGCAAAGGAGCTCGTGAATAGCGTGTCGGTCTATAGATTCACTGCATTAAAGAAAAATAACAGAGGAAATGCCATCAGGTCCGACGGCCTCGGTTGCATCAATTCCGCGCAGCAACTTCACGATACCGTTCATGTCGACTGTAATGCTGCGCATTACGCTTTGCTGCGTTTGGTAAGTCACTGAAGATACCAGATGCCGAGAGTCTTCCAAAAATACCGACTTAAAATGCGAGTTAAAACATTCAACCTTCGCATTATCAGACACCACTGTACCACCATCAACTGTCAACGCATGGATAGAAGTGTCATCCTTTCTGTTCGTGTTAACAAACTTCCAGAATTCTTTAGGGTTTCTTTTTGGATTTTCGTGAAACTTGTCAAAAAACACTTTTTTGTTTAGTTTTATTTGCAATTTGAGAAGCTTATTGATTTCCTTGTACTTTTGCTCAGTTTGGACTGACCAACTTTTAGAAAGTTTTTTGTAAGCATATCTCGCTTTACCTACAAGTGTGGGGATTTTTTACATTAAACCAAGGTTTATTTTTTTTACGCTTCCTAATTTGTTTTGATGGAATATACACCTCCGCAAGCTCTAGTACTTCACTATTCTCCGATAGATGACTGAATGTATAAAAATAGGATTCAAGCTCTGCATCGATCACGCCATAATTACCTTTGTCGTACAAAAATACTTTCCGTGAGCACTCCGCTAGCTTTCACGTTCCGGGCTCAGAGAGCTTAGCAACAACCGCGCAGTGATCACTTATGCCGGGAAGTATAGTGACCTCGGATACAACACCAGGATAATTTGCATAGAATCAAATCCAAGACAGAATTCCCTCGTGTCGGTTTTTTAACATATTGTTCGAATCCAAATACACTAATCATGTCAGCAAACATTGAGTAAGTGCGGGGCTTAAAGAAGAAACCGAGTTGGTTTTGAAACGCTGGGTTTCCTTAGAAGTTTTGGTTACAGCTATATTGTTCGGACTTTAATTCTCACCCAACCAAGCAGATTTCTGCCGAATATCTTTACTTCCAACTCTGGTGGCGAAACGCATCTCCATGATAAATAACAGCGTCAATCTGCCAAGAGTGGATTTGTGTGCTATCATGTCGAAAGGTCTGAAATCTGTTTGAAGCGCTGTATTTTTGTAACGCATATGAACAGAGTTGCATATGTTTGTGAACCAGAACAGATGAATGTGCTTGGTCACTTAAGTCATCCCCCAGAAGATGGCGACAACACTGCCTCGGTGGCGCTAGGTGCTGCCCGATTCGAAGAGTTCAGTCATATTCTTCCTTCCATTCATCCATGTTTCTATTTCATCCACTTGTGTGACATTTGATGTTTTGGGTTGCTTGTATCTGCTTGTATTTCAATTCAGGCACACCTGCTTTGACTTTGAAGGACAGCTTTTTAGGTGATTGGCCCTAAGGCACACTTAAGTGGAGCATGCTCAGGCTTTTGCAAAGAAGTGTTAGTTTCATACCCAAGCACAGATTACATAAACATGAGCACCATTTTCACCTCTTAGTGAACTGCGTTCACAATGCAGATTGATCTTGCTTGGCAGCGCCACGGGTCCAAGACGTTCGTGCAGCATTGCAACATCATTTATTAGCGTTTAGAATAGAATGTATTATTGTAGTGTATGGTTGGTTGGGTGAATTTAAATTGGGTTTTTGCACACTAGTATGTGTGCACACTACTTTCCGCAGACGTAATTGGGAGGTGGGCATGCATCACTAAACTGTCGGTGTACTCAATTTTGCATGCTGAACATCAAACATAAAAATTATCACTTTTCTTGCACAGGACGGCCTATACTGTTTTCTTACACCTTGCAATGGACTGCAGCAAAGGCTACAAACCATTATAGTGCCATGAACGTATCACGCAACCGTGCGCACCATGTATCGCTGTGCCGCTCCTCAAGGTCACGGACACCCGCGCCAGCACTGGATCGACTGCAATGGCTCGTAGCACCTGCCGCGATCCATCGCAGGGTGAAGCGGAAGAAGTAAAGGGGCATTTTAGGTCACCAAGGTGTCCATTCTGGCAAAAGCACAAGGCAGTAGTTGCAGAAAAGTCCCACCATTTTCAGCTCTTTGACCAGGTATAGTTCCATCTAAAAAAAGCTTTAAAAAAAAGCAAAAAAAAAAAAAACCTTGATAAAAAAAAAGAAGAAAAAAAACGAGTTGTAGGTGAATTTTAGTGTTTTTATCCCATGAATCTGGACATCACGTTTGTTTTCCTTGAAGACATATCTAAAATGCGAAAAAAACATGAGAAACATTTGACCAGTCATTACATCATACCCAGATCTTTCGGCCGCTAAGCGTGTCGTTGCTCGTGTGGGTGGCGCATGCCATTGCGAGCTTGCCAGGTACGTTCCCTTGCACCGACACCAGTCGCAACGTCTTTTCTTGACCATTTTGAAAATGGCAAGGGTGCACACGCGTGGCTTTGAAAGGCGCTGAAGATGCGCAAGAGCGGAATGGAGACTCAAAAAAATCTCGATTCGACGGGAGCGAGGGGCTTCGGCGGTACTTTGAAAACTATTTTGTGCAGCCTCTGTGCACCAAATTGAAAAATAATTTTGATATTCATGATCTTGGAGGCCAAATAAAGATGATTTAACTGTTTCTTGCCTCAAATACGGAACCGCTTCAGTTTCCCTTTAACGGCGAGGGCCCACCACTCCGCCACATTTGGAAGATCATGGTGCACCCGATCAACTATCTGGTGTATGTCGTCGGATTGACAGACACGCATCAACATAAATCGGCACCCCCCCCACCCCCCCTTCTTCCCCGTCAATTATTGTATGCTCATCTTCAACAACAATGTGGATGCAATTGACCCGAGAAACAGCCTCCGAGTAAAGCGCAGGCAGCGGCGGCGGCGGTTCTTGGGCAAACCGGCGACTTGAGCGCAACTTCTAGCGGTAACAGATGCAACCTTTCCCTTATATTTATGCTCGCCGACAGACTAATAAAAGGCGCAAGGCGTGGTTTATTGTGTTCACGCTCTATTTTTTGACAATCTCTCTGGCTACAGTACCATAACGAGCTGCTTAATAATTGCCAGAAGTGATTGTTTACTCTGATCACCACTATCCAGTCTCGGGCGTTTGTGAGTTTCAGAAATAAAAACAAAAGACCGTCCCAGAAGATGAAAAAGAATGCTTTTTTTTTTTTTTTTTATATATATACTTTTGGCAAACAGAATTAACTTCTCCACGGAAAGCTGCAGCGCGGGCATCCGTCGATGGGACTGGCACCCAGGCGGAAGACTTGGTTGGCGCAGTGGTAGTGCAGCTTGACGGTGCAGTTTGGGTTTGCGCACGTCTGCCCCTGGAATGCAACCGGCACGGTGAAGAAGTGAGAGACTTCCACAAGGAAATCGGTGCACCCTAACCCTACGAATAAAGTCGGGAGAGGGATTAGCGTGACGCGGCGTCGCACGACTCGACCATTAATTACGTGACCGTGTCGTGCGACGCGACCGACATGTCTACGACACGCATCTGCGAAGTGGTGCTGTATGTTTTGGGTTTTCACTTTGGAACGGTCCCTGCACGTGCAGATGCCAGCATGTGCAATGCACGTGACCACCCTCGCATCATGCTCCTTTGCACTGGGAAACTCGCAGCCCTCGAGCTAGAAGTTTGCGTACCTTGAGGCAGGTCTGTTTGCACATGTGACACTTGGGTAGCTCGTCGCCAAACTGCTGCTGCAGGTACGTGTCCATCTCAGCGAGACCTAGGGGACTCAAACTGAGGCGTCCCCCGTCCTGGAATGAAAACGGTAACTAAAAGCCAACGAAAACTGAATGCCATAGCCACTGACAAGGCGCAACTTCATTACTACAGCAGCGGCAGCAAATGGCAATTAGAAAAACAAAAAAGCTGCCATTTACAAGCACGGGGGTTCTCACTTCAGACCCGTCTCTCGGCACGGCTGTTTCCTCCTGCACGAAATCGACCGAGAAAAATAAGTACGCAAGACAAACCCTGCGAAGACTGTACTCCTTTATCCACTGTTTATGTTCTTGAGCCATCTGCTTTCAACAACCACGAGTAAGTTGACCAGCCCATCATTTTGGTGATTTCGTTGACAATAAAGTGAAAAGTGTGTTGCGCATCTATTTGTCCCTCTTGGCAGTTTCAAAACGGAGGCCCTTACCTGCATCAAACAGCCGAGTTCCAGCCAACGCTCGATCAAATCTTCGGCCATGCCTATCGACAGCCTGCAGTTGTCGAGACCACTGGCGATGTTGAGAGCTTCAGTCGACTGTATTGTTCCGGTGTTCGACTCCGCTATTTGCTGCACCTGCAATTAATTTTTTTATTACGGTATCTGTCTTGGGAGCCCATCTGTTTATGCTACACAAGTGCAACAATGTTTGCAAATGAATTTTGATGAGATGTCAATACGCAGTTACGGGTGGTTTAAACATCTGCGGTTGGGTAGTACCGGACATTACAACTTCTCACGTTTCACCGAAACGTGTTGCACAGACCTCAGTTGCTAGGACGACCTGTAGTAGCATCTTGACATAAGCGATTCTAACGCAGTCAGTTGAACTCAAGACTCAAATGTGTGAACCAGTCATTAAAGTCACAATGCTAGATAAACGGACAATTGCACGACGTGTGGTTAGGATTGGGTCCCTATGGTCAATACTGTCGAAAGATGGTGGCACGGCTGCAAGCCCGAAATGATCCCACAATAACAAAGGCTGCCAGACGTAAGGAAGCAAACTCACAATTCAGCCTAGCGGCTGCGAATCACTGACCATGTCGACAAGAATGGAATACACCGCAAAAAGTCCCAAGCAAAGCACGAAGCAGGAAGGAAGTGAAAATTGTACGAAGAACTTGAGAAGGAACCTCCAAGAATCCTCAGAGTGGCAGCTGTTAATTTGCTGGGAGACTGATCCTTGGGGACCCCAAGAAAGCCAAACAACATGTTACAATTTTTTCACTTCCAGTAAATACGGCTCAGAATAGATCCTCGACATTCATACTATTCCACAAAAATATGCATCATATAGTTTTTTTATTTCATGCACTAGCAGTTGCAGGCTATGACTGGAGAAACCCTAGCAGCATTCATTACCTCAACCCACAGCCAGAACAAGCGGCCACGTGACCCGGTGGCAATCGTATCCCAGCAAAGTTCATCGTGGTCATGTGTTGGAATCGGCAACGCACAGGGCACACCCCGCGTTCGTGCCCCGTGCATTGGACGACAGGAATCGGGCAATTACCGTCGCCCTAGAGATTAGACGCGAGCCCCGACCGAAATGTACGCCAAGGCTTCTAATTTAAATGAACCCACGTTCAGTGCTCGCGCAGTGCTTGCGTCAAATCCGTAAGCAGCATTCAACTACCGTCGCCCCGATGTGATCACCGCAATACATTGCGGTTCCCACGAATATGTCGACAAGTTTTGCGAAAGAAAACGTCTGCTCCCATCCTTGGCATTGCACCGCGACAAAAGAAGCTCCTGGCTCGGCGGCGCTGTGTGTCGGTATACTTGCGTCAGTATGCTTGTACAAAGTGCACAACTTTCAGATCGGACCTCTCCAAGTTCGACCGCAGCCGACGTTGGAGCCAACCGAGCGGCGCCAAAAGTGCGTCGTCACGATGCCCATTCTTTTTGTGGGTTGGCCATCGCCGGCTAGACCGACGAGACGCACAGAAAAAGCGCAGGACTACGGCGCATTCACCGCACACAATTGTTTTAACCGGCGACAGCAAACGCACAAAGACGACGGGCGTCACGACGACGCACTTTTGGGGCTGTTCGATTGGCTCTGTTAAGATGTGGCGTGGGCCGCGGCCGGATTTGAAGCGAAACGGTGTCTCGTACGGACCCTTAAAAAGCCGTACAGACAACCGATAAAGATCCCAGGGCTGACCTTACAGCCCGGTTCCATTCGTCTGCAGTTGCCAACATGCAAGTTACTCTCAAAGAGAAAAAAAAAAAAAGAAAGCCCACTTACAAGTTTTTTGAAATAGGTCATCTCATTTCCCGAGAACATTGTGGCACACTTTGACAGATCGTTGTCCTTGAGGTTGACGAGCGCATAGAAGCGTTGGCCGTCGTCCTCGCTCACGCCGTGTTTTATCCTCATGCTGAACGGCACAATTTTCCCGTTGATGTCCGATACGAACCTTGTCAGGGAGTCGTCATCTTTGGTGGCGTTGCATGGCACTGGAATGAACGGGAGCGGTAGGTTATACGACGCCTTGTAGCACACGGTAAAGGACCTCGCTGTAGACTGTATCGAACAAATCATGGACACTGTAGACTAATATTGAACAAATCATGGCCCAGGGAAGGGAAACGAACAGTCGTCATTGACGTCGCGCCTTTCTGCATAAAGCTTCAATATCCTGTAAACCTTTTCCTTTCTTTTTTAATGGGCCTAAAAAATTATGGTCCCAAACTCAAGTTTTGGGATGTTTCATGCATACTCAATTCAATGAGACAGAAAATAAGGGGTCCCTATCATTTTGTCGAAACTCGTTTCGTGGACAACTTTTCATGAACACATGTTTTGTCAACATGAACGTTTCGTCAACACTTGTTACACGAATTGTACACTGTACGGACATTTTGTCACGCGTGTATCACTAAGGTGCATGCTAACAACCCCCCCCCCCCCCCCGCCTGTGCTCACGCAGTTTCGCGGCGACTCATTACACTAATGTTAACCTACCTGACTGACTCGTACACGCCGCTTCATGGCGTCAGTCTCATGCAGCTTATTACAGAAAAAAGTTAATCTTAGCTGTGGATGAAATGTCATTCGATGAACTGATTGCCACCGGAAAATAAGCATGCCGCACTTGCGCCTCTTTACAATGTGACGAGTTTTTTGTCGGGTATTTTAGTATCATTCTCCATAATGACAGGTGCATGAGGGCATATAGGTGTTCGCACTGGCCGTTCACCTTAAAAAAAAAAAAAAAAATAATAAAACAACCCAAAGCCTTAGGATCATAAATCTTTGCGGCCAAGCAGAAGTGTTTTTAAGGCACACACTGCACACTTCCGTGGCCGCCGTGGTCCTAAGCGGAAGAGAGGGAAAAACAAAAACAGCGAAGATGCAGCTTGCAGAAGTATCAGCAGGAGCTGCCACTTGAAGTATGAAATAAAGCTCCTCAAATATGCACTTGTTGCCAGTTGTGCATATCAGATGCGATAGTAAACACAACTATGTGCAGCTATACTAATACTGAATGGAGCATTTCAAAGAACTCACATTCCCTCCAATTTATTCATATTATAGGTCCTCACGAAAATAAAACCATTCAAAGACGAAGCTAAAAACAAAAACTCGAGCATGTTCCCTCGAACAACCCTTTCACTATATGAGTCCGTGTGCACTGTACGGTGGCAATCAGTTCATCGAACAACATTTTATCCACAGATAGTTTCATTCACAGCTCAGATTAGCTTTTTTTTCTGTAATAAGCTGCATGAGACTGTCGCCACGAAGCAACGTATACGGGTCGGTAAGGCAGGTTAAGATTTTTGTAATGTGCTGCCGCATACTATCGCCATGAAGCAGCATGAACGCTGGCAGGGATGGTGGGTTAACGCGCACCCCAGTGATCAGGCACGGAGCCAGGGGGGGGACCCCCCCCCCCCCCCAAAAAAATTTTCCATTTTGCTGGGATTTCCTCTTCCCCCTCCTCCTCAAACAGCATTTTTCCCTCCTCCCTCCCCCCCTCCCCCCCCCCGCCCGAAACAAAATCCTGGCTACGTGCCTGCCAGCGATACACGCGTGACGAAATATCCCTATTGCCCCAGTAGCACCCAATGTTGTGCGAACATTCCCTGGATGTTCTGAATGTTGAAGGCACGTTAAAACACCATTTGGAACGTTCTAGGAACATTCGTATGGAAACATTCACTACAAGGTAAGCTGCTCAATATTCTGGGAATGTTTGATGGCGAACATTTGTATGCACAATGTTCTTGGAATGTTCCCCTTCGAACATTCACATGCGCAACATTCTTGGAACGTTTGCTTGCGAACATTCCTAGAATTTTCACAGGTGACGCCAATTTTACGGAGCTCTCATGCAAACTGTGGTTCAAAACCCCATCCACTATATGCCACCTTGTGCCAAAAATATGCAAAATAAGTGGAGTTTTTTGAAAACTTGGCATAAGGGATCAGTCTTATCTTATATGAGTCTACCGAGGAATAAGGTGTAGGAGAAAAGCAATGGTTTTCAAAACTTGGTAATGAACTTGGCACTCGCTGCGTATGCAGAGGGGCAGTTTTGAATGGACCAGATTTTTCGTATCTGAGGTTTAAAAGTTTGAAATGGCATTTCGCAGTTGAAGTGAAGAATCGGTTATGTATACAGCACATTTTGAATGAAAGAAGTTGACAAGTGACAGGTAGGCGTAAACTGTCATCAGTACGTGATCAGGCTGGTGCGCTGGGAAAGTGGCTAGCTTGTGCTTGCACCTTCTAAAAATCGGTTTTGATTAATCATTATCGCCCTGTGAGAAGCTTTATCACATTCATTTACGTAGTGTGGCTCATTGGGGCTGTAGCCTAAGCAAGCCTAAGGCAAGGAATCTTTGTAAATAGTCCTCAGAGAATGTTCCCTGAATGTAGCAATGCACACACACCACATTCTGAGGAGATTGAAAGGATGTCCCTGCATAAATTTGCAACATTTCGAGAAAGCTACAGAAGTTCTTTTCTGAGAACATTCTTAGAACCTTAAGTTTTTAGGATATTTGAATGTGAATGCAGGAGTCAAAGAAAGAATAAAAACACTTAAGGACAAGGACATACAGCACAGTTCTTTCATGTCCTTGTCCCTAAGTGTTTTTATTCTTTCTTTGACTGCTGTATTTTCACCAACACACTCTTTAATCTTTCTTTGAATGTGAATGCCCTGGTAATGTTCTATGTCATTTTCAGAACATTCTAAGAATGTCCCTTAGAAAACATACCCTGAATGTAGCGATAAGTGCCTGTGCTACATTCTGACAAAGTTGATAGAATGTTCTTACGTAAATTTGCAACATTACAAGAATGTTGCTTATATTCTTTTGAACATTCCCGGAATGTTCTTAGAACGTTCTCGTGCTACATGGGTGCGTGCAATTCGCGTAACGAGTGTTGATCAAATTTTTTTCGGTCGCGCACCAGTCACTTTGATGCAGACTTGTACGTAACTTAAATACTCTACTCAAGATCCTGTATCTTAAATATCTTTGTGAGTAACTTGGTATCTTGCAAATGCTTTCGAACGTCAGTATTTAGTACTCTAACTTAAATACTTTTTCAAGTAACTTTTACTCATTTTAAAGTTACCTTTAAGTTACTTTCTATTTTTTTTATTTTCTTTAGAGGCGGGAAGCTTGGAAAATAATGAACTCCAGTTATTTTGGCTAGGCGCCCTGCCATTGCAGATACATTTCGTGCCAGGTAATACAGTGCACTTTCGTGCTTCTGCTGAAAGAGGTGACACTGGGAAGCAGGTGTCGCAGCATCAAGCTGAGCGGACGCGTGTCGTCTCTTCTAACTGGGCAAAATGTCAAAGCACATTTTCTTACATAATGTGGCCAAGCCCAAGAGCACCAGAGATTCCGAAGCTGAAGGGCATGCGGGTGAAAGCATTGATGTGTACAAGGCTACAAGCCAGAGGGAGGGCACTTCTGTCGGAGAGAGGATGGGTTCTACAAGTTTCTCGTAAGAGTCGGCAGTAAACCAGAGTTTATTTCTCTATGTTATGGAGTGAAAGCATATAAAAGAAAGCCTTTCAGCTTCAGAAATGCCTTTGCATCTGCATGCAAATTGCACACACTGCTTGTTTGTTTCACTAGGCTCTCTTCGCACACAAACTCGTAAGATTGCAGAGAAAATTGTAACTTGAGAGTATCTTGAAAGTAACGAGTTACTTTTTTTTGTAGTATTTTGTACTTTACTCCATTACTTTACCAATCTGAGTATTTAGTACTCTGCTCAGTTACTATTTTTCGTGACACTCAGTAACTTAACTTAAATACTTTTAGTGAGTATCTTGTACAAGCCTGCCTAGATGTAAAACGGTTGAAGTGCAGGCGAGGTGGTGTAAGTTATGCATGATGATTTATACATATGGATGTGTTTGTCCTTTGTTCCCTTTCTCAAGATATTATATTGTTGTCAATCTTATCCAGCTCACTTGCACTTTTGCTTTAATTGCATTATAATCTTCAGCTTAAAATGCAGGCCTTCATCCTTCCTTGTGTAAGACTGGTGGCAACTAATAAAACCCCGTTTGCTCTACTGGCAAGAGCGCTCCACTGGAAATGGAGAGGTCCTTGGTTCGATACCAGGAGCAGGCGGATGTTTTCGGCCACACCAGTCACCTAGCTGTGTTTGGAGATTTGTGCTCGTCCTTTGTCCCCTTTCTCCAGGGATTATTGTTGTCATCGACGAAACGTTCGTGTCGACGGAACGTGTGTCCATGAAAAGTTGTCCGTTCGACGAAACGATAGGGACCCATTTTAATTTTCGTAGTGTGTAGAGTACCGTCCGACAGCACTCTTGCAGAGGGTTCAAGTGCCGTCCGACAGTATTCCACTTACGCGTTCAAGTGCCGTCCGAAAGTCTCGCATAAGACGAGTTCTCAAAACGAATTTCTCGAAGCGGAGAGTGTTTGATCTTCTTATTTGGGGTCATTCTGGGGAAGGTGCGCGAGGGACAATTTGTTTAGGCGAGTCCGGGACGGGGGACTCGGATTGTCCCACCTGTTTCTCCGTCAGGTAGTAAATAGATTTTTGTTTTTTTGGGACACTTCCGACCCTTTTCTAAGAACTGTGTGTCAGCTAAGGTTGGCGCAAGTGCTGCCTCAGCTGATAGTGTCATCCACAAAGTGTATACCCGGTCATGTCCGTGCTTATTTCAGAGAAATTGTAAGCTCTTTTCAATTCTTGCAGACACGTTTTTCTATGGATTATTTAAAGGGGCCCTGCAAGCACGTTTTTACTGGTTTTTAATTTGCACCAAACCTGAGCGCACTGACCGTAGTAACTTAATGTAACTTTTCTTTTCTCGAATTTCGCTTTATTTTAAAAGTTATAGGCAAATAAAAATTACAAAAACAAGCAAAAAATAACCTCCCTCATGACGTCCTTGGTTGCTTGAGTGGCCGTGAACTATAGGAGGGATAGTGAGCTCAGCGAGCGATCACGGCTGCCGCACTCTGAGTCGACGGCGCGAGAGGGCGCCACTAAGGCGTGTTCTGGATAGGACGTGTACAGCGAGCAGCCAGAGCGGCTCTCATTGCATTTGCTGCGCGATTTAACACTAATTCGGCATGACACTTCATTGGCCACAAACGACAGCAAAACGGGGTAAGATCAGTTCAGAATGTCAGTCCCTTTGCGCTGCCGTACCGCGAAATGACCAAAACGCAAGACAAAGCTACTCGCTGAAGGCCTTCGGAACGCTCGGAGCCGGTCGGATCCTCCAGTCCGTAAACGACCGCAGCGCCGCCGCGTAAATCCGGGACCTTTCCATGTCGGTGCCTGATCCCACTACTCTTTTCTAGTATGCGCCGCCTTTTCCACCGGTTGGTGGCGGCTATGTCGACGGGTCATTTCTTGTTTCAGTACTTTATAAACTGCATTTATTTCTTTTCTGATCTAAAATACTGAACAATAACTACTTTTATCAGTAATTGAAACGGTTCGCGCCACTTATATTTTGTATTTCGACTAAAAAAAAAGCTTTTAGCGGCTCTGACCACTAGTAAGTCCAGGACCAAAGACGTCACATTTCGCGCGCTTTCGGTACTGCGGGTCGCCCCCGTCGGTGGAGGAGGTTTCCGCGTCGTCTGGTTAAAATATGATGCACTGATATTTAGTTACTCTCTCCGTGCCCGCTGGCTTGCCCGAACCCCAAGAGACTTGGAAACCGCAAAGAAGGTAGACGCTTAAATATGATTGCAGGGCCCCTTTAAGTACCGTTAAACGTAAAAAGCTATATAAAGATTTGAAAAGCAGCTTATTTTCTGTACCGAGGTACAGAGCCATATACTGTGAAGGCCCAGGGCAGGATGTTTTGAAAAGAGTGAAGAGGATGCCAGTTAAGCCGGGGGTTAAGATTTTCTTTTTTAAACTTCATACCGGAATGTTATCAGTTAGAACATATTTAGAAAGAATAGACAGTTTTGTCCCTTGGGGAACAAACTGTTACACTTGCAAAGTCCCCGAGACTATTGAACATGTTTTTTTACATTGTTGGGAGGCAGTATTTTTCTGGGATGTGCTCCAAAGAACCCTACACAAAGATTTTCCTTTAGACCAACACGGTATTAGATTTTTGGCAATAGATAATGAAGGAGGGGTGCCATTTGATTTGCTAATGCTTCTGGCCCTTCACAGTCCATGGCTCTCCCGCACCGCGAGGCTCCATAACGATGCCGATGCTAGACCGGCAAGGATGTATTTTCGCCAAAGCGTTGTGGCGTACGTAGAATATTTAAAAACAGAAGCTGATGTACCAGATTGGGTATCCAGAATCGAACCGTTAGAAATGTTGAGAGACTTTTGATGTGACGTCAACCATCGAAGGGATGATTGTTTCATACTTCCTTTTCATTTGTATATAATTGACATGTAACCATGTGTGCGTAATGTAAATATGTGTGTGTGTGTTTTCGGTTTAAAAAATCAGGTAATAAAGAAAAAAAAAAAAAAAAAAGAAAGATTGTATAGCTTAGTGGTAAGATGCCTGTCTCACAAGCAGGCGATCCCGGGTTCGATCCCCGGTGTGGGCTTAATTTTTTTTGTTTTTGTTTTCTCGAATATTTTATTTTGCCGATGCATTTGGCGATGTTTACATTTATTTTTTTTCACGATTAACACAGGAAAAAACGAATGTTTCCGCCGAAATTTCGCTGAACGAAGCGGTATGGGATTTCGTTTCCGGAGGTGCATCGGGTACAGCGGGGCTTGGTTTGCCGGCTGGACGCCGCGAAGCGGCGTGTACGACGGGGCCAAATCGGTCAATAGTTTTGTAATTAGCAGCCGCATATTGTCGCCGCGAAGCGGCGTGAACGCAGGCGGGGGGGAGTAGGGGGGGAGTGATAACGAGGTCCCCAGTGATACACGCACCGTGACGGCACTTGTAGGCCTGATTGGAGTGCCGTGTGCCGTCGGACGGCACTGTAGATACAGCCTTTAATTTTTGCCCTTGTGTTCGGCCTATCGTTCAGCGCCTCAAGAGCGCGTGAACTCGGGTTACAACGTTCGAAGCTGACCGAAAGCCGTACAAGACACGGTTTCTCAATCAGAGAGACTTGGAAAATGGCTCACCTCGGTTTTTCTCGTGACAGAACTCGAGCACTGCTTTGATCTCCGACAACGAAAGTATTTTCCGGGTCAACATTATTTGCAGGAACAGTCGATGCTCGTCGCCATATCGAGTCATTTTGTTACAAAAACGACAAAAACCACGCACAAGAACTGAAACTGTAGCTAAACCACCGTAGATTGCAGCTTCACGTGCTGTTTTCGCTGTTCCCGTGGACTTCCCTTTTCGCGCGCTTGTTGGTGGCTCGTGGTTTGTTTGTTGGTGGTCGTCGCCCTGGTCGGCCCGTGGAGTGCGTTCGTTTCTTCGATTCTCGCATTCTTGCGCTCTAATGACGTCATAGAAGCCGTAGATGGATAAATCGGATAAATCGATGGTAATCTGGTAAACACGGCTCTGATGGTAATCACCAGTAATTGCTGTGCGTTTTGTAATGGGTGGTAGCTTGCGCCATCTAGCCAAAAATGATCGTTACATGTGATCTCTATCGTGGCCTCCGCGATCTGCTGCCGGCGGCGCTGGCAGCAGATCAGTTGCTAATGGATCAGTTGCTGACGCATTAGCTCCTCCCGCATGGAATACGCGGCAAAGAAGTTTGTCACATCGCGGCAAATTCAGGCAATTGATTAATTAGTTGATTATCCAATTTTTACTAAGAATTATTTACAAATGTAAAATTGCTCGCTGAAAAGTGCATCACACATTATGCACAATTGGGACCGAAAAATTAAACATACCAACGGTAGGAATTCATAGCAGCTGTATACCTAATTTTTTGCGAAAGAGAATTTGCTGCGACTGGTTTTGCTCGCGAAAACCTGGTGTGCAAGGTGGTGCTTCGAAACACTGCATCAGGATGGATACACTGAGGTTCGAGGACTGACCAATGTAAGACCGCTCGCCACGAAGTAGGACATGACGTTTCGGCGAGCCATTCCGGAAGACGGGAAACTTGTCATCACGTTTTGCGATAATCGGGATGCCGTATTGTTCCCCATAAGACGGCTTGGATACAAAGTTATAAACATCCTCAAAATCGGCATAAAATTTCGTGGTGCTCACCTAGAATTCCTCAAACGACCCAAAAAAAAAGGAACGATTTGAGAATTCTAAGTTCGGAAAATGTTTAATGTTGATTGTCATGACTGATGAAGCTTTACTCAAGAAATAAAGCAATCGTCTCCACTTTCAACGTGTTTATCTGCACGTTTTACGCTCAAAAAGCAAAGCACGAAAAGTGTTTCGTTGACAACTCCAGTGCCACTAGGAAACAAGTTTCCTTGTCCCCATGTTCTGCGTCGTGTCCACCAGGTGGGATGGCGGACTCTGACAAACAGGCTGTCTCTCGTTGTCAAGTGTCGCTGTCGTTTGTTGCTGTTTTGTCGCTCTAGTGGGACGTGGCTATTAGGCTAGGTGGCGCAAGCTACCACTTGTTACAAAGGGTACAGCCATTTACACTTATCCATCCATTCAGGGGGAATTCCTCTAGCTGCCTTGCTTTCATTGCCCTCGTGGACAATGAAAGCAAGGCCCATAGCTTTCAGTTACAAAATATAGTACAAATCCAACTCCAACTCCAAGTACAAATAATACGGTCCAGACTAGAAACCTGAAGTGTTTTTTATCCCGACTCAGAAGTACAATGACTTGTACTGATTGAATGCTGATGAGTTAAACGATTGATTGTGAATGACCCGAGATTTGCAAGGAAACTGGGATGGCATTTTAGGGGCGAAGCTCCTTAGGGTCTAGCCTTGTCCGGCGTCCGTGCTCACATCGATTGCACTGCCTCCGGGATCGGCCCACTTTAAGAAAACAACGTACGCCCGCACGGGGGTTCCAACTCAGGACCGCTTGCTTAAGAGGCAGACGTCTTAACCACTACGCTACACTCCAACGTTGTATGTAGCTGCTCAACGTCTATACAGGAGAGGGCGCTGCGGTCAAATGCTCAACCGCATATATAACCACGATCCATACCACACATCCTCTTTCTGACGCGGACCGTTGACTTAAGCGGTAAAGATGCGTTCCCAAAGCTTCTAGCGGATCCAAGCTGATCCGCTAGAGCCACTGACTCTGCATGTCACCGACCATAAAGCAGCAATAATGAAGTCGAAACGCTACCCGGAGCTCGGCACTACCTATGAGCAATAAAAAAAATATCAGCACCATCAGCAGTACCTATGAACAATAAAATCAGTATCATCAGCACTACCACAGCTTCGCCCCAATCAACATCATTCACCACGTGGAGATGTGGCCACATTTTTTAGGACTATTGACCTTCAACACTTACCAAACTTATAGTTGTATATTACCGTCTTTTTTATATTTTTTGCATTGGGAGATTGAAATATAGTTTAGCGAATAAATCCAAATTGACAAAAATTTTATGGGTGGGCGTTTTTCTGGGTTTATTCGACAACACAGAATCCTAGTATTCTTAGGCATTCAGTTCACTTCTATCAGATGTCAAACTTCCTGATCATTATCCAATTCAACTAAAAGCAAAAAAACAAAAAAAAAACAGTCATTTTCAAGTTACTTGAAACCCTTAAAGGTCGAGCACTAAGTCGCTTGGAATGATTTCATATTGCGAATAACTTAAAAATTTTCAAGATTTTGCATCATGACCCTTTAACTAAAGCAGAAACGTGCCTAGTGTTCTTCAGATACACTAGAAAAAAAAAAGTCACAAAACACTACGCAAACATGTCCCATATGGTCAAATTGCTCGATCACAGTGCTTGCACGCAACCTACTGTCTCATGGAAGCAGTTCACCAACTGACAAGGCCTAAAACCCCTCCCTTTCTTGATACCGTGACCTCCGTTCGAAATCGGGATGCCGATTCAAACACCTTAGCCCTAATCTCTAAAATGACAAACTTTATTGAAAATAAAAACAAACAAACATTAAAAGTGATATGCTGAAAGACGCAAGAAAAAAAAAAAAGAAAAAAAAAGAGGGAAAAGTGCTTGAACTTTAGGCGCAATACGAAAACGGACAAATAATAATAATAATAATATATCTTATTTCCATCACACTCGATGGCGGCGACCAAGGGAAAAAGCTGCATACACAGCTTGACGAGCCCTTGACTATTTACAGTGCACGGCGACGGAACACAACAGGAAAAACAAAAAACAAAAAAAGAGAAAAAAAAACACACACACACACACCAGAGGATGCAATACGCAAAAATTCACCATGGCAGATAAAGCAATATAATCAAATACGAAAACAGTGATTTTAACTAGTTATCATGACTACCCATAATATATAATGAACGGATTTCCCCTATTGACATTTTATTCCAGTCAAAGTTTTCCGATTCATTACGATTTATTAAATTAGGAATATTGTGCCTCAGCATTTGAGTAACATAATTTGTTCTTGGCGTGACCACCCCCCAACATTCAGCGCCACGAGTAGGATAAATAATAATATTTTTGGAGAGGCGGCCAAGGGTTACTAGAAAGTTTGTGTTCCTAATTAGCTCTATCTTAAGGCTTGTACTCAGCCTGTAAGAGTACAAAGTGTGCACATTGATAATGCGGAACTTTTTGAATAGGTCGGATGTATGCGACTGAAATGAGACATCGGCTATGGCTCTTATTGCTTTTTTTTTTGTAACAAATGTATCCTCTCAAGATTCGTTGAAGTTGCGGTACCCCAAACTAAATTACAATAATTTAAGTGTGAGTAGAACAAGGAATTATAAACTAGTAACTTGACGTGTATCGATAAGGTATTACGATGGCGGTTTAGCATGCCGACAGTTCTAGACAGCTTTGTAATAAGGTAGTTAACATGTTCATCCCACGACATATTATCCGAAAAAATGACGCCTAGAATTTTAAAGGAATTTACAATCTCAATCTTGGTTGAGTCTAAACTAAGATCTCTCGTAATGTTGATTATTTTGTTTTTAGGGCGAAAGAGCACTGCTTCTGATTTTTCTGTGTTTATTTGAAGCGCATTATATGTACTCCACAAATTCAACCCGGAAAGCATTCGGTTCGCCTTATCGATTAATAAGTCGGTATTTTCTGCAGAGAAAAATATACTTGTGTCGTCAGCATAATTTACAAATTTCGCTTCTGAATCTACATTGATTATGTCATTTATGTATATGTTAAAGAGAAAGGGACCCAGTATACTACCTTGCGGTACACCTGAGTAAATAGGTTTGGTAACAGAGGAGTTTCCATTGATAGAGACGTATTGCAATCGATGCTCCAGATATGACTTTATTAGCTGCAAGGCATGCCCTCGGAAACTGTAAGTGTCTAATTTTGCTAGAAGTATTTTATGATTAAGGCAGTCAAACGCCTTTGAGAAGTCGACAAACACACCGAGAACCAGTTTTCTTTCTTCGAAGTTTTGGAGAATAAATTCTTTTATAGATAATAAGGCAGCCTCGGTAGACCTATTTTTCATAAATCCAAACTGTGAGGTATTTATTAAGTTATATTTGTTTGAAAACGTCATAATTCGAGTATAAAGTATTTTTTCGAGAGCTTTAGAGAAAACTGGGAGTATAGAAACAAGCCGATAATTCCCCCATTTCGTTTACGCTTTCTTTTTATACAATACTAACACCTTAGCTATCTGCATTTTCTTCCGAAATACGCTCGTGGATAAAGAGAGGTTAAAAACATGAAATAACGCCGACGCTATCAAGTGAACAACATACTTGACGCATCTTACCTGAATACCATCCGCGTCACAGCTTCCACTATTGTTTAGTTGTAAAATTATGGAATTTACTTCTGGTTCGACCACCGGCCCTAAAAATATGGAGTCATTGTTTCTTTTGTCGCTAAAAGCAGAAGAATGTAGAGTCACATCATTACTTGCAATATTGATAAAATGCTCGTTAAAGGCGAAAAGACGGTGAGAGTGCAGGCGAGCTGGTGGTAGCTAATCATGTCGTATTACACCTGAGACTGCGGTGGAAGAAATCGGAAGAACTTTCAGTAGAAGGAACAGACACAGAGAACGTCTCAAACTCAGCTAACTGGTTTATTTCGTTAAAGGCATTTGCTAAAGAACATCCGGTAAGTTCAGTACCATTGAAAAAAATGTTGTCGATAGAGCTCGCATTCGTTAAAGGCATTTGCTAAAGAACATCCGGTAAGTTCAGTACCATTGAAAAAAATGTTGTCGATAGAGCTCGCAGAAAACTTTATGTGGGAGCAGGTCGCATGCTTCCGAACACGGGTTGCGTGTCCGGTAAAGACGCAAACGCAACTTTGTCGTCGAAAAACAAAAAGCACGAGTTGACAGTTAAAACACTAAAAAGACGCGAGGAAGAGAGTGAGAATGTCGACGAGCGAACGACTTCGTCCACACACAACCGCGGACGCAAGAAACCGGAACACAATCGAACCTGCGAGGCGACGCTTCCGAACGCTCGTCCTCCGCAAAAAAACCTGACGCGTTGGCGAACGCGGGTCGCGTGTCCGCTAACATCGCAAACGCAACTTTGTCGTTGAAAAGCAAAAAGCAAGAGTTGACAGATAAAACACTAAAAAGACAGGAGGAAGAGAGTGAGATTGTCGACGAGTGAATGAATTCGTCCGCACATGGCCGCGGACGCAAAAATCTGAAATGCGATTGAACCTGCGAGGCGGCGCTTTCCTGCCTCTTGGGCCCGCGATCGCACATTCGTCCCCGAGCCGACAGTGCGGCGACAAGCTTCCACCGCACTGTCAGCTTGGGGGCGAACAAAGTGTTGGAAATGCAACGATGAAAAGCAAACTATCTACAATGTCGGAGAAATGAAGCTATGTACAGAGCACCGTCGGCGTCTGAAGGAAGTGGGCGGCTTCAGAAGGATGTGGCGAGGGAGGCGCCGAAGGCCTTGAGGAGGTTCTGGAGGAAAATCATGTCTTGCTTCATCAGGGTCTTTCTCTTGGCGTGGAGGGAACACTGGTAACTCGCAGACAGGAAGTTCATCACGAAGACCTCCGACGCCTCCTGGAAAAGAGGCGACGCCCGTCAAACGCCGACGAATCGAGTCAACACGTTAGAACTGGGACAGTCTCACAATTTTAATGTTGAAAAATTTACGGCCCGCATTTTTTATATCGTTTCTATTGACACAAGAGGAGAAAATGTGCCACCTTCGTTCAAAATGCTGCAAATTTGCTGCATACGGTAGAATCTCGATGATACGACGACGGTTCGTCCGAATTTCGGTACGATACAAATTTTTCGAAATTCCCGGCCGAAGTTCGTTAAGACTTATCTATTACGTTTCGGGATAGTCTCCGAATGCTTTCTCGGCCGCGGTGGATCATGTGAACGATCATCAACGTTTACACATCCTGTGGGGTATCTAAACGTTGATGGCTTCTACGACTGTAGCAGGCTTTTTGAGTCACTTCTCTCGCCGTTCTTTCTACATACGCACCATGCAATCCCGATAACCGTATGTGCGTTCCAAAACTCGAAAACATACCCACATCCAGCGCTGCTCTGTGTTGTCACGTGATGAGAATTTGGCTTGCTGGAGTAACTCGCGTTCGTTTACTCCAGGGTTGCTGCTTTATATTTATTGCCACGCGATAAATGGGTTTCAGCAACTCTGACTGACTCGAGTGAATGTGAGAAATGACGTTCAGATTTGACTTTGATCGTCGAATCAACGCTTATCTAACGGCTTTCGCAAGTGTCAATTTACAAATCCTACAGTGGCTGCTCCTCCGGAACCAGAGGAAAACTTGAGAATTGAGGACGGAGACCTGCTTTGTGCTGAGAAATCGGCCTTTGATTTCATTACCGCAGATGACAGCCTCGCTTGCCAAGGCAATCGCTGACGAAGTGACGGCACCGCAAGGACGTCAAGTAGCGGAGATGATGACGGCGACGTAAACTAATGACAAGCAGCCACCGGCGACTGCTGAGACACTGCATGCCCTCGATGTGCTGCGCCGCATAGTGAGGCCGAGATCAACGACGGCGACGACAGGTACGCTCGTTCTTCCGTGTTCTAAAAGTGCCGTTTGGGTGACATCGAAAAAAAGAAGACTCGGAAGAACATTACCGACTTCCTTAGATGGGTGTGTGACCAATGAATTGCATGTATAGCTGCCCCTTTGCTTTCACGTAGTTATGTGACTTGTTTTTTGTTAGTATAAATATTGGACGACACATGTATTTCCTGCAATCCCTCGAGATTCATATCACCGATATTCTACTGCAATTGCAAAAAACAAAACCATATTTTTTTTAATTTGCAGTTTTGTGTGGTTGTCATCGGAACTATGGCGTGACCTTTTTCGCGGTACGCGGGTTTTTGCGGCGCTATCTATCCATCTATTGGAAATAAGGGAAACCGTTTCTTCTCCTTCGGTACCTTTAACGTCTTTCCCTGCAGCAAGCCGTCCCACCTTCAACGATGGCAAGCGTGACCTTGAAAAGTTGACCAACGTGAAGGGAAGGCTGCTGGTCCCAAAGACGACACGGAACCTCATTCGAACCACTTCTACTTGTTCAATCTCTCTGTAGATTAAAAATTAGCGCACGCAAGAAAGAAAGGGTTCCCGCTCCTCGTATTATGGGTGGCCTCAACCAATTCCCACATATAATTGGCCAAAGTTAGAAAATTGTTTCACCGCCTCTTTAAAGGGAAGACACTGCTCTTTCATGTAATGGAGGACCGGCGGTCGGGTCTGTTAGTGCACGACGGCTCTGAGAGCGTAGAGCGCAAGCTCACACAGCAAGACCCAAGGTTCCTGGTTCTTGTGATCCTCCCCACTCCTGCCCGTTTCGATCTGGACAAGCATCCTGCCGGCGTGCGGTCGTGTTTCGCCAAGCGGCGTATGCCGAAGACCCAAGGCTAGCAGTGGTACCGACTAAATAGGTCACGTAAATCGATTCAGTCACAGGCCTACCTGACCTACGACTGAATAGGCATGTATTGACGAAAAAAAGGACTACCGTAAAATCCGAAGAGATGCCCCACCCGAGAAGGGTAACCCATCCCCATTTCTGGCTCGAAGTGCTATTTCATTTGAAACACCGAAAGATAGCCCACTAATGGTAATCATAGTTTCGGGTCAATGATGACCGTGTCATAAATGCGTCTAGTTAGCTATGGCGAGATGTAAGCGAACACTGCTGATTGGAAAGTACAGTCATCTTTGCTTCATTGCCCCTTGCCGCGATGACAACTTTGCCAGGGACACACAATAAAAAAATAGCATTTTTTCAACTTGCCTCGACTGCACACCAAAAGTTAGCCCACCCCTCAATTTCACCACAATTTTCTAACTATTTTAGGTGGGCTATCTCTCAGGACTTTACGGTATGTGGGCCAACATCGACGGACAGACGACGCGGGTCGTTGCCGACGGGGCGCCACGACAACGACCAAAAGACGAGGCAGGCCCACCTGTAGCGCCTGCAAGGCGAGCCCCTGCATGTAGTAGTGGTCGGAGCGACTGGGGGCCAAACCCTGCAGTATTTCCCTCACCACCCGCGCAAACGACAGCCGCGGAATGAGGAGCCGCGTAGTCCTCTGGAGGTGATGGATGTTCTTCAGCCAGGGTGGGGTGCGATGCTTCGACCTTTGATTGCCCTGGGCAGAAGAGGAGTGGCAACCGCGCTGATTAGCTCCTGCCGATTGGCCTCCACCGGGCTAAAGTGTCAACCGCCATTTTTAAAAAGAAAGCTGATGGCGACTTTTTTTTCTTCTAAAGTCTTACGCTCCATGAAATGCGGTATTTCCAGTGTGTCGAACCGAAAAAAATACGGGTTCGGTTCAGGTTCAGGTTCAGGTAAATTTATTTTGTTCCGGTTCAGTTCCGGTTCGATTAATTCGATCCGCGAACCGGTTCGGAAATTATAAATGACAAATTGCAACATCAAAATAAATTACAAATAAAACATCGTCGGAAAGCCAGCGCGAAATAAGTACAGACAAACGGCGTGTTTGTGAGAGGAAAAAAAAAGAGGAGGGTGCACACCCCAAAGGTGTACGGGTCACGGCAAACGTACGTAGAATTCGATTCGCTCTGGCGCGTTTATTCATGTATAATACGGACACCGGTGAAAACAAATGAAAAGTAGTCGAAACTAGTAGTGCATAACGTTTATAAAAGCCTGTAGCCAATGCAAGCGGCAAACAACGACTGTCTGATGACAGGGCTGTCTGTCACGGGCGCTAACTCCAGCGACTGCTGAGCGTTGGTATGAGCGCGCGCGCCCGCTTGAGTCCCATGACTACGCTGGGCAGGCGACGGAAGCAACAGAAGCTCGGCAGATCCTTTGTCAAATTCGAAAGTCCGCGCAGCTTCGCTTCTCCGAGAGCGACTAGGGTTTGTATCCCCGTTTTTTTTCCCCGCATTTATCGAGTTTCCGGTACGAAAAAATACGGCATGTAAATCTTGACACTTCATAGCTCGATATACTCTGACCGGTGGTTGGGGCAGCGAAGAGCAGATATAATTCATGAATGCTCATTTCAACTGTAAATCAAATTTCTTTCTCTCCCTCAAACATTATCAAACTCCACAGCCTTTTCTTTTCTCATTCCGATGGAAGCAAGCTTCAAGAACTCGCGCGTTCTAGAAACGTGTTATGGAATGAGCACACAGCAGCATTTAGGATTTACGAGATTGTAGGAAAATGAAATCCCGTGATGCGTTTTTTTTTTTTTTTTTTTGCACAGCCTTCCATGTTTCTTTCTTCCGTGCAAGCCGCGACCAGCGCAATACTGGTTCCTATGTCAAGATTCATGGATGCAGCGTTTATATTCCTAAGACTGAGTGGAGAAGAAAAATATGTAAGCGAGGGTGTGTGTCAGTTGACGGCACTTAAAAAACAAATGGCATTGATAGCACATTCATTGTCAACAGCGCGTGGCCGAACCGTTTTGACATGAGCCGGTAACCGTTATTTTTTTTCCGGTTCAGTTCCGGTTCGGGTTCATCGCGATAACAATATAATGGTTCGGGTTCGGTTGCGGAAAAAATACCGGTTCGGTTCCGGTTTTCGGTTCGGTTCCGGTTCGACACCCTGGGTATTTCAGGAGCAATCATTAAATTTGCTTAGAAGACACTTAATGGTCGTCTCGGAAAGAAGCTATACATTTAATAATTTTACCGCTAAACCTGGCGGGAAATGCACCGACGGGCAGACGGATGGGCGAAATCTTGCAATTGGTGGAGCTCCGTTGAAAAGCATTTCGCACCTTCAAAAAAAGAACTCTAGCAATTTTTGCGGTTAGGCAAATCAATACCAATAAACAAAAAAAAAGCTCTTCTTGCATTGTTGTGCCATAGGTAACACAGAATGCATTGCATACTGCTTTGCACTGACACTGCCGGGAGGAACCCTCCACATGTCTTGCGCCTCGACGGCATGAATGTTGTTGTGCGCTACGTCTCTGCAAGAGAGCCCCGCCAAAAGCGGAGCAAGCCCTGCCCGCGCACCGAAAGTGGTCTTGAAGTGGCAATGAACACACCGCCTCTGGGACACCGCCCTTCTGTGATGCCATCGGGTGGAAATCGAGGGACCATTTTTCTTGTGACGCGGTAAATGCGCCAATTGGGGAACTGTTTTACTCCCACCAGGGCGGTGGGAGTAAAATGCGAAGTTCGTGCACGCAATCGACAACTACAAGTTACCCGTCTGCTACAATTTCTTAAAATTATGCGATTTCTCGTTTGTTTGAGCAGTATTTATGGTCCGTGGCGGGCCGTAGCTGAAAACAGTTGCGAGATAATAAAATTAACTTCTTTGGGGAGAGGGGATTCTTAAAAACCCTTCCACTTAATGCTTTTTAGAGAACATCAAGACCATGTCTACAGGGTGTCCCAGATTACTTGCATCAAACTTTAAAAAAAGCAAACGGAGTCCTCCAGGGAAGTAAAACCAACTGTACGTCGTTAGCAAGCGCCTTAACATAGTTGCCACATTTTTCTCGATCCGGCCAATTATTCGGTCAATTAAGACCAATTAGCAAACTTCAGTTATTCCTTTCAGGGCCGAGTTGTGAATTGGAAAGTGCCCCATTTCTTTCTTCTACGATTTGGTGCAAGTCCTCCCAGACGCCTGAAATATATATCTTTTAACCTGTTTAAAATCCACGCACTAAATACTTCCAAATGGCGTTCATTTACACCTACGCAACGACGCGATTGATTGCACGGTGCCCCACACACCGTACAAAAATCGCAGGAAGTTGCATCTCTCCATTGTAACCATTACACCCGCTGTTGCCGGGTACCATTAATGATGCCCGCGAGACAGCCGGGGAAACGTCGCTACTCATGAGCGACGCTCCTTCGGCGGCTTCGGCGCCCGCGTCGCACAGTTTCAAGATGGCGGCACCCATGCAACCGGGTGGGTAAAGATGGGAGCAGAGCACGAAAAATCGTGAGCGCCGACTTTGCCGGTCCCGAGAAAAGGGACGATAAAGACGGCGGCAAAGAAGAGGGGAGAGAAAGCAGACGGAGGGTTAGCCGTGCGCTTTTTTCTGCAGCGACTGGAGGTCGTTGGAGCTCTGGTCGACTTTGTTTTCATGGCATAAACAACGCTGACTTCTTTTTTTTTGCATGGCAGGTTTGAAAAGAGGGCAGCTTCGACCTCACCGGCGACGTTCTGCCGCTTCTCCGCGTACATTAAGGAGCTGCCGGCTACACGGGCTTGTCGGCACCTTCCTCCGGTACCTCCGACGCCCGCGTCTGCGCCGCCCCGCCATACCGAAGCGGCCGGGATGCGTGGGTCCTTTTCCTCCTACTCTTGGCACATCTAGTTGAGCGGCTTTAGTGGCCGTATTTTGCAAGATGGCGGCACCCACGCAAAGGCTGCGAGGAAAGGGCCACTTACCTTCCTGGGAGAGGTAGACTTTCGCCTCCTGCCGGGTCCCTTTGATGCCGAAGGCTCCGGTGCCGGTGGATTTGGAGCTCGGCGTGCCGCCGCCGATGGCTGTGCGGGAGCTTGGTGCGCCGGGGTCGGCGGACGTCTTTCTGGCGTGGGTTTGGCCCCTAAAGAGAGGTTAAGGTAAGTAAGAAAAACCCAAAAAACCTAAAAACAAAAACAAAAAAAATAATAAAAAATAAGGATAAAGAGTTTTTTCTTTTAGTGTTTTGTTTGAGGTAAGGCAGTCTCGCAAATTCACGTTTGGGAACTGTTTTGGCATGAATTGACAAACGACATAAGCTAAGGCCCCGGCGAACCAACTGGGGCCTTAAAGGGAAGATGGGGCACTTCTACATTTGAGAAAAAACGCATGAATTGCGTTCATTTGGCCTTTAGAATAACAGATATCAAAATTATATTTCAATGCGACGTGCCGGAGAGCCACAAGAGCAATTTCAATATAGGGCTGAAGCCCCGCCTCCCTAGCCTTGGGCAGCCTAAAGAGCCGTCGATGACGTCACGGACAGCGACTGTCTTTCGCGTTTTTCTCGCGTTTAACAATAATTGCGCAGCAAATGGTTTGGGTATTCGGGTTCACGGGGTAAAAATACACTAGAATTCACTTCTAACTCATTTTTTCCAAGAAGCTCCGTAGCTTCCCTTTAAAGGGGTTATGACACGCCAAAAATAAAATGAGATAATTATACTGCTAGGACCCATTGCATGTTCCTATAATCCTGCTGAATTTGTGTTGAAAATGGCGTGATAGTTTCGTGAATAAACCAATTTATATGCGGGCCCCAGGGAGGGGCAGATCCGGGCAGAGCTGGAGGCTGGCTACGTAGCCAGCCTCCAGCGCGGTGTCTCCTTGCACGCATTCACAGACTTGGCTCTCTTGGCGCATCGAGCCTCAGTTTCCTTGTTTACCTTCCACGTTTCGAGCATGTGGTCCGTGACGATTACGTCTACTGCATCGCTCGCCTTGTCGAAGTGTTCGGCATTGATTGCAGCAGCGATGAGAGTGATTGCTATCAAGAGGTGTTGGAAGCTGTTCCTTTTTCACTGCGACCCGCTGGCGACCAGCTTCAGCAACGACGAGTTACAGACGAACTCGCCGTAATCACCGTCGTCCGGGAATATCTCGCAGGCGCATGCAGGGTGGAAGGTCGACGGGCCGGGAGCGAGAGTGAGAATAGCTTTCGGGTTACCGAGTTGCGTGAGCGGTTTCGATCGTACCGCGACGAGGAGAGCTTCGGCGATCATGGGGGCGCCTAGAATGAGAGAGTGTTCATGGTCACGTGGTTTAAGGACACCATGGTGTGACTAACTTGGGCAGTGTTGCCTGGTTGCCAGATGGAAATGATAAAAATTCGTAAATTGAATATTGCTATTACCAGAGCTCTAAAATTTGCGTAACTTGGTGTATATACTAGGCAGACTATGAGCATTTCATTTCAAGAATAATCTATTCGTTTAATTTTCGTGTCATAACCCCTTTAACCTGGACACTTGGAGAAAGAGTCGGCGAGAAATCCTGTGGACGTTATTGGTCAACGTCGCACTTGACCTTGGGACCGTTCAATCACAGCCGCCAGATTTCTTGCCGACTTTTTCGCCGAGTGTCCAGATCAGGACCCCTGGAATGTCTGACCGAGGCACGTGACAACGCACTGTCAATGCACACTTGCTCCGACCTCGCTTGTGGCTCGGTGGCTGCGGAGAGTCAGATGCAGTCGCCGAAGGCTACGAAGGCTACGAAAAAAAAAGGTGTTTTGCTGTGTAAAAGTGCGCTGTCGTCTTATGTGGCACGATTTGGTCATTTCTCTAAGTAATGGTAGCTAGAAGACAGACAAGGTATAAGTGCCTTACAAGTTGATTCTGTTAAATAGTTTGTCAGCGAGAGTAAATTAACTACTCTGTGGCTACTTGACTTCGTCCAATGTTCGCCACCACCGCTGAAATCAACTGATGCATCTCTGATTACCCCTGGGGCAATGCATACCAGTTTAAAAATAAGGGAACATAAAGGCATCGTGAAAGGCTAGAGGGATTGTCCGGTCAAATTTTGTATTCGAGAAAACAATTGAATACCGTTGTTACTGCCTCGAGATGCATCGTACGTGCAATATCTGAATTTTATATGCCCCTCTGCGTGAGTAATTGAATTTATACTGCTTCAATCGCATTCTAACGTAAACGCTGCTTTCATTGGCAACATTGAAGCTCTGATGTCACAAAACACAAAGCAAGCATTTCTGTCTCGTCGTTTGCCTGCGAGTGAACGCCTAAACGAGCTTCGTTTTTGTTGTTGTGCTCAACTTGTTTCGTGGTTGGGCGAAATTTTTGTTGCGCAATTGGGTGCCACAACCACTGGGCAGCACCTGCGAGCCAAGACATGACGTTCCACTCTTTTCCGCGAGACGTACAGTGACGAGCAAAGTGGATCGTTGCCGTGCGTAGGGACTAGGTTCCCGTCAAAATCGAGATCCCGTTTACGCAACAATCATCTCGCAGAAGACAGCTACGAGCTGAACTCTGAGCGGACAAAAGGCTTGTAAGCTGAGGTGCGACGTTGTGCCAACGACATCAAACTACGTCCGTTCAATCCTTGGCCAAATCGGGTCAATTTGATTATGCAGCGAAACCGAAAGCAGCAGCTAGGCCACCTGGAAACGATACCAGAGGTTGTATTTAGAACGCGTGCAGCCCGATTCTGTTTGACCCGCGTGTGAAAATGGAGCATGACTACGATTCATTAAGCTCGTCGAAGTCAAGTGACGACATGCATTTGAACGATTCGCCATTTGCCTTCAAACCGCGGACGTCGCCTCTAAGGAAATGACCCGCAGCCTCATCATTGCTCCAGCGGATCCGCCGACATGTGTACCCAGATGCCACTTCAGAGGCAAAATCTGCAGCCTTTGATTTGCAAGCGCCCCTAGTTCGATCGGTGGCCGTTGCAGTTGTGTTTCAGCAAAACGGCATACGTTTGCTCGAAACCTATGGCTGTTTGCGAGTAATATCCTGCTAAAAGGCGTGACTTTTCTTGCACATGCTTGGGAACTGCATTAAAAGAACCGTATTTCAGTAGAGTACAGCCTAGGAGAATATTATTCGAAACAAAATCCAAGACATCCATCGACCAACGCTTGTTATCCCGACCATCCGACAAACCTATGTGTTTTGTGACGTTACTCAGCACCTACGGATGTCAGCCATTGACACTGGCAAAATTCGAGGTGCAGTTTCGTACCTACGCTCATGAAAGGTTTAATTAACAAATTATCAAAATAAAAATTATTATTATTATTATTATTAATTATCAAAATAAAAATGACGTTTGTTACATGAAAGCTTCCTTGATGTAACGAGCGCAAAAGCTTAAGTACTTCCGGTTTCGACCGGACAATACCTTTAACAAGCGCTTGTGTTCTACTTTGAAAGTACAATTTATTTATATTACAGGGAGTTTTGAGAAACGAGCACCATGTTTTTTGGTTCGGGTAATTAAACTATGCGTCGAAGAAAGCTCAAACTCCGTGAGAACATGATGCTGGCAGTTGGGATAGAATGTGAAAGCTTGAGAATATGACGTTACCTTCATCAAAAGATAATTGAGAAACAAAATTTCTCTGAGCCAACGTCTACGTAAGCATGATGTTGTTAGAACAAGAAATGACACTCATGTAACATCTATTTCAGTGAAAAAAAGAAAAACTTCTCAGCAAGAAAGAAGATATTGTTTTCTTTCTTGCTGAAAAGTTTTTTTCACTAAAATAGATACTACAGGTACCCAGTGTCATTTCTCTTTTTGACAACATAAAGCTTAGCTGGACTTTGGCTCCTAGAGAAATTTTTGTTTTTTTCAATAATCTTTTGATCCAGGCGATGTCCCGGTGTCAAACTTTTGCATTCTATCCCAAAAGCCACCGTCACAGTGTCACGAAGTTTGAGCTTTCAGCGATGCTTAGTTTTTGTCTACCCAAGCCGAAAAACATGGTTCTCGTTTCTAGGGAACTTCCTGTACTTTACTTCAAGCACGCTGTGCTTGGTGTACTTCTTGCTTTACCTGAAGTACATAACATCCAACTTACTTTTTTACGTAAAGTACTTTTCAGATGTACTTTACCAAACACTGATTATCTATTAGAAATGGCCGCATATAACAGAGTCAAAACTTTTCAAAGCTAGTGTAGAACGAGCAATGTGAAAAACAAGTAGGAAACACAGATGTCAGGAGCATTCCGGGGCCACCCCATAGACGTCGCCATTGCCTTCTCTCGTCGTCAGAGCCATGATGCTGAGAGTTTAGGCATTAATTGGCAAGAATAGGGCGAGAATGAAAGCACGTCATTGGTTGAAATTGGTTCGATGACCTTGGACGCGTTGCTTGACAGCATTTGTGACCAACCACCACTCACGAATATTCCTCTAGCAGGGGCAATGAGCTTAACCTATATCCTTCAATCACAATTTCTGGGTAAGGATGTATTCGAGTATTTCATTTCAGCATGCTAGACTTGAAGTTTGCAACTCTTCGCAACCGAAAAGGCAATGCATGCGACGTTCAGAATGCACTTCATCTTTCTTTTGGTTGCAGACACAGCCGCGGCCGAGTGGACGGAAGGGACCGCAGACACAGCTCCGTGGCAATTTGGACCCTAACCCTGAACACGCACCCCACATTCGCAGCTACGCCTCCTGTTTCAGAGAACTTTTCTCGTCAATGTCACCTTCTCTGGCTCAATTAACGGCACTCAGCACCCTGAAACTCCCTATCTCCATCAATCTCTTACCATTATTCATTCATGCACTCTCAGCATCATCCAGAAACTAACAAATACCTGTGCCACGATCGCGCCTCCTTCAAGGTTAACTCCGGTTCTTTTTATTTTGCAGAATCATCACAGGGCGCAGCTTTCGCCGCTCCGCCCTGGTTTCCATCGGGTCCTCCCATTGACCAAACTCTTTCTATGTACAGCCCTGCTCGTTGTAAGAGATCACAAGAACTCATTCGTAAGCAAATGCAAGTGTGCAAACCAGCCTTAAAGGGGCCACTAAAGTGGATTTCGAGACTGTCGTTTAATGCTGCGAACCCAACACATGCGCACTATGGGCATCTTACAAAACCCAAAATTGTCATTGTGTGGAACAATTCTTTTTTTACCATTAAAAGAGCAACCAAATGTCTCGACACGCCCCACTTACGAGACATCTTGGAAAAGGGGCGCGCCGCAATGCCCATTCGCGTTTTCAACGAAGAAAGAGGCCACGCATGGCTGTACTTTTGTGTTTTGCGACAAACCTTAGTGTCCCCCTTTAGGGCTGCAAGCCGATCTGTCCTAACCCGCGACGACCCACCTGCGGAACGGCGCTGGACGCTGGGCGCAGACACTGCGGGCCCCTCGTCGTCCCCGGAAGACGGCGAAGACGGTTCTTGTCCCGCCTGCGGAGGTCGTTCCGCCGACGACCTTGCGCCGAAGCTTCTCGGGGTCGAGGGACGGCGACCAACGCCCGAAGTCGACGCCTCAGGAACGTCTGCCCTCTTTGAAGACTCCGAGTGCTCGCGCTCTGCGTGGACGGAATGCGCCTCGGACGACTTTGCGGCAGAGCCCCTCGGAGTTGCGGGCTTGCGGCTGCTCGGCGTGCTCCTGCGGAAACGGGGACCGAAGACGATGGTTGGGACTTCACGCGCTGTGTCGAACAGAAATGGTTATCACTCCGGTTTGGGGAATCTTAGGGTAAAGTTGGTTTGCAAAGAACAGATTCCCGTGGCATTCTTTGTAACTTGTAACAAACTTTGCAGTTATTAAAAAAAAATTTTTTTTTCGGCAGTTTGATATTTTAAGTTCCAGGGAATGAAACCAGCCGTCAGATGGCCAACACAACAAGCTTTTCATCTATACTCCATCTGACTAAAACCGTGCAGTACAGCCAAGGCTACACAGAAAAGAGTATTCCTACCTGTTGAAGAGGAGGGAAAGGAGGAAAGGGGGAATCCCAGCTCTTCTCTGCCGTTCCTCCTTTCCCTCCTCTTGAACAGGTTGGCATACACTCTCTTCCTTTTAGCCTTGGCTGTATTGCACGGTTTTAGTGAGACAGAGTATAGGGCACGTCAAAATGTTAGGCGCTGGAGAAAATCGGCCATCTGCCGCAAGTCCTGGTTTTACTCTTTTCATTCACATTCACAAGTTGTCACAGGTTCTGCGAATAACTTATTTTTTTTCTTTTGTATAATGCTGTTAGAAGTTGAATGCATGAAGTGATTACTCAGCGTATCTTTGCATGTAATATCTTTCTGTGTTCTGAATGGATGTCCTGCTGACAAATTTTAGACGGGCCCCAGACCTCGTCAAGCTGCCACTGGCAGCTTTTTGTCTAGGGTCTCCGTTGGCTTAAAGGCCATAAATAAAATGATTGATTGATTGATTGATTGATTCAGTTCATTGAAAAGCATGGCTAGAGGGCCCAGTTATGCACCATATATCGCCACGCCACCGTCCACACAATGAAGTCCGTCTGCTGTAGTCACCGGACGTCAAAAGACGGACACTTGAACGCAGCGTCTGAAGTTGGCTACAGCTGCGCCATTTTCCGAATGCCGCCTGCTACCAATGCGGCAATGCTAGCTTGGGCTTCAAGCTAGGCGGACAAACATACCGTGTGGTGTGCAGGGTCCGATCCTGCATCAAGCCTCGTCGAAACCGCCAAGAGTTCGCTAGGCAACCGCTTTACGCAGTCGGCATCGATCTACGCACCAGCGCGTCCGACTTTGGCCAGCGTTTCGGCATTCACATTAGAAGACAACATCTGGAAGATGGCGCCTCCCATTGCTGGCTTTAGACGTTGCATTCGCACATTCTTCCATAATGAAGACACTGCGTTGCCACGGTGACAGAGTAGGACTTTATTGTGCGGAAGGAGATAGCAGGGTGGCTAGATTGGACGCATACTTCGGCTCTTTTGCTGTGCTTTTCGGTGGATGGAACATGAACACAAAAAAATTAGTTGTTTGTTCATGTTCACAAATCGTTTAAAACGTTTAGAAATCTTAGAGTGCAGCTCTTAAGGAAGAGGAGGGAAGGGTATGCCCCTGCTCCTCCTCCTCCCGCTAAATTTGTTAATGGGTCACTTGACACAAAGTCATGTGACGTCATTTTCGCCGCTAGATTAATAATAACGTTATCGAAGCCTTTATTCGAGTAAGACGTTATTGAAAGGGAACTAGCTCAGCCATTGAAGCTAGCTGTGTTATCGTGTTGCCGGCCCGAAATTAGCTCAGCCAGCGATCAGGGCAACACATGTTGTCCAACACAAGTTGTGGCTGTTTTTGTTGCCGAAAGCTGTCATACCAAGGCAACATTTTCTCTGCCGCCCATGTTGTCCTGCTGTTGCCGCGATGTGACAGGTTTGTCAGACAACATGGAGAGCGAGCAACAAGTTGCCCAATTCTTTGGGGTTAAGATATTCGCATAGTTTGGGGCCATTTGTGAATATCTTTATGGGCAATCTAGAATCTAATTTTCTTTCAAGCTGCCCCCTTCAACCAATGTTTTATAAGAGATTCATGGATGATATATTTATAATCTGGCCACACAAAGAGGACGCGCTGCTTTGCTTCATCAAAGTTTTTAATTTTGTGGACCCTTCTAATTAGTTTTTCTCAATTATTCCAAAACCGAAGTTAATTGTCTAGACGTCAGGGTAATAGTTGAGGGCACAAAACTAGTCGCTCGACTCTATCAAAAGCCGACTGACCGTCAAAAATACTTGCACTTCGACAGTGGCCGCCCACATCCTTGCAAAACCAGTATACATGGCTTGCACGTGACGTCATTCAAAAAGCGGTTCGATGACCACCAGAGAAGAGGGGAAGAAGGAGCTCCCCTCTTAGCAGGATCCAGGCACGTAGCCAGAAATTTGTTTCGGGGGGGGGGGGGGGGGGGGGGGGCACCCATGACAAAATGCTGTATGAGGGGGAGGGGGGGAGAGAAGTTCCCAGCAAAATGGAAGATTTTGGGGGGGGGGCCGGGCCCCATGGGCCCTCCCCTGGCTACATGCCTGGCACGATCCTCTTTTGTGCCTCCCGGATTTGCACCGACGTCGCTATTTTCCTCCCAAAATTAACCCGTTACTCAAAGTTCTTACAAAAGCAGCTTCCCTCTCATCTTACATGGTAGTCAAAAGTATGCAATGTGACGTCAGTGCAAGCCATGCATAACTTATAGTCAGGCACATAGGTTCAAAAGCGTGCGTTCACACCACGGTTCAAACAACGACGGCTCCAACGCTAACCAACTACGAGAAGTATTAACAGAAGTACCCTGAACTAACTATAGACAATGTTCCAAGAGCAAGAAAAATCATTTTTTAAGTATCGCAGTGGGTTGCAGAGAGCGTTGAGAGAGGGCTAAACTCGCCTACGAAAACTCAGAATTCTCCCGGGTCCCAGCAGAATAGACACTGCCTATGTTTTATGTCCGCACCCACCTCCGTAGAATATGCAAGCTGCGTAAAGGTCAGCCACGAGGGGGGCTTACCAGAAAGATGCTGCTTTGGGCTGTGAAGGCCGTCGCGAAGCGTCTTCTGCTTCCGAGCTTGCCTCAGACAACAACGACGGACTGTCTTGCTCCTGGTACTGCCATCGCTTTGGAGGGTGGGCCTCTCGCGGAGGAAGTTGGGGAAAGATGTCGTATTCATAACAGTCCGGCTCCCGTCGCCTCCGGGCGTCCCCCGGTTCGCTGCCTAGCAGCCGGTCACCCGGTTGGTACCGGCGTGAAGCCCTCAAACTCCTCGGGGTTGAGGGACGGCGACTAACGCCCGAAGTCAACGCCTCGGGAACGTCTGCCCTCTTTGAAGATTCTGAGGGCTCGCGCTCTGCGTGGACGGAACGCGCCTCGAACGACCTTGCGGCAGAGCTTCTCGGAGTTGGGGGCTTGCGGCTGCTCGGCGTGCTCCTGCAGAAACAGGGATCAAAGACGATGGTTGGGACTTCACGCGGTGCGTCGAACACAAATGGTCATCGCTCCGGTTCGGGGAATCTTAGGGTAAAGTTGGTTTACACAGAACACATTCCCGTGGCATTCTAGGTAACTTGTAACAAACTTTGCAGTTATTAAAAAAAAAAAATTTTTTCGGCAGTTTGATATTTTAAGTTTCAGGAAATGAAGTCAGCTGTCGGATGGCCAACACAACAAGCTTTTCATCTATATTCCATCTGACTAAAACTGTGCAGTGCAGCCTCTTCAACAGGTATCCCTACCTGTTGAAGAGGAGGGAAAGGAGCAAAGGGGGAATCCCAGCCCTTCTCTACCGTTCCTCCTTTCCCTCCTCTTGAACAGGTTGGCATACACTCTCTTCCTTTTAGCCTTGGCTGTACTGCACGTTTTTAGTGAGACAGAGTGTAGGGCACGTCAAAATGTTAGGCGCTGGAGAAAATCGGCCATCTGCCGCAAGTACTGGTTTTACTCCTTTCATTCACGTTCAGTCCATTGAAAAGCATGGCTAGAGGGTCCAGGTATGCACCATATATCGCCACACCACCGTCTACACAATGAAGTCCGTCTGCTGTAGTCACCGGACGTCAATAGACGGGCGCTTGAACGCAGCGTCTGAAGTTGGCTACAGCTGCGCCACTTTCCGAATGCCGCCTGCTACCAATGCGGCAATGCTAGCTTGGGCTTCAAGCTAGGCGGACAAACATACCGTGTGGTGTGCAGGGTCCGATCCTGCATCAAGCCTCGTCGAAACTGCCAAGAGTTCGCTAGGCAACCGCTTTACGCAGTCGGCATCGATCTACGCACCAGCGCGTCCGACTTTGGCCACCGTCTCGGCATTCACGTTAAATGGCGTCTCCCATTGCTGGCTTTAGACGCTGCATTCGCACATTCTTCCACAATGAAGACACAACTTTGCCACGGTAACAGAGTAGGACTTTATTGTGTGGAAAGAGATAGCAGGGTGGCTAGATTGGATGCATACTTCGGCTCTTTTGCTGTGCTTTTCGGTGGATGGAACATGAACACAAAAAACATTAGTTGTATGTTCATGTTCACAAATCGTTTAAAACGTTTACAAATCTTAGAGTGCAGTTCTTGAGGAAGTTCTTACAAAAGCAGCTTCCCTCTCCTCTTCTTACATGGCGGTCAAAAGCATGCGATGTGACGTCAGTGTAAGCCATGCATACCTTATAGTCAGGCCCACAGTTTCAAAAGCGTGCGTTCAAACCACGGTTCAAACGACGACGGCGCCAACGCCAACCAACTACGAGAAGTATTAAAAGAACAGAAGTACCCTGCAAGAAAAATAATTTTGTACGTATCGCAGCGGGTTGCGGAGAGCGTGGAGAGAGGTCTAAACTCACCTACGAAAACTCCGAATTCTCCCGGGTCCCGGCAGAATAGACACTGCCTATGTTTTACGTCCGTACCCACTTCGGTAGAAGATGCAAGCTGCGTAAAGGTCCGCCACGAGGGGGGGCTTACCAGAAAGATGTTTGTTTGGGCTGTGAAGGCCGTTGCGAAGCGTCTTCTGCTTCCCAGCCTGCCTCAGACAACGTCGACGGACTGTCTTGCTCCTGGTACCGCCATCGCTTCGGAGGGTGGGCCTCTCGCGGAGGGAGTTGTGGAAAGATGTCGTATTCATACCCGTCCGACTCCCATCGCCTCCGGGCGTCTCCCGATTCCCTGCCTAGCAGCCGGTCCCCCGGTTGGTATCGGCGTGAAGCCATCACCGCGCGACCGATATGACTACGTCAACTACGTCAACTACGTCTGCCACAATTGGCGAAAATCCCGCCAGACGCCTGGATTTTGGATTGGATTGGTCCGTTATAGACCCTTCCCCTGGCAAATGCCGCTCCGCGCTAGCGCGTCCGCGTCTCCGACTGGTGTGTTTAGCGCCCTATCCCGCCCATACATCAAAAGTGGTCCCAATGTGGCAACAAATGACGCGAGTGTCATGCTGTTGCCTGTCGCGATCCTGGCGGTTGGCCGTAGAATTGCTGGTGAAGAGCACGAGCGAACGCGAGTGTCGCTGTCGTCATGGCGTCGCTTTAGGCGTCCCAACTTCCGGCTGCCCTAACTTCCGTGAACTGTCACAATGGAACGCGACCTGCAGCAGAACAGGCGTCTGGCATTTATACCACAACTGTTGGGACGCCGCCAGGGTCGCGACCGGCGACAACATGACACTTTTATGACGTCATCAGGCGGAAATCGAGGGACCACTTTTTTGGCCGCGGTAAACACACCAGTCGGAGACGCGTTCCAGACGTCGTCGAGCGGTCACAAGCGTTTCGGGGCAGTAAAACTGGAAACGCCGATTGGCTAAAAAAAAAAAATTACGTCACTTTCGGTTTTGGTATTTTGTAGATTTTTAGATGACGTTTTACAGTAAAAATATAAAAAAAGTAAAAGCTTGGTCTGCTGAGCAAGTTGGTCGTTTGCGCTATTTTTAATATGAATGAAAAAAAGTACTTTTTTGTTGTTGTTGTTGTTGCGCGATTTTTGAATTTTTGCCGGTACGGTGGTACGGTTGGTACGGTTCTGTTAGAAGTACGTCAAGCCAGTGAAGCCAGTGAAGCTGGTGAAGCTTGACCGGCTTGACGCCTTGACGCGCGCGCACCGCAGGCTCTGGCGCACCGGTGCGAGTCTTTCCGAAACGTCAACGCGTCAACTCCCACACACGTACTACTGGCTTGGCTCTTCCAGACTAAACGGAACGGAAGCACTTTTCATTGCAGTTTACAATCGCGGTGCTGTTGATGGACTAGCCATCGAAACCAATCCCATTTATGCAGCACTCCGGGCTTTCCGCGTGAAGCACGCGCGCCCGTGCGTGTAATGCGAGCATCGTTCGGGACAACACAATCGTGCTTGTAGTTTCTCTCGCACATAAAGAGAAACTAGTACGACCCCACGTCTGGGGTTTTAACGTTCATCGAGCGGTACGCGATGCTCAATCAGATCGAGCGGGCAAGGACGGGATTGAAACCGGAATCAGTGGCGTCACTGGAAGGCGGGGCGGGGTCATCGCGGCGGCACTGCCAGGATTGCTGGGTTCTCCCCAGCTATCTTGACCAGGATTGGAATCATAAACAACCGCATCTCCACGTAGACGCTGAGCCGCAGCATGCCAAACCTTTCGTTCGTTTTCATCTATGTCACGCTGCGGTAAAATGCGTATATAACCACGTTCCATAGCATACATTCTCTTTCTGACATGGATGAAAACGAACGAAAGGCTCGGCATGCTGCGGTTCACCGTCTACGCGGACAAGCACCACCAGAGCTTCGCCCCAATCAACATCATTCACCACGTGGAGATGCGGTAGTTTTTTGCCCTACACGAGCACGTGCTCACGCCCTCGTGAGCACGAGCACCCGACGCCGGACATCGGACGGACCTACGGACATGGCTAGCCCCTAAGGAGCTGCGCCCATGAAAGAGAAAGAGGTGCGGATAGCTCAGCGGGGCTCAGCGAACCTCGATCGTTGATTTTATCCAGGAGCTTTAGTTTTTGGTGGTCATGTTCACTCGCATCGGCTCTGGCACTGAGCCTGCCACAACCCCATCTGTAAGTGTTTTTTTTTTTTTTTTCCGTATTTATAAGCGGTATTTTTGCCGCCTATAAAGGACGGCCTAAGGGTCCCGCCGTTTCAGAATGGAATGGTGCAATAGGTATTAAAATACTAATGGTGGGCTGTTTGATTCAACATTCTAAATACATGGCTCGACATATGTGGTTTAACATGATAGCATAGTATGGCAATAATCCATAAAAAGCCCGTTTTCGACAGAGAAATAGACGTGTAGAGAATACTCTGCAATATTTAATCTGCTGCATGTAAATTAACTTCCAGAATCGTGGTTTGGATGTTCCAGAAGTCCCGCTCACCAAGTGGCTGTGTGCCTGCGCCATCGCCGGTCTCATCATACTCGTCTTGCTTGTGGGACTCAAGGCTTTCACAAAAAGTGCGCTACCCGGAACCAATGAAACAACCAGTCGAACACCGGACACCTTCCGCTCTTGCTCCAGTGGAAGCTGTCAACGTATCCGCCAGCTTACAAACATTCACCAGAACACGAGTTCAAACCCCTGCGCCAGTCTCTACTTCTTTACGTGCGCGCAGCACGACCACCCCAGGGGCCGACATCTTCGTGCTAGGCTAGAGGTGCAACAGGTGCAGAGCAGTATGTCGTCCATGCCAGCCAAGAACCAAGCAGACAACCCAGCACTCGCAAAAACCGTCGCCTTCTACAAGACCTGCGTTGGTGTCAGGACACAGTCGGACAAGGAGTCCCTGTTGAGATTTCTTCAACATCAAGGTCTGCAGCCGCCGTCGCGCAATTTCTCCCAACTCATCTTCAGCATGGCGGCTCGGTTCGGCGTGGGTCTGCTCATCCAGTTCGATTCTCACCATTCTACCTCTCCCGGAGCTGGAGGGGAAGATCGCACCCTTCAACTGAATTGGAATCAGAATTTCTGGGTCTGGAAAACGTCGGGCAAACGACTGCTGGATCCGACTGTGCCATACCGGGATTTTGTTGCTTCCGTGCAGCAGCTCATCGGAGGCGGACAGACAAACTCGACCACAGATGCAACCACCTTGAATGAAATCGCGGCCACTGAAGAGCTGGTGTGGGAAATAATCGACACCACGTACAAGGGCAACGGGTCCGAAAACCTCACCTTTGCAGCGTTCAAGAAGCTTCTGGTACACGTCAACCCCGACACGTTGTCTCAGGACCTATTCAGTTCAGAAATTCCGTACTTTCCCGAAGACAGCTTTCTCCTGAAAGGTGCAAATCTGTTGCCCTGTCTCGACACCATCCTTACCACCATCCAGGAAGACAAGCTCGCAGCGTACCTGTCCTGGGAGGCCGCTCGGCAGATGGCGCCATTCTTCCTTCCCGTGCCATCCGGCATGCCCCTCAATGACATCTGCGTCTATTCAATGCAGATGCTGCTCGGTAAATCCGCAGCTCTGCTACCTTGCATTCTCAATCATGTGACTAACGCCGTCCTCGACGACGTTCAGGCCATCTTTGCCAGCATTCGCCTGGCATCCCAGGCGGCAATACTCAAAGCCGAGTTTGAAATTACGAACGGCCATCAGTTGTCCGCTCTGGTCTCTCGGTTGAAGGGAATGCACTTGAGGATTGCATACCCTGACAACATAGAAAGTCTGCCTCGCCTAAATAGCCACCTGGATGCAATCTCCGATATGAACAGTGGCTTTCTGGACAACTACATCAGCGTCCTCAAGACATCCTGGAAGCTCGGAACGCAGAACTTCGATGGGGCCTTGATGGTCGGGATCAACGGGTTGAGAGTTACGTACGACTTGCAGCACAACACGTTGGTGCTTCCCGCGGAGTACCTGCTGCCTCCACTGTACGCTGTGGACTCTATCTCGGCCGCAAACTACGGCACTATAGGCGCAGCACTTTCCACGGGTCTGTGGTGGCCACACGTTCCTTTCTCGGGCCAAGACGTGGACAACTTGACCCTCCGCTCCCTCGCCGAGTATCACGCCAAGAGTTTCCAGTGCATCCGAGGAGGTATTGTTCACGTTGAGGACGTCTTCTCGATGCTGGCAATGGAAGTTGTCACCGAAGCATTTGGGTGGACCTTGAAGAAATCGCCCGCCGAAGAATCGGTCGAAGACTGGCAGCTTTTGTATGTTACAAGCTGCTTGGCTTCCTGTGGCTCAGGTCTCAACTTCTGCCAGCTGGCTTCTGCGGGTCTGCCAAAGTTTCGGTCAGTCTTTCAATGTGCTGCTCAAGTGGACCACATGGAACCATGTCACATCGTCTAATTCCCACTCTCTTGCGATCACACCTACACATTATATACATTTCCCTTTGTTTGCAGATAAGTAAGGCTCACTAAAAGCGTTTGCGGATAAGTAAGGCTCAAAAAAGCTTTAAAGAAAATTACTGGATTATTTTTCTGGCATGTATGGGACCAGCAAAATATAGTTGACTCATTCATCTAGGCCATTTTTTCGAGTCGTGCTGATACATCGATAAAAAGGGGCAGCTTATGGAGCTTAGAGATAACGTCCTTTCAACTCAGATATTTTGTAAAATAATGGGATAGTTCCTTAAAGCAGTTCCTTAAACGGTGCTGCTTTCAAGATTCTTATGTTGTCAAACTCTGAACCCTTGATGCCAGTAAACGCTGATGAAGAAACGCTGATTAGTTCAATGAACCTATGTGTTTCTTCCTTTCACTTCTCAGTTTCCCCCTCGTCCACTGCAAAATTGCTGGAGAGTTCTCCGTAGCAAGATTCATTTTCACGAACCCCAAAGGTGGCAGAAACTAGTTCCTGCAGTCGGTTTTAGGACAGGCACGATGCTTCGACGACATTCTACGAGTATGCCGTCATACTTGTTCTTAGATTAGAATAAATCACTCGAACAGCAAGCACTGCAACAAAAACAGCTACAAGGTGCTACTGCAATGCTACTATGGTGACACATCATGAACACACGTTTGCGAAGCCAGGTAAGAAACAGAAGGGGGTTTGATTGAAGTCACTCTCACTGTTCTCCATTCACCCCATAATAGCTATAGTCTTGCCCCATGTGTGCAAACACGTACAGCAAGTGCATGAAGGTAGCATTGGCAGGCTCACGATTGCATGTGTTGGCCCACATGAAAGCTATGGCGGCAATCAGATTAACTGCTTGCCACTATGAATACCCAAACATCTTTCCTTAAGTTTCAAATCTGGGAACATAAACCTCAATCAATAATGCACACAGCCTGTTCGGATATTGTAGCCTACCATCTATTCTTGCATAGCAGTTAGTTGCATTTTGAAAATTTTACTACAAGGTAGAGAGAGTTGCCTCATCAATGCAAGTGCATGGACCATCCTGCCCTCTATAGTCGATTACAAGCCAAGAAGGTAGGAGAAGCTCCTCCCATAAGCATGATTCGTCCGTTTCAAATCCGTCCGCAGTCAAAAGAATAGTTCCCTGGAAACGCCCCTTGTTCCGCTTCAATGAATAGATAATTTATTTTTATTTATTTCATAATACTATCAGTCCCCCAGCGGGGACTATGATAGGAGTCAGTACAGAGTAATGCCAACTTGTCTCCAACCCCCCCTTTTTAAGAAAGCAACCTTTGTATTCATCGGAGGAGGAACCTAACTCCCCGAAGTCGCATTTGTTTCCATCGGAGTAAAAAAATTCTAATCTCCCTCTCGTGGCTTCCACAATGCTAAGTCAGTCTAAAGATAAAGCAAATATTCACAGGAAGGCAAAACTCTCTCCCACGTTGACCATGACTTCACGGAAACGATGGGACGCTATTGGATGCGGAGGTGGCGGAGGGATTTATGAATCCCTTTGAGGGGCATTTGCCGCTACCTTCTTGACCTGTAACTTACTATAATCCTACTTTCTTCTCTACACTAAAAACAGTCCCGCCGTAAAGAGCAGTGAAGCAGTTTCTACCAGTGCCAGACGACAAAGTGTATTCAATTGAACTTGAACAAAGCAAACCTTCCAACTACTATTACTGTTCGATACAAAGGTAAATTGAATAGTGCCATATTTGAATCGATAACTGAGTTTCGGAAAGTTTGCAGAAACTTACTGTTAAATGATCCTGAAACAGTTACCCAAGTTTCAGCATTGAGAAACATAAATTAAGCTTTGGCACAATCTAGCAGCAAATATATTGCATTTTAGCGAAATGTTAGCAGGGGAAGATCTCCAGCACAAATGACAAATCAGTCACATCACTGAATATCACCTAGTTGCAACATGACAAGTTTGTGACCTATGTCAGACCAGACTGAGGTACACTGTAACAATGAAAGGCTCCTGACAGCGCTTATATGAAACACTGGAGATGTCTTCTACAACCCCATCAGCTTTGTACACCAGGACCATCTAAAGAAAAAGCTGGACCAGCCTTTGTTGCCCACCAACACCACTTCAGAAGTCGAGTTTATTGATTTGCAGCAGCATCCATTCAAGGTACTGCAAGGCATGATCATGTCCAATAAAACATCACAAAGTAAAACGGACACAAAGATCACTTTTTACGATTATAACAAATATGTTGCGCAACAGTCTCGCCACCGTCAGGACACCTTGGCCTGTCAACAGTTGGGACGCCGCACCACTGCAGAAATGTCCCTGATGTCGGCCAACATTAGATATGACCGCACCCGCAGCCAATTGTCCAGCCCGATCTGATCCAACTGTGTCTGTCCCTCGCTGCCACCTTCACACACCAAGCTGTCTTTGACAACGCCTGCCACGGCTAAAAAGTTGACATCCAGGTACGTTCTACTGGTCTGGATCCTCTGCTTAGTGTTGACTTCTGACTCACTAGCAAGTCGCTGAACCTCGTCGGACAACGCCGCGCTGCGGGACACTTGTTCGAACGCCTCTCCACACCTCCTATCATGCGTTCCCATGACAAAGTGAGCCGCCAGCTGCAATAAGGAGAAGTTCCGTCGCAGGACATTCCTCACCCTGAACATCCACTCTTTGTCATCCAGGTCACAGTTGCAATGCTTAATGTTGATGAGAAACTTGTTGCTCGCCATCTTAGTGGACAGCATTTTTAGTAGAAAGGTACTCAGGGCATCGCCGAGTTTGAGGTAGTTCAGAGTCCTGTTTCTTTCTAGTATTTCTGCGAAGTGCTCCAAGTGACACCTCCTGAAACTCCAGCGTGACAACATCAGCGTGGAGACACTTTTGTTACATGAAAGTGCACCCAAGAAAGCCTCCGTAGCTGCAAAGGTTGTTGGAAAGTCAAGTTCGGCATGCTTCAGCGTCTCTGTTGACGACAAGAATTGTGCCAACGGTTCCGCACAGCCCTTCCGCATCTTGTGCTCTAGCTTCACCTCAAGCTTGACTAAATGACTGCACAAATTCAGGCAACTAAGTGCAGACCGCTCAGGGTCAGGTGTGCCTTCACTCTCGTAAGAGCCATGGTCTGAATCTAGTTCATAGACTGAGGTCAAACAGGTTCCATCTGTCGTCGCTGCAGTATTGCAGTAACTGACCTCCGTGAGCTCATGGCAGCTCTCCAGAGTGTGCTGCAACACAGAGGGACTCTTGATGACACTTTTTATCTTTACTCTCTGGCTTGTGCCAGTCTCCAGTAGAACCTTGTGCACGTCTGCAACCAGCTTCTCGTCAACGTCTTCTCCTGTGACCATCTGGAGCGAACGGTTCTCAGCCAGTGCTTCACAAAGCTTGGTGATGTCTTCAAGCGATAGCTCAGACCAGCAAAGGCCCAGCCGCCTCATCATCAGATTGGTACGAATGGCCGCTGCAAGCTGCTCCACACCTGCCACGATGACATTCTCCATGGCTAGCTCGACAAGCCCGTTATTGTTTCGGATGATCTCGGCTAGGGAGTCCGCTTCAAGCGCATACTTTTGTCCAGAGGAACGGTAACTTCGCAGAGTGTTGTTAGCCGACATGGCCCTGGAAAGCAGAGGCCCCTGAGATGACCCGAAGAAGTAACTTTCAAGGTGCAACTTTCTCAAAACCCGGTTTGTTGCCAGGGCTTCCAACACGGGTCCGAGTTCTTTCCTATTTAGCAGATTCCAGTAGATTGGCTCGAGAACGAGTTCTTCGAGGACGTCATGTTCCGCCAAGTACTCCCCAAGCACCGCACCTTCTCCATCGCATGGACACCATCCAGTGAGGTGTAATGCCTTAATAGTCTTGCTCCGCTTCAAGTTCCGAATCAGGACGTCTGCTCCGTGAACAAGCGTAGAGTCAAGGCTGACGGAGCAGGATCTCAGATGTGGCATGTTCTCAAAGGCGGCTCCGAGGAGTGTGATGGCAGCTTCAGAAAGCCAGACGCCTTTCAGTACAAGGTCTTCTAGCCCCGTTAGAGTGCCGATGGCGGCCACCATATGCCGAGAGACGTCTTCAGTTCGAGTTTCATTGCTTTGACAAAGCTCCAGGCGTCGAAGGTCCTTGTTCAGCTGGAGAGCGTCAAAAAAGAGCTTGGTGTTTTTATATGCCACAAAGGCTTTGAGCTCTCTGATGCAGCGGTGCTCTTTGAGAAGCCTATGCAAGAGGATGCATGCCTGGCGATGCATGACTTCCGACACGCTGGGTAAGCTCCAGTGCAGAGTGTCGGTGCCGAGCACCCCTGGTGCCACTTCCTTGACCTCCATCCTGCACAGCCCCAGAAATTCATTCCAGAAGTTGAGGTTGTTCAAGATGTGGCAATACTGCGTGTCACTCTGCGTGCAGGGCCGATCGTACTTGGCACCCTTGGAGTTGTGGAGGATCATGTAGATCTGTTGGGCGTTTTGCTCCATGTCCAACAGCTTGCCCACGTGGGCACAATAGTCTTTGAGCTTCTGCCACTCCTTACCCAGCATGGTGCTAAAAGATGGAAGGAAAGAGTTGAAACAGTTTAAAGCATCTGGGTAAGTAGGCCTTAATAAAAATTTGGGAGCTTTACGTGCAAAATAATGTACTGGGTGATTCAAGGAGCGGCCAGGCTCTTTAAATCGACCGCAAAATTCGGTCTCTTAACCTATCGCGCTACGACTTTGTGCAGCGTTGCCCACAGATGGTGCATCTTTTTTGTCAAATTAACAAAGAGTGAACTTACTTGAGAAAAAAGTAAAGAAAGAAAAAGGCTTAGCTCCTATAAAAACGCAGCAAAACCACCGGTCTTCAAACAATACGGCGCCGCTTCGCACGGGAGACAGGAGATGGCGCAAGCAGTCGCGACGCTAACGAACAAGCATACAGCACCGAGAGCCGGCGTCTTCAGCAAACGATCGTTTCAACTCAAAAGCGGTGCACATTCCACAGGTGGCGACAGTCGCAGAAACAAAAACAGGCGCAGTAACAACAAGGAACTGCAAAGCAGACGACATCAGTACCCAAAAAAAAACAAAAAACAGTCAGAGTATTCTGACAAACCATTTTTTTAAATTGATTATCTGTCCATTCATTATGTTTCATTAGCAAGGATGATAAAATAATGCATTGGCAACTGATATCAAAAAAGCTCGCGCCGCTTTTGAGTCAAAACGATTGTCAGCTAAAGACGCCAGCTCTCGACGCCGTATGCTCAATGGTTGGCGGCAGTTGGCGTCACGACTGCTTGCGCCATTTCGTCTCCAGTGCGAAGCAGCGTCGTATTGTTTGAAGACCGGTGGCTTCGCTGCGTTGCCATAGAAGCTAAGCCTTTTTCTTTCCTTACTTTTGCCTCAGGTAAATTCGCTCTTTGCAAATTTTGCAAAAAACAATGCACCATCTGTGGGCAACACTGCACAAAGTTGTAGCGCGATAGGTTAAGGAACCAAATTTTGCGGTCGATTTAAAAAGCCTGGCAGCTCCTTGATTTACCCAGCAGTACATCTGGCACGCCCTAGCGGAGGACTGAGGATTAGTTTTGACCACTTCGGGATCTTTAGACAAGCAACTGAAAGCTCAGTTTCCCTCTCCAACAAGCCTTCATTAGACACTAGGCCTCAAGAGTATCATGTAATGACAGCATGGGTGCCACTAGCATGTCTTTTACAGCATACACTACTCGCACTGTAAATGGAAACAGCGAAATAGGATACAATGATCTGAAAAAAATAATGCATGATGATGATGTATGACAATTTGCAAAAGCAACTATTGACGTATTCATTGATATTGCTTGGATAATCATAAGGGCTGTTTGCCCTGCTGCTGCAAAGTATATATGTGAACAGCAGGTATTCAAAGGTGGTCAACTCGGCTGGCAGACGTAACAGGAAAGTGCCTCAATGGTAGTCCGGTCAAAGTTTTTGGTATGCGCTGAACACTGCTGTTCACACAGACGCTCAGCAGAAACCATACTAAGGGTGCGCAAGCAAGGATTTCTGAAACCAAATCAAAATACTGGTTGCACCGAGTCGAAAATGAACTAACAATTTTCAAATAGTGTGCAGACAGTTTATAAGGAAGAGTACACTGTCTACAAGAATACTAGTCTGTAGTCCAAATAGTTTCCTACAAATTGCTGTAAGCATGCAAGGCTAGGCAAAAATGGCTAGAATTGAAGAGTGTGACTAAACCGACAAAAGGCTCGAGGTACACCTAAGCACTTAATTAAAAGTTGCAAATGCGAAAGCATGAATGTCGTTCTTGCGCGTGTTCTCGTGAAATGGCCGCGCCGCGCTCCATAGCGTGCTCGAGCCTGCTTCGACGTCACATACAAATCGAGCCTGCTGTCGACGTCACATACACCCCTGCACGATTTCTCCCTCGTGTGAATACTCCTTTAGGCATGACGTCCTAAAGAGTCGCAAGTGTGTGAACAGGCCTTAAAGGGACACTGACACCCCCCAAAAAATTTTTTTTATTTTTTGCCAGGCGCTTCATTATGGTGTCGGGGGACTACCCAATTAATATTTTGCAACAGAGTAGCGTATTTCTTTAATAAAGCCAAAAGACGCAACTGCTCGAAACCGAAACCGAAACCCGACGGAGGTCGGAGAAGTGGAGAGAAGAGAGTGACTGGCGGAAGTCACGTGGCTACACCCGACCGTGCTTTTTTTTTTTTGTTTTTCTCCTCTCCGGTAGCAGACGACACGACATGCGGCGTGCGGGAACTGCTTGCCGTGCCATTCTTTTGCAGTTATGTTTGTTCCGCTCGTTGTTATGTACTCCAAGATGAGTTGTTTTGTACATTGAGGAGTTAGAGATGAGTAGTGAGTGCCCGTGGTGAATTTCCATGATCGGCTCCGAAAAGTATAAACCCAAGATGTTGCGTGAAGAGCTGGCTCACATGTCCTGCATCCGAAAAAAAGTGGCATTGTCGAAAGATCAACGGGATCGGGACCAATGACTGGCTGCAATTCCTGTAGAACATTTACGGGCACCTCGGAAAGCGGACGCTACCTGATTTATATGCTCCTTGCACTTTGTGGAAAGTGATTACATTGAGTTCGCAGGTGTCAAAACGGAAATCCCATACCGTTTAATTCAGCGAAGTATCGTCCACAACATTTGTTTGTTATTTTTTTTTTTGTTTGTTCCTTCAGTGATGATTGTAAAAAAAAGAAAAAAATATGTAAACATCAGAAATTGTTTGCAAAAAAAAAAAAAAAAAATCACGGGGGATCGAACCCGGACCTTCGGTGTGTGAAGCGGTCGTCTTTCCCACTGAGCTACTGGGGAATCTCGTTTCTGGTGGATCTCTTTCCTTAGTAATAATTCAGCCGGTAAACTGTAAGTTTGAAAGTTTGCTGTCGATTTTTCTTTAGCAAAAGCACTCCCGGGTCGAAGTCGGGAAGCACCACGCTTTGGGGACATTCGCACCTAGTAAAGAAATCGTACGCGTGCATATTCAACTCGAAGTAGACACGTCGTGCTTGACGTTTGCGCGAGCGTTGTCTTCAGCCACGAGAAGGGAGCGACGGCTCGGCGACGTCTTCGTGCAAATCGGCTTGGTGGCCGGGCGTGTCGTACGGGATGAATACCAATTCTTTTGATCAATCCCAAATTTCTCTTTTAACGGTAGACAGAATTCGCCGGTACCGCGAACGACAGTTCTGAAATAGAGGTCCCACGCCCGTCGTCCGCTGCCATCGCCGTCCCCGCGAGTCCCACGATACGCGAAACGACAAACGCACAGAATGCTTCCGGTTGTCTGTGGAACTTTTTTTTTCAATCAACGTATTGCAGCTTTTTAGAAGCCACAAAAAATGGGTTTCATATTTTTTTCTATTTTTAATATTGAGTGTGTGCCTTCAGTGACCCACGACTTTGATTAAATTTGGTGGTCGCATCGATACCTTAGAAAATGGCCCGTGACCGCGGAAAAGAGAGTGAGCGAGACTCGAACCGGCCAGTTCTTGATCGGCGGTTTTCGGGCGGAAAGAAACCGAATTTCGAGCCGCAAATTCTGTTCTGGGTAGTTGAGCCCTCATATGTCACGTACAACTAACAACCTCGGCGAGCATAAATACCCTGTCAGTGTCCCTTTAAATACAAGATTCTTCTCACAAAAAACAAAACAAATTAATAAAGGAAACGCCACTGGCACTAAAAACCAGTGTGGCACTGCCCTTAAAGGATTTTTGTTTCCTGCTACTAACCGCCGCAACCCCCAACCCTTTCCCTTTTACAGCGACTTGCAGGACTTGTTCCGATGTGGAAGGTGTGGGCTTCCACCTACACAGGAGGCTAGGTTCCAACAAAAGCGCTTGCTCCTTTTTTTTTCTTTTTATGAGCAGCACGTTGACACAGCGGTTTGAATGGCACTTAATGAGGATAAGCACATATTCAACAATGTCCAGCGCTTTGGATCGACAAGCTTGTTTGTACCCGCCGCCCCTCACCGGCATTAAAACGTCACTAACAATTACTTTATTTTTTGGCTTTAATCGTTGACATCATGGCATGTAAACGAGTCTATGGTGATTCCGCTTCTTTTAGCGCTGCACATGGACAGCTAGCGCTTCTAGCGACGTCACGAGTCATGGACAAAGCCAAGGAACCGACCAATAAGCTGTACAGTACAGATGTCACGCGTATGAGTGGGCCGCGTGTATCTCTCAAACAAATGTCTACAGTACCGACAGAAGCACTGGCGCGTGAGCCTCTACTGATCAGTGCTTTGTACGAGAACTCGCGCATAAAAAGCACTTTCCAAAGCCACTCGCTTGTCTTTGAAGCACTGGCGCGTGAGCCTCTACTGATCAGTGCTTTGTACGAGAACTCGCGCATAAAAGGCACTTTCCAAAGCCACTCGCTCGTCTTTGTAGCGGCAAATGGAAGACAAACCAAACCAAAACAATAAAAATGAAATTCGAAATTTTGGAAACCTAAAACATGATAATAATAATAATAATAACAAAAAAGGTGGGATTACACGCACACAGTCGACTCCTGTGACGTACCCTTTGTTTGCTCCTCTTTGTTCCTCGGTCAGAGTTTTCCAAGTCGATCAAAATTTATCACCTCGTCTGTGCCTCCTCTGTACTTCATATTGCTTCATACGAAGACTGCGCAGGACACACCCGCCCCTTTCTTGATTCAGACCACGGTGATTCAGTCGCTGATTAGCTTCAGCAGCAACAGCAGATACAGCTGCTGTCCGCTTCCTAACAACGCGCGCGCAAAAAGTGTGGCTTGGGCTGGCTGGGCCGCTAGGCTATCCGGGCTGATCCGGGCTTTTGGCTGGGCCGAGTGGGCTAGACTTTGATGGCTTTTCTGATTACTTACTTCGTATACGATGTATTTTTTATTTAAAAGTTTTAGCGTTTTACCTGCTTTAAATAGAGAGTTTTAGTAGATCGTTCCCATGACTCCGATAACGATACCCCATACTCCGCCACCGCCTCCCTTGTGCATGCATAGTATCGGAGGTATTGGAACGATCTACTAAAACTCTCTAATAGCGATTGAGGTATTGATTAGAGATCAGTGGGCTGGTGGACTCGGTGATGGAGTACGAGTTGTGATGATGATGACAGCTGATCATGGTAGATTTTAGGCGATTTTTAGGTCAACTCACCGGCTGCACGCTCTGTTTACGCTAGAGCGTTCGCTCGATTCACGAGTTGACCTGCTTGCATGCACTTTCCTTGCATCCGCTTCCAGCCGATCAACAACTGCGGGCGCACCTTTACTCGACGAAGTTCTTCTCGCAAAAGACTCGAAATATGACAAAGATGGGGCTAACCGAAAACGATCCGCACTCCTTCGCCCATCCGGACAAATGCGTCGTGACACACCTTCACCTGGACGTCGAGATTGACTTCGAGCGAAAAATTCTCGTCGGATTCGTTGATCTGACTTGTGAGAAACGATCGCAAGATGCCAACTCTCTGGTGAGCCATTTCACCGGCTGTACTCGTCAAGTTGTCCAATTGTTTATCATTGATCCAAGCATTGATCATATGGTTGCTGTTTTGGGTAGACTAGTTGGCAGAGTTGGCAGGTAATGGTTAAGAAAACGTTTTTCTACTCTCACCAAATGAGACGGCTTACATCTAGAGACAGGTGATTTTGGAGTAGTTTATTAGACGGGTAAAAATAGAGGCGTACAGTAGTGTCCTCGGAAGCTGTTCAGTGTGATTATAAATTTTTTTCAGGTCCTGGATACACAAGACCTCAACATCAAGCGAGTCACTTATAGCAAAACAGGTAAAGAACTAGAGTATGATGCCTCTACAGTGGATCCAATCTTTGGAACCAAGTTGGAGATACAGCTACCTTCGTCGATGGAGACAAACTCGGCCCAGAAGTGAGAACATAAAAAAATGTTATGCCGTACAGTGTTCCCTAGCTAAAAGCCAACTTGTTCTCAAAACAGGATCCGAGTTGAGTACGAGACAAGTTCCTGTTCAAGCGCTCTTCAGTGGCTGACTCCCGAACAGACGGCAGGAAAACAGCATCCGTACCTGTACAGCCATTGCGAGGCAAGTCAGTAACGAGTTAAGCTCGGCGATTCCGAAGCTACCTTGAGTGTCTTCATATCTCTTCTGTAGCCCATCCATGCGCGTGCCATGGTGCCATGCCAGGACACTCCCAGCGTCAAGACCACCTACACTGCCACCGTAAGTTATAAGCTACACATCATCTCTGCGCATATCAATTATGACCAAGAAAGTGTTACTTCGACACCATGGTGCTTATAGCCTCACATTTATTGGAATATCTTCAGCCGGCATTCAGCTCCGTGGCTTCCTTGTGGTACAAAAGTTAAAAGTTGCTGCCGTAATGTTTAAGCAAGAAGGCCTTTGTGGGTGAGCAGACGAATGAGAGCGGTTGACATGGGGTCGCAAAAATTTAATCGAAAAGGTAAAGTTGAAAGGCAGCGCAAATTAAGCTGGGACTTGAGTTAACACTGGAACTTTCAAATTCAGCTGGAATAACCCTTTTTGTGTAGCCTGACCTCACATCAAAATCTTTCTAGGTTCGAGCACCCAAGGAACTCACTGTCTTAATGAGCGCAGTTCGCGAGGGTGAGGAAGATTCGGGAGGCGGGGCTACCAGAGTCGCCCGATTCACCCAGAAGGTAAACGAGCAGCCTAACACTTGAACGTCAGCGGCTTACGTTCTTGCAAACTCGTTTATTTTCAGGTTCCGATCCCAGCCTACCTCCTTGCATTGGTCGCTGGCTGTCTGGAAAGCAGGTCAGCATTTGCATTATTACTAGGGTTCCGTGTTTTCGGCGTACGCCGACAAACCCCGAAGATTTACCTGTGAGCCGATTTTATTCAGAATCGGGGGGGAAAACCGGAAAGCCTCGAATCGGAGCTGTCCTCAAACGACAAAAGGCCCAAGCTTCGCGAAAAGAAATCTTTGTCTACAATTTTTTCAGTGCTGACCCGGAGCACAACTCGCACGGAAATGTCCGCAAGGCTGCTATCTTTTTCGAGAACCACACCTATCATCTCGTTTCTTTGTCTTATTGGTACCGGGACGTTCTCCAAGTATCGAGGTGAAGCGGCACATTTTTTCTGGAGATTGGGGACTCTCAGTCACATTTACCATTTTCTTTGAGACAAGCTGCCATAAACACCCATTTTTTTTTTTGTCCAACACCAAAAACGTTGAAGTTTTTGGAAAGAAACCTTGCAAACACAGAACCCTTTATATTATGCATGATTTTTTCATAATCCCCTGTTATGTTCATCTTGAGCGCCCTGTCAACCTGATGACCCAGAAGCGATACATTTCTTGCAGGAAGCTCGGTCCGCGCTGCACAGTGTGGGCCGAGAAAGAATTTGTGGACCTGGCCGTGATCGACTTCGAGGATGTAAGTGGCTTTTCTTTTGGGACGGGCATCTTGGCATTTGAAACACTTCGTTGGTGTTTGCCTCGCATGTTTTTAGTCTTAACGAGTGGAAGGTTGACGTGCACGAGATTTGGTACGCAATCTCTTAGCTTTTACTCTTGTTGGTACTAATGCAGCGTGGTGACATGTAAAGAAATTGATTTCTAAAAATGCCACGGCATAGTGAGTATTTGGCACACGCTCACTGCATACCAGCAATTCATAAGTATCATCGTATACTGTTAATTTTCACAAGAAACTATGGTAGTTTGGAAATTTTCGCGACTGTGAAATATGGCACGAAATTGTTCGCACGAATATATCACCCCATGTTAATGATTGCATAGCATACCACTCCTGATGGTGAAATTTTGTGCTTGCAAATTATTCTTGAAATCCACGCTTCAAAAAATGTGTGAAATATTGAGCCCGCGAAATTAAAGTCATTTACTGCAGTCTGTTATGAGAAGTGTAGGCACATTGAAAGGATTACATTGAGAATGGGAAACAGCAACCCTCACTCTAAAATGCTAGAGAGCCATTAAGAGAAACCGAAGCTATGTTCATTGAAGCCTAATGTTGGTGACAAAATGTAATCTGGATGGATGTCCTAAGTCAAAGAAAGATAAACATTTGATTCCTCCCGCCCTTCTAAGCCAATTTTCTACGCCCTAACTATCACCAGGTTGTGTGAGATATCACCATGATGACCTTTGGGGGATCGGGCTAAAAAACTAAAAGCATCACCCCCCGCCTCTTCCCCCCCGGCGAGGGAGTCGCCAATTTTCCTCTGGTCAAACCTTGTCGGCATTACACCTGCACCAGACCCACTGGGGGACAGGGTTGAGACTTTGGGCCGGAGGCACGCGGGAGGGAGTCCTAATTTTCCTCTTTCCCGCCTGTCCCCAGCTGTGCTAGTTAGTTGTGCATCATTAAATTTTCCCTAGATAATTTTCACCAATCTTCTAATCGCCTCTTTGTGACTGTAATCCTCTTCTCCTCCGTCCTTCCATCATCGCCAGCAAAGCCCAGGGCCCCGGCCAGATCTGTTACCAATGTTGTTGTTGTCTTTCTTTCTTTCTTAGACGGAACTCATGCTGACGACTGCAGAATCACTGGTCGGCGACTATGTGTGGGGCGTTTACGACCTGCTGGTGCTGCCACCTTCGTTTCCGTACGGAGGCATGGAGAACCCTTGCCTCACCTTTGTCACCCCAACACTTCTTGTAAGTAGTCACCAGTGACAAGGCCATTCGATTCTGACCATATTTAGAACAGGTGTATTCTGCATCTGTAGACTGTAGCGTGTACTCAAACCTAAAACAAGACATATTTTGGTTGCTGTCAGTCATACACAAACCATCAGGGCGGAGCTAACCACTATGACTACAAGATAACCATCCATCCTTATTTTCGGGCAGGTTTGAATATCGATTTGAATGTTGCACATGTTTAGCACGTGCTCGGACCTTAAATGGGACTTGCTGTTTGGTGCTGACCACTACTAGATGACCATCTATTTCTTTTGAGGCCGATTCAGATATTGATTTGAATCTGCCTCGAAATCAAATAACTTTATAGACTCAGTTGCGACAAACCGTCCGAGTTACATCTGTCGCTTTTCTTCCGTCTCGCATGCATTGCAACCATTGCTGTTATGATGCTGCTCAGCGCTTCCATCTCCGGCACAGTGGCTTTAGTGTCTTCACAAAGCCGCATGCAGCGGTCTCCCTTCCGTCGCATTTCCGACCATGCGTCGGTCGTGACGGCTTAGGAGTCTTGGCTCCCCATTAAAGCTCTCGAAATTCTTTCGATGCATCCATTATCGCACTCTCTTGGCGTACCAAAATTCAGCCTAGGACCCAGTGCGAGTTCGGGCACTTTACCCGCAGGCTGGTGACAAGTCTCTGGCCAGTGTCATCGCCCACGAGATTGCACACAGCTGGACGGGCAACTTGGTGACCAACCGCACCTTCGAGCACTTTTGGTGAGCGAGAGCGAGAGGTTTGACACTTATTGCAGAGCTGCGAGTTTAGTTACATGGGGTGTACACCTGTGCCGTCGTATAACGTAGGCCTTTTGCACCCGACGTCACTTCCGGTTAACCTCGAAATCGAAACCAACATTGTCGTCTGGCTCTATGGCATTCAATGCCATAGGGCTTACATTTAATGACGAAGCGAACTGGTGGCGAGCGACCAGTCGAACGGAGGAATAACCGTGACTTGCGTTTAACGTCCGCGGACGGTATTTAAACGCCTCGCAGGAGTGCCGTCGGACGGAAAAGAATGTGTTGTCTGCAAATCGTTTGCGGCGATTGAAAAGAAAATTAGTGCTGCTACCCAAACATGAAATCGTTTGGGGGATATTGTGCAAAACTTGTCAGCGCCATAGCTGGTCCTCCAGCTGTTTGTTTGACTGGCTACACAGATGAAGACGAGCTGCCACGCAAGTAATCTCGTCCGCTTTACTTAACCTAGTCAGTCGCAAAACGGTTCCTCACTTGATGCGAAGTGCAGTCCACAAACCCTTAGTTGATACAAAGCTTTTCTGTCGAGATTGTGTTGGCATATCAGTCGGAGCCATTCACAACACCGGTGAAGCGATTGCTCGAACGTCGCCTTGTCCCGGTTCCCAATGATTGCCTGATTATAACAAAACCAATACTGCTGGCCGTAGCTCCATTTCGTCACCGACTTTTACGGCGGTAACAATTAGCTACGGCGCAACTGACCAGGTTAAGCCTCAAGGGAGCGGACAAACTACAGTACGAACACGGTTCCAAAGCACACAAAACATGCCATAACAGCGACGAACGCCTCCAACGTGAATTCCGGCGGGTTCTGGCAAGATTTCGAAACCGGAAGTAACATTGCATCATGGTCTCATGCAAGAGCCCTATAGGGGAATTGTTTGAAACGTGGCTCTTCAGTGTTTCCGTGTGTATGATAACATACTCCAAGAATTCAGAATAGCTGTAATAGCTGAATGGTAATAATAAATAGCTGAGTAGCGATAAAAAACGGCTTGCTAGCAACGAAAAGTAGCCGAGCAGTACTAAATATTCAAGAGGCCAGTTGGAAAGATGATTTCTCCCGTCTTTGTTCTTTGTGTCATTTTCCTTTTATCCCTGTAACTTACCGACACCCTCCACTTCGTCGCGTATGTTTCTTTTGCGTGCATGTGCATTCCCCTCAATGCAGCGAAGGATCGCGGAGAAGTTGGGTGCCAGAGGCGAGGCATTGACAGTGTTCGTCCGGCGCAGGCTCAATGAGGGCTTCACCATGTTCCTGGAGCGCAAGATCATTGGCCGGATGTTTGGGGACGACACCAGGCAATTCCAGGCTCTGGGTGGCGTAGAAGACCTCCTCTACGCCGTGAGAGACCCTTTCAATACGTTATGTCTTTAGGGGCTGGGACCACCGGGGAAAGTGTCACACGCTGCCTTGAAAAACCGTCGCATGCCTGCCAAATTTGACTAAAATTTAGTGGGCAGCGGTCCCGCGACGTTTTTGTCGTCATTGTAGTGGCATCACTGACATTGCGGTGTCAGGTGACATATGTCGCAATTTCCCTGCTTCGTTTCTGCTAAATTTCGGCAGGAAGCACCGGTTAATAAAAACCCCATAAAATATTTTTTTTTTTTGTGCTTGTGTTAGCTTGGGCCAGCTCGTTTGTCTACTTGTTTGTCTTGCCTCGGCGGGATCTGTAATGGATCCTCAATACGTGACTTTTGCGAGCGCACGGGGTTGCGGGCCCAGCTTGTTTACGCTTCGCGAGAGCGTGAACTGAACTTCGCCCATAGCGCCTGCCTGGGAAGAAGAGACCGCTTGTGCCTGCGTGGGAAGAAACCTCAGACAGAACGACCGGAGGCACGCCACGTATACGCACGCAAGAGACCATGTAATCAGAAGTTAATCTACTATAATAAACGCTATTTCATTTTCTCCAATCAACGTCGCATTATTAAATAACGGAACGTCAGCACCCGGCCACCGCTGACACTTGCCTTTGATTTTGTCTCTGGAGTTCGAACCGAATGCCAAGTTCTCTTCCCAGGTGGAGACCCTGGGCGCAGAGAGCCCTCTGACGAGCCTGGTGCCTCCGCTGCGGGGCGTTCACCCCGACGAGGCGTTCTCCAGCATCCCGTACGAGAAGGGACACACCTTCCTCTACTACCTCGAGGAGCTTCTGGGAGGGCCCGGTGGGTGGGGCTCAAGCGATTCTGAATGACCGTAACATGTAGCCGAAGTACAGGGTGCGGCAATGTGAGCCGGACTAGCGGCGTTCAGGCCAGGGCGGTAGGGAAGCCGTAATTATGGAAGACTCCGAGACTAGTGTAGAAAAAGGGGGGCAAGACAAACATCAAATCTGTCTGTCTCTTGTGTCCTTTCTTGCCTTTGTCTTCTGACTCTATTTAAGAAGTAACTTGTCAGATAAAGTTTCGGCCGTATTGAGACTTTGTGTTGTCCTGGTCTTTCGTAATGTGTTCAATTTACATTAGCTTGTTTTCACCCTTACCCTTCTTTTAGAGCACTTGCGGGGAGCCCCCTGTTTAGGTTATGTCGTAGGTTGGAATGGACTTCCACATTTTCTGTTGCCTCTATGTGGCAGTTGGTTTCGTAGCTTAGCATGTCGGAGGCACCCCATGTGGCAGCTTGCCCCTTTTGGCTAGCACTAGACTGGTCCTGCTCATAGTGCTGCCGACTCTAACACATGCGCCATAGGAACACCCACCCGTGGTGAAGAGATGACGGGCAAAAAATGTGGGGTGGGCGATCTTTCGGGGTGTGACGGCAACGGTTTATACAGAAAGAATTTGTCGTCACATAGGGACGTGCTACAAGCTCGTGCAACACAGAAACTTATGCGTGCCGCAGATTGTGGGCATGGCACTTCTTGCAGTATTGTACCTTGACTTGAAAAGCGTTATCGCAAGCGAGTTTATTAATTGACCCCGAAGAGCAACGTAGCCTTTCTGAAGTTCAGTGCCATGTAGCGGCTCAGATGTCAGTCCAAAGTCTGTCATGCTAACGACCATAAACATGCAGCCCTCCCTTCCTGTATGCCTACACCTCACCTGGCTTCCTTCTTTCCCTTCACCCCAAAATAAACAAACAAACAACACATAGCATTCTATTGGACACCATCTCTATTGTACGTCAGCGGCAGAAGACGTGTTCTTCATCGTACAGTTCCTATCGATTAGTTTCAATTTCGACGGTGACAAAGAAGCTGACTGGTCTGTACAAAGCGCCGGCCTAAGTAAAATCCTGGATAAAATTCACCACATCAAGCGGCTTGTGGGCCCAGCGTGCACCACTTGATCAGTTGGATGTGAGCCCGAGATGAACACTGACGCAGTGCTTGCATCCAATTCGTGCACGCCTCGTGCCAACATTTAGGACAAACAGACCTAGTGTTATCCAGCCACCAGCAAGCTGCTATCATCATGTCATGGCCAAGCTGCCATACGCTTGGATGACGACAGCAATCGATGCGGGCAGACTGAATTTTGGAAAGGGTTTCATCACCGTGCAGCAATATAACTCGCATCGCAAGCCCACACGCCTGGCACGGCCACATAACCTGGAAGCGCACACGCAATTGAGCACACGCATCTAATTACATGCACCACTGCATCGGGTGGCAACTTGCTTCATCTATAAGTGCAAGTTGTAACCCTATACTGTGTGTGCAACTGTTTCTGTTTTTACTGTTTTCTATATTTAGTGTTTTCTCATTTAATCAGTAAATATAGAGAAATCCTGGAAACCTGCCTAATCAGTCTGACCAACCCAATTTGTTACCCAAACACAAAAAAATTTGTTACCCAACTGAGCACATTCTTTTAGAGAATGTGCTCAGGAGAATCCAGCGTACATTTCACAAAGCTGATGGGGCGGGCAATATTTCATTGCTTTTTGCCCTAGAGGTGTTTAGCGAGAGAAGCGAGGATGACTATTGAATCAGTGTGCCAGTAGCTTGCTCATCTGTTTGTGTCACGTGCCTGCATTCTGTGCTCAATGTCAGAATCAAAACAGCCAGCGGTGGGAGACACCAGTTGTTTCATGACGACAAATTTTCAGAAACTTAGAGCCTAGAGAACTGGTTCGTATACCGCTTGTAAGTGGTGCGTCTTTGGATCCAGCAATTTAATTTATTTGAACTTCCTTCACAGATGTCTTCAACCCATTCCTCAAGTCCTACATCGAGAAATTCAAGTACAAGTCAGTTGACACTTGGCAGTGGAAGGAGTACCTCCTACAGTACTTCAAGGACAAGGTAATTAGGTGAGCTCGGGCCTGGAAAAAACAAAAATCACAGGGCCCTTGCACACTTTCAGGAGGATGTCCTCAGCACGGTTGACTGGAAGGCCTGGCTGCACGGGCCGGGACTGCCACCCACGATTCCCAGGTAAGCACTGGGCTGAATTTACTGTTTGGAGGACCCTGCTACTGCAGCAATGGGGTGTAGCATTAGGTGTGCGAGATTTTGTATGTTAGGAGTGGTTGTATACAGGAAAAATTAAGAAAACATCTTCTTTTCAATATGGTTCCTTGCAACATTAGTAGTACCCCTGTCTGATCACTGTGCCAAGTAAAAGGTTTAAACGTTTCCATCAATGTCGCGAGACTTCTTCCAAAACATTAGAAAACGAAGAAAATGTACAGTCTGCCGAGTCATTCTCGCAATTTCCTGCCTCGGTGGCCGCAGCTATCGCAGCGAGTCGGTGAAGCAGTGCGAGGACCTCTGCAAGAGATGGGCGGACCCCGACGCAGACGAATCAGAGTTCTCGTCCCGGGACGTAGCCGACTTCAAGCCGAGGCACACCGAGCTCTTCCTGTCCTTCCTGCTACGAGAGGTGGGCCAGTCGTCGCGGACGCATGCTTTTTGACACGCTAACTGCGACACATGGAGGAACCACATTTGAGGAAGCGCTTACCGCATCCTCAAATGTGGTCCCTCCACTTGCGCCCGCCCAACGTTGTAAAACTGTTTTTCTGCTGCCTGCCGCGACCTTGGCACTGGCACGGCAATGGAGGTGTATGTAGCAGACGCCCGTTTTGCCGTAGACCGCTCCTCGGCTTGACAGTCCATGTCAACTTTAGCAGCCGGGAGTGGGAACACGACGAAGACAGTGACACTTGTGTTAGTTATGCAGAGCGCAAGTTCGTCTGCTCCTTTTGCAGGGGTTGTGGTGACGTCAGAACACCACGCTCCGATCGAAGGATAGTACGGAGAGCTCAAGGCAGTTTGCTTTGAGGTCTACCCACTATCCTTCCAATCGAAACCAATCGGAGCTCAGCGTTCTGATGTGACCACAACCCCTTCAAAAGAAGCAGACAAACCTGAGCCCTGCACTAATTTCTGCTGCCACTTCTACATTTAAGCGCTGGGTTTGCAACGTCCAAGAGCATGACGCTCCAGCTCCTGCGACGTCGTTTGTTGCCGCGTCAGGACCAGTCTCGATGCGTGGGCGGGACGCGACAGTAAACAGACCAGTCGAAGGCATGTTCCGGGCAGCATGAGCCTATGCAGAGTGCAACTTTGTCTGCTTCTTTTGTACGTGTTGTGGTGATGTCAAAACACCGAGCTCCGATTGGCTCTGATTGAAGGATAGTGGGTAGACCTCAAGGCAGCTTGCTTAGAGGTTGAGGCCAGCACGACGCAGATTCTGTCATGCTGTCCGTTATTTTATTTGTCTCAGTCTCAGGTTTTCTCTCAATGATGTTATTTCCGTGTTCACTTGGCTTTTTTTTTTTTTTTGTCACTACTGTCACCTCCATGTTCACTTGGCCTTTTTTTTTTTTGTCACTACTGTCGCCTCGAGGTGACGAATGCGACAAAGGATGTATTAGAAATGAAAGCTCTGCTAAAACTTTATGAGATGACGAATGCGATACTGATTCGCCGCCAATTCTTCGGTTTTGCAGAAACCACTCTCGAACAAACGCATTGCCCTGCTGACGCAGTTGTACAAGATGGAGCAAGTCGGAAACTCCGAAATCAAGTTCAGGTGGGCATCTCATCTTCACCAGAGTCAACAGTTTGTTCAAACAAGATATAATGGAACCCATTGTTATTGTAACCTACACCATTCTCATCAAAACCGCCGCATACGCAACAATCAGAAAGTAGATTTTTGTGCAGTGATTAATGCAAAGGTGCAAGCGAGTTGAACGAGAATAGTGATAATAATCCTTGGAGAAGGGGAACAAGGTGGTCAAAAGTTAAACACAAATCTCCAAACACAGCTGCTTGATTGATGCGCGACTGAAAAAATCTGCCAAGAGTTCAGGGCAAGGGAAACAAAGGCCAAAGGGCAAGGGAAACAAAGGCAAACAAAACAAAGGTGGAATGTTGGAGTAAAAGGGATGTTTCCTCCTCTCCTCCCCAGCCCTTCTTTCCTTCGCCCTGAACCCTTAACCTGTCACCGACAATAGTATAGAACCAGGACCTCTCCACAAGGTCCCTGGCTCGATACCAGGACCTGGCACATTTTTACAGTCGCGCATCAGACACCGTGCTGCGTTTGGAGATTTGTGTTTGTCCTACTCGTTCCCCTTCTCCAGGGATTATTATAGTTATTTACACTGTAGCAGCCCTAGATACTTCTGTAATAACATAGGATAAGCTCTCCACCACAACAGCATTGCGAGGCGACGCCGGTGTCGCTCAACACACTAGGGTCATGCCGGTGACGTCGCAAGCACCACGACGCCACTACCACCGAGCCTGCGCGCCCTGGACGTGAAAGTACCAAGAGTTAACCCTATAAATGCCATGCATTTAAAATAAGAAAATACTAACTGTGAAATCTTTTTGAAAAAAATTTCGAGGACACCATAGCACTTCTTAAGAGTTGTGAATGCGAAAGCATTCTCGGTACCAAGAGGAGCAGAAGCAGCCGCAGTGCTGGCAGGGAGCGCAGCGCAGACCGCCCTGGCTCGCTGGTGACTGCTGCGCCGCTGGGTGAGGGAGCGGTGGGAGTGCGAAGCTCAGCACGAGTCAAAATCATGTGTCCTCTCATCATCATCATAGTCTTAGCTGCGCAACGCGAGGCCTAACGTTAGGCCAACGTCGGGATGGTTACACTTGAGTTGCATTTGTACTGTACTTGCTGTTTTTTAAATCCACTGTTCTCTGCATTAGCTAAATATTGTATAACTTTTTATCCTTTTAATATGTCTACCGTGTGTGAACTCGCATTGCCGCTGCTGCTGAAACTTTTGTGGTGCTGGGAACTCTTCAAGCTGTCAATGGAGCTTTCTTTCCCAGCCCTCGCCATTGTAAAAAAATGGTAAATAAACATTGAATTGATTTGAATATACATACCTGCATCCCCCCCTCCCGCTGCGCCGCCAGCAGTTCAGCTGGCTCCTTAGCAACGATGACACTGTTATTATGGAGCTACATGACACGTCGCAGCCAATGGGAATTTAGATGCCATTTCGCTGCTACAGACAATGCCAGCTTTGCTCCATAGCACAGTTAATGCTTTCGAATAAAAAGAAAAGAGTGAAATTTTTGCAAATGCTATACATACTACCGTTCACCATTTACAGTAAGTTACTCCAGTTCCAGAAATGCAAAATATAGTGGCTTGTTTGTTACTTCCGAAAAGAATGCTATCCTTACAGCACTTCCTTTTTACCTCGTTAAGTATTGCAATGTCCTCCCATTGGTCCCAGGTGGCTCCGACTGGGACTGTGTGCCAAGTGGGAACCAATAGTGCCACACGTGACAAAGTTCCTGCGCGAGGTCGGCAGGATGAAGTTTGTCTGCCCCCTCTTCAGGTGAGCGGAGTTTACCGAACGGCAACCAGTGGGCTCGAGAAAGTCCATTCCAGCGATTGTTTTCTCAATAGAGGTTTTGCTAAATTACTCGAGTGCCAAGGAGTATAGACACATGCACCCACCTGCTTGGCATGAAAAATTCAAATTGCCGAAATAAGGTGTTTACAAACACTCGTGGAAAGTGCCATCTGTTGAAGATTTTTGCTTTAGAACAGTTGCTGCTGCAGATGCCTGCACGTGTAACCGGACTTAGCATTTGCTTGGGCAACTTGACTAAGGGTCTCTTGTGCCAGCAGCCCAACCCCTGGCTTTCACATACTTTGTGTGATCGACCATTGTATGGTCTAAAGGCAGTTTAGGTGCACCAAACAGGTTTGCTTACCTTGTCTTTTCTAAGACCAACTAATTATTCTACTATGCTCTGCCGCAAGTTAGTTAACCCCTTGCCCACTAACAAGTGTCACTTGTGCCACTTTAAGTACCATAAAGCCTGACCACGAGTGCGACTAGTGTTTCGGCGCTTGTTTAGTGTGCCCTCCGGCAGATGGCAGCACCACCCTTGTTCTTCCACTTGCCTTGGGCTGTTTGCTCGTTTGCGTTGCTGTTTGACGGAGGGCACTCCATTGAGCCAAGAAAAAAAAAAGTGGACTAGGTAAAAGGGCTTGGCGCAGAGGTCTGCTTTAGCCGATGAAGAGAACCAAAACCTTTTTCGAAAGTGGTGGATAGTCGGCATATCTCACAACGTAGAACCCGGCACGGGCATGCAAAATATGCACAAGAAACAAGAAACAGAGTGAAACATGGGAATGTGGACAGTGCAATGAGGCTCTCCACCTTCCCGAATGTTTTCAGCGCTATTGCACTGTGAAGAACTACTGAAAAGGACCAGAATAGAAGTCCCGACTTAGGGCAAGATACCACACCTGAACGTCAAGGAAATGCCCTTGTCCCATTTCGATGCAAACTGCCTGTTTAAAATAAAGTTTTGGTGTATGTTCCTTAAAGGAAGAAATGAGTAGGCAAGGGGTTAAGAAAAGCTGAGCAAGTTCCTCCCAAAACCAGAGCGAACATCAGAAACCAGGCGAGGTAGAGCAAACGCAGCTTAGCAGAGTGCTTGCCCTGCTAAGCTGTGTAAAGAAGCTTGTCCCGCTTTCAACCTCTCAAGATAATCTAATGTACACTTGCCTCTAGAAAAGAAAGCTTAGCAATTCTGCGCTAGAGATTCGGACAACGTATCTGTTTATTGATTTCCTCCAAACCGACCCTGCAGGGACCTGCATGCCTGGGAAGATCAGCGTCCGCTGAGCACCAGCCTGTTCCTTGAGCTGAAGCCCCGCATGATGCACGTGGTTGTCTGCAAGCTCGCCAAGGACCTCGCCATCTCGAGCTGATAGATGCGATCGAACCACATTCGTCGCGGCGACCAGTGCCACTGTAACCTGGCCAATCTTTTTGTGCATAAACGGATTTACAAGGTCATTCAAAATACAATCCCTCCACACAATTTTTTTTTTTAATTGTGTTTAGCTGGCACACAAAGTGGTGTCACACAGCAGACGAAAGGATGCATCGTACCCACACGCACGGCGACGTGACTGACAATCGCAGTGGCGTGAAACAAGGAGAAAAAAAATGGAAAGATGAAAATGACAAGTGTCTGGTTCACTTCTGCAACGTAGATGTTGGGCACAGGCAGAGAAGCACCACATTCTATGCGACCTCAAGGTTGTCCCAAGGTTACCACCGGTTTCGGTACCCGCCACCGCCACGACGAAAACCACCACCGCCGCCGCCACCATTTCGGTCACGGTCTCCGAACGGCCGCTCCTCGTCCCGCTTCTTCTTCCAGGCTTCGAAGCGTGTGGCCATGGAGTAGAGTTCCTGCGGAACCTCCTGGTTGGCCTCTTCCAGGATGGCGATCAGCTCCTTGGCCTGGCGCCAGTTCTCCCGGGTCACCAGGGTGATGGACTCGCCGCGGCGCCTGTTTACGAGCAACGCAGTTCGTTCCAGAGAAAACTTATCTGCTGCTATGTGCAGAGTTGAGGACAAAAGAAATGTCCGAGAACATTGGAGGCCCTGTTCTTTAAAATTGTCTGTCGTTTCTCATCCAATTTATATCGTCTAACATGTACTACAATTATTTAAGAGCTGGGCACAAACATTTGATAACGGATAATTTGTGATAGCGGAGCGCATGTTCGCCTGCTCCTTTTGCAGGGGTTGTGGTGAAGTCAGAACGCCGAGCCCTGATTGGCTCCAACTGAAAGAGAGTGGGTAGAACTCAAGGCAGCTTGCTTTCAATGCCTGCAAAAGAAGCAGAGAAACTTGTGCTCCACTATCACAAATTATCCATTATCAAATGTTTGTGCCCAGCTCTTTTATGGTAGCCCCATAAAAAAATATCTATGGCACAAAGCATGTTTGCATCTTCTACAAAAGCTACAGGGCCACAAAACTATTCCATTTACTTTAGCATGATCTTTAGAAAACGTAATTACAAATGATTGAATTTTTTGTTGATAAGAATCAAGTTGCTAAGGTTAAAAAATTTTGTAGTTATTTTTTAGAAATATTAGTCTCGTTGCACTCTAATTTACAAGGTGACCAACCCTGAAAATGATTATCCAGATCCAAATTTCCAAAGACATTTTGGCCAGAGATTTGTGTTTTGATGAAAAAAAAAACAATTCTGAGAAAACGGGAGCACTTCAAAAACATGCTTGTAAACAGCCTGAATATGAAACCTTAAATTAATGCAACTACTATACAACTGTGCATTTCCAATTGTACTAATTATAAAATATGTTCTTCGCAACTTACAGCTTGGAGGCAAAAAGTTCTTACAGCTCTTGAAAATGGTGATGCTGACCTCTACACCTGTTAGTGTTTTTTTTAGTGGATGAATATTTGAGCTATAAATCAATTTATAATGTCTATGCGGGCTGAATGTGCATTGAGGTGAACTCTAATACCGTTTTCACAAAACAGTGTTCAGAGTTGTTGAAAATTTGCAAGGGGGATATCTCAACATCTAGGGCAGATAGAAATATAACCTTTCCTGAAACATGTAGCTAAATGTGTGAAGCATAAAATGTTGAGGGCAGATTTTTTAATGTAGGTCTAAGAAAGTGTTTAATCTATCTTTTGTTTTATTATTTGTTAGTCACACATAAAGCACTGGACTTCAATGTGTAGTAAAATCACTAATAATGGGTTAATCTTAAAAGTGTTTCCAACATTGTACTCTCCACACTTTGTAGGACCTAGCTATGTGTTAAATATATTTTGTTGAGCAGTTTTTGCCCTTTTGTTCCTCCAAACAAAAGCAGGTGAGTTTTAATTATCTTGAGGACAATTCTAGTGATTTCGTGCCAACAATGAGAAAACGGATGACTGATGTCTCCCTAGATTCCCGAACAACTTCCAACCACCCCATTCGGAGATTGTCGTTACGTAGCCGTCTGTCGAGGTCCATTTCGTGGCTCTTGAAAACAGTTCCTAGTGAAACATGAGCCACTTTGCTCATGCATGTTTCGAAGTCTGCTATGGCGCATTGTTGTTGTGCAGTACTAACTAGGGAGCAGTAGACTTTGGCATCCAATTCCAACTTGCGAAAGTGAGATGTGTGAAGGGCTTATACAAGTTACACTACCCCACATCTCAAACAGTCTAGATATTGTGTTCTCGTGGCACAAATGGACTTTTCGGGGTGCGGTAGATTTTCACAGCACCGGGGATTCATAGGCCCAATTTTTTCATTTGGGCAACTCCCATAACTGACTTTTAGAAGCATGCCGTAGCTAAAATTGACGGCCACTAAAAGGATGACTCCAACCTGTCAAGGTTACTTACCCAGCTCTTCCAGTGCGTCCCACCCGATGGACGTATTCTTCAATGTTGCGCGGAAAGTCGTAGTTGAAGATGTGCCTGCAAAACGCGAAGACATGCCATTCCCATTTGCCGACACTTGCAGCCGAGAACGAGCGACTTATACGCACTATGCAAAGCCGAACGGCACATCTGGGTGGTCTGGGTGGTCACGGAGAACAAAAGAGAACAATTGACTGAATATTTACTATGCAGTCTCTAACAGAATAAAGAGTGCAGGGAGGCTCTTTCAGGTGCTCGTCCTCCAGGACACACTCTCTGCCCTCCACCATGCTTTAGCTGTACACACACGCTCAAAGTTCACAAGAAGCATCCCTGCCGTTCTTATCCTGGTACCGTAGTCGCAACATTCAAAAGAGCAGGCAACAAATGTGACATAAATAAAAATGGTAATCAACAAGCAGACTGCACTGCATTCTACAAATCTTTGTCTGCTTGTTCTACCGCTTTCCCACAATGCACAAACGCTAGGTGGGAGAAAAGCTTGTTCAGTCATGTTAAAGAGACATTGACAGGGTATTTTATTTATGCTCGCTAAGGTTTTCATTTTTATGTGACATATGAGAGCCCAATTACCCAGAACAGAATTCACTCTCTTTGTGGTCACAACAAGTTCTCTTTGGTTTAGACACGTGCACCAAATATAATCAATCGTGGGTCATCGAAAACACACACTCAATATTAAAAACAGAAAAATATATGATACCCACTTTTTGTGGCTTCTAAAAAGCTGCAAATATGTTGATTGAAAAAAAAAAAGAAGCTGCACAAAAAATTGGTAACACCCTGTGTATTCTCTGTGTAATTCTCAACATGGCGTCATATGTACGTATTGTGGGAGTAGCGGGCTGGACGGCTGAACGAAATGGACTAAGCGATGGCGGCAGATGACGGGCGAGGGACCTCTACTTCAGAACTGTCATTCACGGTACCGGCAAATCTGTCTAGCTTAGAAAAAAAATTGTTTACGATCACGACAAGTAGGGTCTATGACGTACGACACGCCCGAACTAATTCGCACTAAGACGCCGCCCTTTCTCCTGGCTAAAGACGTAGCTTGCATTACAAACCCGAATTGGTAAGAGCCTGAAAAATGCGCAAATGTCAAGCACTAAGTCCTTGACTGGCGTTTTTCGCAGCGACGTGCAAATTTTTCAATTGCCTCGTTCAACCAACAGAAGAAAGAAATGTGACAGCATTAAGGAGCTTGTGTCGCAGAAAAGCCGATGCCGGCTTTTCTGCGACACAAGCTCTTTAACGCAGTCATGTTAATATATGTGAAGCTGATGCTGTAGCAAAATATTGATTCAATAGCCTGGCAAAAAATAAATTACAATTTTTTGGGGGGTTGTCGGTGTCTCTAACGGGAGTCGGCTATTGTAATCAAACTAAATGCATCTTTTCTGTAACTGCTTTGCACAAAAAATAATTAAAAAAGAGGACAGCAGCCATGCTATGTGCCGCAAACAAAAAAACAAACCCTGTAAAAAAATTGCGGTGGCTTAGCTCGGCTATGCCAGGATATACGTAGCGTGAGCTTATGCGCACAAAATGAGAAGCTCTATCAAGCGGCTCCGGTGCAGCGTCAGTCTTGGCTACTGTGCAACGGAGGCGCACAGCTGGGCACGCGCCGGCGCCAGTGCGTCTGCTGCGGCTATGACGTCGCTCCTCTGGAATGCGCAGACCGGCGAGGCGTGCGGCGGCTCCGGCACGCCAGCTGTGCGCTGTGTGACGTCACTGCTCCTTGCGCATGCACAGCACGGCTCTTTGGGAGCCACACGAAACTGCTCAACCTCGGCCAGTGTAGCTCACGCCACAAAAAAAATTAATTTTTTACACAACACAATACGAACACGGTGAACAAGTGTCTGCTTTCTGCCCACTTTGGTATACCCATGTTCGACTGTAGATGTGAAAGAATGAGGGGGGGCAGGTGTACTCACGTGATATCTTTGATGTCGAGGCCACGGGCAGCGACGTCCGTGGCAATTAAGATCTTGACTGTCCCATCGCGGAGGTCTTCTAGGGCTTGCTCCCGGTCGCATTGTTCCCTGCGGACGAAAGCGCACTGAGCGAGGCAACTCCAAGGGCCTCAAGACAGAAGTCTGGCATACCTGTCCCCGTGGATCGACTGGCAGTTGATGCCGGCTAGGATGAAGTCGCTCGACAGGTAGTCCACCCTGGATGCACATTCAAGAATATTTAAAATAATCAAATAAAAAATCCACCCTGGATAATTTATCTAGCAATTCCAGTTTCTAGATTTGGAAAGACGATGGGGTTCAGAAAGACTGGGCATTTTTGCAGAAATTTGTAGAGTGCGACTTTGGTAAATGAGACGAGTACTATGAAAAACTAAAAGTAAACAAATGAAACCGCTACACTTCTTTCCCTCTGCGTCTGGAGATCGGAAAGGCTGCCAACGAGTGGTTCTGCACCTGCAAGATGTGACCACGTATAATGATGTCACGCGACCACATTTGACGATGCCACGGGACCACACGAAATGGTGTCGCGAGACCACATAAAATGGTGTCGCACGATACCGCTCCGTCACACAACTATAACTGTGGGATTACATTATCGCACAACCCATAATAATTACATGATCACACGACTCCTCTCACCATTGGTGTCGCAAAGATTTTGCGTCAACACGAGCATGTAGCAACTACAACCGTTGCATTTAAAGAATAAGGGGTCTGGTTACGAAGCAAGGGGGACGTGGTTCGATGCCCATTAAAGAAATAAGCGTTTACTTGCAAAGAGACCCGGCTGTTGCATCATGCTTTCACGACAGCATTTCATGACACTCTGTGCTTAGAAACCCGCTTCAAAACTCATTTTGTGTTAACATGTGGTTACCGTTAGGTTGGATAACTCCCCTCCCTTCCCCTCCCCCCTTCCCCCCACCAAAAAAAAATGATGGATCACCCCTTAATGCCGGCGGCAGCACTTACGTGGCTTTCTTGTCCAAGAAAACGATGACCTTGTCATCAGGCTGCATAGTCTCCAAAAATCCAAGCAGCTAAGTAAAAAAATAAATAAATAAAACAGTGAGCCAGTCATTACGCTGATTTGATCGTACAAGGTGTCGCCAGCCACTCACCTCCGATCGCTTCTCGCTTTCGTCGCAGATGATGATCGTCTGGCTCACTGTGTGTACAGCCTGCAGAGAATTCGGTTCATGTTTCAGTACACATTAAGCCAAATGTCACATGCAAACAAGAAATACCAACGTTGCCATCGTGCTATTACAATTTGATTTACTATGGCACAAACCAAAATATGGCGGGGTCAGGTCGCCCCAGTTGTACTATGTTATTTTCGTAATTGCTGCACTTCGAGTGAACTAGTAAAAGTTTTCAGCAACGACTGCACGCAAGAGCCCTGGGTGGCCTGAAGACAGTCTGCCTTGCGTTGGTGCGAGATCCTGCCCGTCCCGTCAATGCCAACAACTTTCTTGTTCGGAGGCACAGGTTTGCCTCATTTAACAAGTAGTTGCCTTGGTACTACAATGCCCGTCATTTGCGACGACGTCAGTGGGAAGTTTCAGAATAGTGCACGCTAAAGCTTTGCGTACGCAAAAAAAATTGACCGCATCTCACGTGGTGAATGATGTTGATTGGGGGCAAAGCTCTGGTGGTGCTTGTCTGCGTAGACGCTGAGCCGCAGCATGCCGAGCTTTTCGTTCGTTTTCGTCCATGTCAGAAAGAGAATTTGTGGTATGGAACATGGTTATATACGCATTTGACCGAGCGCTGTCGCTATTGGCCGAAGCGCATGCCTCCTCTCCTGAAATATGTCATTCTCCTCTCCCTCCTCTCCTTCCTCGCGGCGCGGAAGGAGTCGGGAGCAGCCGATATCGTTGCTTGTCGTCTGCTAGCGGTTGCGTTTTGGCTTCAAGAACTTTATTTTTCGGCGTTCGCCTGCTGTGTTTAGCTCGACGTCTTTAGGAGACATCGGTAGTGATTGCGATGCCTAGCGTGAAGCCTTCAATGCAGCGTGCGTACGGCAAGCGGAAGCGTCGGGCGTAGAACAAGAGGACTTCGCTCGTATCGCCAGCCGCGTTGCTTGCGGCGGACATACGGCAAGTTCCGCTGCCACCAGCTGCATCGTCTTCCGAGGTGCCCGCCCCTGATGTGACCAACGAAGAAGACGACGGCTTCGGCCCTGGTGCGTCACGACTCAACTCTCATTTCTACATGCCAAGCGAAACTGCTCAATGTGCGGCGCGGGCTGACGAGATGAAGCAGGATTTGACCGGGAAGTCTGCCACACAACGAAAGTTTGACCTCCTCATGTCACTGTCAAGGATAAAGAGACAGATTTCGGCACGCAGTCTGTGATCGTGGATTTGTATGTGTTGAACATGTTCTTTGCGACCACCAAATGTGAGCAGTGAGGAATAACCGTGCCCATTCACAAGCTGGTGCTTTGAAAACGTCCCCACGTCCCCTAAAAAAGCCCTTCTGAGGGCTAACCAATTGTTGCATACGGGCTGCTTTCCCTACCCGTGTCTCTCCCTTAGTATGAAATTCAAACCAAAGGCATTCTGCCCATCTAAGCTTCAATGTTGTTAGTTATGCATACCTAAATTTCAAAGTCGATTTTCTCAGCTTTGGTTTTTTCAGCCTCCTTTCCGGCCAGGAAGGCTTTTTGATTCACTTGCGCTCTACCGATTTTCATAAACTTGGTACTATTTTCTTGGGAATAAACTAGACTGCAAGCTAAAGCTATTTTTATTATGATATTTTGTGGTATATAAAACTGGCATTTTATTATTAGACAATGTTATAGCCGCTGTTGTATGTCTTCTATTCACTTTAATATTTTAGATGCTAAGGTGCTAAAGAAATAAAAATAGCTTTAGCTTGTATGGCACTTCTTTAGAAAGCAATTGATACCTTTTTTTCATTAAAATTTTAATCGGAAAGTTTTTTAAAACTTTTCCTGAAATTAGCTAATTAATATTTTATTTTGTTGATAACTTTTGACAAAGAAGAGATATCTGAAATCTGATTGCAGCTATGAAATCAACACAATAAACTGCATGCCTGCGCAAAAAAAATCATTGAGATAGACCAATAAACAAGCAATATTTTTTGAGAACCCACTTCCTCCCTTAAATGGGGCTCATAGATTGGACCCGAGCATGGCGTGTGCACTCGATTTGGGCTCGTGATAATCGATAGTTCGAAAAGCACTCGTGTAGTGGTCCATGTCCAATCGCTGCAACGACGACAATAGGCGAACGATAGCAATGTCGGGAACTCAACACTTGTCTCCTGCTTTGCCGACTCCAGCACATGGCTATGATAGACATTGGCGGCATATAATCGGCTCCAGATCACGTGGCCGCTTGTTCTGGCAACAAGTTAAGGCGGTCAAGGCTGGGTGGGGACTCACGGCCAAGTCGAGGGAGCCGACGAACACCTGGAAGGGGCTGCTCATGTACTGCTGGGAGAGGCGACGCACCCCCTCCGGCCAGGTGGCGCTGGTCATCACCGTCTGCCGGTCCGGGCGGATGTCCAGCAGCACCTTCTTGATCTGGGGCTCGAAGCCCATGTCCAGCATGCGGTCGGCCTCGTCCAAGATCTGAGTCATTCATGAAAATTCAAGGGGCATTCCCTCCCCCCACCCCACATCCTCGGAGTTAATTTTAGCTAAAAGTTCAGAGTTTAACAGAGTTTATTTTTCTTTGATCCCCAATTCCCCGAAATTCTGAATTCAATTTTACCGTGTTTCCAATTTTACAAAATTAAAAAAGAAAATAAAAATTGTCCAGACACAAATGCACCCTAAATTAATCGAAACTAACAGGTATCGAATGATATCACTGCAGCTGCATTTGGCATTGGCTCCCTTGCCATCGGCAATGTTAACCATCCGTCAAAAAATATTTCAAAGAAGTGCTGCTTGACAATGGTCATTACTTCGAATTAACTAAACTCCCGCACATAGTCGCTAGGAAGGAGGAAAGATTCAGCCGCTTTCCCCTTCCATTAAAATGTATGTATTCATAACTTTCTCCGTTATAAACACTATCCCTTTTAAACAATGACATTTGTCATGACCCAGGGCACCATGAGCCGTTGTCCCAAACGCACCTTGACGAGTTAGAAGGAAAAACCCCCTTTTGTCAGTAGTCAGAGATTTTAAAGGAAACTGAAGCGGCCTCCCGTCGAAACCACTGACCCTGTGCTTTTATAAAATTTATTTGTTAAACAAAGTCTGTATTGCTTTTTATTTTTTCTGCCGTGACCTTGAAACTGAAATTTTCAGATATAACTCTGAATGGACAGAAATTTTACTGCCGAGTGTTTTTCATCTAAAATTTAGATGATCTCTAAATTTTGGGTGGGAGCTTACCCAATATTTTACGCTATCTCTGTCTTCATTCAGCACATAGAAAGCGAAATTATTAATGTTCCACGGGAAGTCAAAATTATATTACTACAATCCCTCGAGGTGAAAACGCATGTTGTACTCTGAATGGTTTAATCAACTAAGAACAAGATCAGACACGCCCTACATAAGGAACGAATCGCGGCGGCCACTCACGAGAAACGTGACGTATTTGAGGTCGATGATGTTGTTCATGACCAGGTCGTTGAGGCGCCCGGGGGTGGCGATGACGATCTCCACGCCCAAGTTTACCGTCTGGATCTGTTCTCTCCGGTTGCCGCCGCCGTAGATGCACACGCTGTAATGGCGACGGTAATGATAACCCTAGAGGGCCAGCTAATGTCTCAGCTGGGCCAAACAAACGACCGTCACCACAGCTCTGGGCAGACTGGCGGCGATCACAGTTTTGCTTTTTGCTCAGGAAACTCTCGAATCCGGTGCCCTGGGAGTAGGCAGAGGCTCTATGGTTAGCGACAGGTTACGGGCGCAGTAGAAGCTCTGCCTTTTGCACCAGGCTTCTTTTCTCAATAACACTTCTGCAGCTTGTAGGCCCCACGGAAGGCGACAAGTGCATGCCAGAGGAAGAACTTCTACCATGCTCTTAACCAGTCGCCGACTATAGTTACAGTGATGTACCTGGGCTAGACAACGAGGGGAGATGCAAATTCTCTCGGGGCAGTTCTTCAAGATGGCTAGGGGTAGGGTGCCTCAATGCCCTCCTGGTTAGGGTGACGCCCTCTTTTTGTAGTACCCGGTGCTGAAGGCACACGCTCGCGGGTAAAATACGAACAAATAAAAACGACAACATGCCGCCACAATGCAGCGAATGCCAAGAGCTTGTGCCCAGAGATGCCCTTTCATGCGCTTCGGAGCAAAAAAGAGAAAAGCTTCGCAAGCAAAACGGTTAGGTGTCACCACACTGAGCAAAGCACACCAGAAGGTACCCTAGCTCAAGGTTACCAGATCCCAGAGAGTCTCGACTACAACAACACAAGTCATCACCATTCGGGGGTTTCCAAATGTGGCCTCACCATCGGATGCCTCGATAGTGGTACTTCCTGGCCTCGCGCTCAATCTGCTGGGCCAGTTCCCTGGTCGGTGCCAGCACCAGGCAGGAAGGGCCGGTTCTCTCCTCCCTGGGACTGCATCAACACGCGGGACGTCGCTTCAGGTACGGAAGACATCTGTGTATCCAAACTCTACTTCGTCCCACCTCGTAATGACCACGGCCAAAACCACGAGGGACCGCCCAACCACGAGCCAGTTAGAAGTCATCCGGTACATTGCTCCGACGATGGGCACGATGGCGCAATGTATCGAACGGCATCCATCTGGCTTGCGATTGGACCTCCTGGCCGGTTGATTTTATTGCGGTCCATTGCAAGATGAGACGACATATAGACACACTAAACTGACCACAGTCTCGACTAATTACCGTATTTACTCGCATAATCCTCGCACCCCTAATGTGAGCCACCAAAAATTGAATTTTCCTTTTCCTCGCGTAATCCTCGCACCCCCAAAACTGCAGCGGTGAAAGTCGCCTGCTCGCAAAACCCGCATGATGCACGCGCTCTCCACCACCCGCATTTTTCGGCGACCGTTTGGAGTTTGGCAAACGGCACTCCAAAAGGAGTGCCATTTGGCACTCCGTTCGGAGTGGCGCGGCGCCGGAAAATGTTAAAATTTATGCTGAACCGTGTGTACTCACGCAGAAGCACAGAAGTGCTTTTGTGAGACTGGTTGAATTGTAGGAATGCTTTATTTGTGCATAAACTTACTATCATTATTTTAATCAGCGAGAGCCCGCAATTCGTTTCAAAGGTGACCCAAGTCGTTTTCAACTATCATCCCAAATTAAAAAAACCCACCTCTGAAACCACAAAAAATATATTTTTCTTTTGCAAACAGAGTCATTCCATGCCAAACGTCCCAGGCGTGATGCGTGACCATTGCCGATTCCTTTGAAAAAAATCACAGCGGTTCTTTATGTGTTGAATAGTCACTTGCCTAATTATTTTCGTAAACAAAATATTTTGGCCGCGCTAGCGCTGCTTGAAATTCCCGAAAAGGCGCAAAACTAGGCACAAGTAAAAAAATTGCCAAAAGTACAGATCTTTAGTTATCAACGCACAATTTTTTCTGTCCGATTCTTCTTGCATTATTGCTTGATATGAGGCCAATTTTTAATAATATAGTTGTTTTTTTGTTTGTTTTTAATTGAAGACAAAATGGTGAATCTTGGAGTTTTCGGGATTTTTTTGTTTAAATTTGGGAGCCTGTATACCCGTACTAGGAGTGTTTTCTGCTTCTATTGTAGATATACGTCTTGTATAAAATAGCTTGCTACTGTTAACAAAAAGGTTTTCGTTATATTAAAGCTTAAAGTTGCGTAAAACGGCATTTTGGTTTAAACTAAACCGCAAATTTCGCAGTGAGGTGGTCCAAGTAAAAATATGCCAGACCACTCACGCGATAAAGCGCCATATTGCCGCGCGCACTGGCCAAGTAGGCAGCGCGCGCGTGGCCTAATGGTTATCGCGCCTGGCTCCCACGCGAAAAGCTAGGGTTCGAATCCTGGGAGCGACGTGTCTTTTGTTTATTCCTGTAACTTAGTGTTCTGGAGAATTCGAGAATCATGTTGCTTGTTCCAGGCCCGAATGTTCTGCGCGTCGAAGTTTCTACGCCGATTATTCCCGAAGATCACGCATGTACATAAGGGGCTCCGCGTGGCGAGCCGCAGTCAGTCTCGCCCCAGCGTTCGACTCTGCTGCCACGCCGACTTCGACGCCCGCGACGCTCTATTATTATCTTTTGTACAGTGTAGACCGCATATAACGTATGTCGCGGGAGTCGCGAAAATCCGCACTATAAGCGGTACCGCACTATAACCAAAACATCAATTTTTCAGGCCAAAATACATGCCATCAGACAACTTACCTTTGTAAAAGAATTTATTTCTATGGTAGATGAAAAAATAAAGCTTAGTTTGAGGAAAGTCTTTATTTCACCAGATTAGTACACTTCTCTCTCAAGTGTGTCACACCTTTTGAAACAAATGAGCGGCTTTTGCCTGGCGCAGCCTCTTAGCGGCGTCGCGGATTGCGGACGGACGTTGCGAGCGTTCAGGATTGCTAACCCTAATCTCTTTTCTCCGGAGATGAAAACGCGTGAAAATTCGCATCCTTCATACGGTACGCGCCAGTAATACCTTGCACTTGAGCACACGCATGAAATGCGCCAAATAAGAAATCCGGGCGATGTTCGAGGACACAAATGCTTAGAAAGCACCACTGTAGTCGAAGTAAACAAACACGACGACACGGGCGTTTCTGCCGACTTGAGAGCGCCGCCACGACATCGCCGCTCGAGTAGGTGGATCTTCTCTTCTAATACGTGCCGGGTTATCATAGCGACACACGACGAAAATTCACAGTCAAGGATAGCGCTTTTACGCGGAACGATGAGATGAACGCCGTCTACGACGACGATCACAACGTTGATCACAGCCGACGCCTTGTTCGCGGATAGAAGCAGCCGGCCCGCGACGGGCATGCAGCGCGCGCGAACACTTCTCCTGTCGTTGCGGTTGTTGGTTTCCAACGCAGTGGAGGGACGCACGCACGTGAACGACACGTGCGTGCGTCCCTCCGTCGCTAGGGCAACTGAAGCCTCTCTCTTCGCTTCTCCTGCTTCTTCGAGCACCCTCCTTGCCCCGCGAGGGCCGCTTGCGCAACGCTTGCGGCTCGCGCCGTCAGCGCCGTTATCTAGTGTCGCACAGGCAAGCGTGCTCGCTGCTCCGGTCGTCGGCGCGGTCGGCGGGCTGTGCAAGAAACCGCACTATAACCGGTATTTCCCGTCGCGCGCCTGCGTTTTAAGCGGTATGTAATTACATGGAGTTCTATGGGAGGCGAACCGGTGGTTTAAAAAAACCGCGTTATACCCGGTCCTGCACTATAAGCGGTTACGTTGTAAGTGGTCTATACTGTACTCGTTTATTTTTGGCACAAGTTCGCCACATTAAACGTTTATTTCTTTCTGTTTATTTCCTGTTTTTTGTTTGGTCACCACCCGTGACATTTGGTGGAGGTGCGGGGTACCGCATGCCCCTGCCGCGTACCCCTCCGAGGGCCCACAGTGCAAGTCCGACGCCTAGCCCACGAAGAACCGACGAAAGCACTTCCGAGATCCGGTTCAGTCGTCGCACCCAAGGTCTACACCCGGAATTCGGACCTCTACCTCCCAAGACTAAGCAGCCAACGAGACCAACGATGGACAGCCAGTCGTCCCAGAACCCGTCCACCGCCAGCGTCGTATACCTGCCCGTCGCACCCAAAACTCCGACGCCTTTCCACGGAGACACCCACGAGGACATCGAGGACTGGCTGCAACATTATGAACGTGTAGCCCGACATAACGGGTGGTCAGCTGAGCACCGCTTGCAGAACCTTTGCTTCTCGCTGGAAGGTACTGCAAGGTACTGGCTGGAGAACCACGAGGCTTCTTTAACCTCGTGGGAGGTGTGCAAGCAAGAGCTAGTGAAGACGTTTACCAGCCAACACCGACGCGAGAGGGCCGAAGACATCCTTCGAACAAGGACCCAAGGTCTGAATGAAAGCATCACCAGCTTCGTTGAGGATGTTCTTCGCCTGAGCGCCCGCGCCGATCCTCAGGCTACAGAGGAGAAGAAGCTGCGACACCTGATGAGGGGTGTCAAAAGCGAGATATTCGGAGGTCTCATTCGCAATCCTCCGACAACTGTCGACGGGTTCGTCACGGAGGCGACGAATAGGGAGCGTGCGCTACTAGCACGCGCCAGACACTACGAGCGGCACCCTGGCGTGACTACTCTGGCGACATCCGGATACGACCTTGGTACCGACCTCCCAGGCATCCGTGACATCATCCGTGAAGTCGTCCGGGAAGAAATCCGCAAGATGCTCCCCGCTACGGATCCCTCGTCCTCCCTGTCGCTCGCCGAGGTCGTCCGAGAGGAAGTCCACCGAGCCTTCCAACCTGAGATTCCGATCAAAACGACGACGCCAGAGGAGCCTAATTTGAGCTACGCCGCCATGGCCCGAAGATCGCCGCAAGCTAACCGCCAGACCACGGCGCCACCCCGACGAGACCCTCCGATGCCACAGTATCCTCGACGCCAGGAAGGACAAGTCCACGACGTTCGCCCGGAGCAACCCTCGTCGAGGAAGACCGACGTGTGGCGAACGACCGACCGACGCCCGCTCTGCTACCACTGCGGGGAAGCCGAACATGTGTACCGCCGATGCCCATACCGACGACTCGGGCTGCGCGGATTCCACCCAAACGACCCGCGCCCCCGGTGTGGTGAACGCCCTCGGGAGATCGACGAGTACCTGCGACGACCCCAGTCCCCCGAGCCTGCGTCCCGCCGAGAGTTCCGGTCGCCATTGCCACGACGTCCAGCTTCGCCGATGCACCGACCCCGACGTGAAAGCCTGTTGCCCCTCGCTCCTCGCCGGAGAAACTAGGCGCGGCAACCCCTGGAGGTGGAGTTGCCGAAGACGACCGACGTAAAGAGCCTCCAAGAACGCCGGAGCGCTCCCAGTCTCCCGACGCCACGCATCGCTACGACGCCCCTGCAACGGTGTCCAACAACCTAAACGTCGTCATCGACGGTCACGACGCATCGGCACTCGTGGACACCGGAGCAGACTACTCAGTCTTGAGTGGGAGGCTCTCCCGCCGCCTTCGAAAAGTCATGACGCCGTGGGAAGGACCCCAAATACGAACCGCCGGAGGACATCTCATCACACCAGTCGGGAGATGCACTGCTCGCGTCGAGATCCACGGTGAAACGTGCTGTCAAGTTCGTCGTTCTGCAAGACTGTTCGAGGGACGTTATCCTCGGAATGGATTTTCTCTGCGAGTATGGCGCCGTCATCGACCTCAAAACAAACCGGCTGACGCTACGAAAACCTGCTCCACCAGCGGAGGGACCCGAAGCGACGTCACCCATGGTCCGAGTCCTCGCAAACCACGTAAACCTACCACCGCGGTCGAGTGTTTTCGTACTTGTCGGGATCGATGAAGCTTCCCGTGGCGAAGTTCTTCTCGAGGGAAGCCTCCAATTGCTCCTGGGAAGAGGCATAGGCGTCGCAAGGGGAGTAGCTGACCTTCAGGATGGGCGGACTGTGGCCCTCGTGACGAACTTCCGAAACGAAACGCAACACCTCACGAAAGGTGCAGCCGTGGGCCACGTCGAGAAACTCCGAAACCCCGCCGAAATCACTGCGATCACTGACGAATCCTCGCCGCCCCAGCAAGACAGTACGTCGCCAGCGCAGCTCGACATTGACCCTAAGCTTCCGGACCCTAAACGGCGTCAGCTGGTTAACCTCCTCGCCGAATACCGCGACTGCTTTGCGACGTCGTCGAAGGTGCGCCAGACCGCGGTTGCCAAGCACCGCATCGTTACTGAGGACGATGCGCGCCCTGTGCATCGATCGCCGTACAGAGTCTCCGCTAAGAAAAGGGAGGTGATCCATCAGCAAGTTCAAGAGATGCTGAATGACGACATAATCCAACCTTCAAGCAGTCCATGGGCCTCTCCAGTCGTGCTGGTTAAGAAGAAGGACGGAACTCTTCGGTTCTGCGTGGATTACCGGCAGCTCAACACGGTTACGAAGAAAGACGTCTACCCACTCCCCCGCATCGACGACACTCTAGACCGGCTGCGCCACTCTCGATACTTTTCATCGATGGACCTGAAGAGCGGCTACTGGCAAATCGAGGTCGACGAACGGGACCGAGAGAAGACAGCCTTCGTCACGCCGGATGGACTGTACGAGTTCAAGGTGATGCCCTTCGGACTATGCACGGCGCCAGCAACTTTCCAGCGTGTCATGGACACCGTACTGGCAGGGCTGAAGTGGCAGAGTTGTCTCGTCTACCTTGACGACGTCGTAGTATTTTCAGCTGACTTCGACGAGCACTTGAGACGACTCCGAGCTGTTCTTCAAGCCATTCAGACCGCCGGACTCACACTCAAGCCGTCAAAGTGCCGGTTCGCCTATGACGAACTGAAGTTCCTTGGCCACGTGGTTAGTAACGAAGGCGTCCGCCCAGACCCCGAGAAGACTCGCGCCGTCGTGGCATTTCCAGCGCCGACAGATAAGAAGGCCGTGCGAAGATTCCTTGGACTTTGTGCCTATTATCGACGCTTCGTTCGGGATTTCGCAAGGATTTCCGCACCACTTACGAATCTCACGAAGGACGCCAAGAAGTTTGAATGGGCCGAGGAGCAACAGCAGGCATTCGACGAACTGAAACGACGACTCCAGACTCCTCCTGTGCTTGGACATTTCGACCAGGATGCGGAAAAAGAAATTCACACGGACGCAAGTAACGCGGGACTGGGCGCAGTACTAGTCCAAGTGCAAGAAGGCATCGAGCGAGTCATCGCCTACGCAAGTCGGACATTGTCCAAGGCGGAGAAAAATTACTCCACAACTGAGAAAGAATGCCTTGCGGTCATCTGGGCAATAACGAAGTTTCGTCCGTACTTGTACGGCAGCCCGTTCCGTGTAGTCACGGACCACCACTCGCTCTGCTGGCTTGCGAAGCTGAAGGACCCGTCAGGACGCCTCGCTCGATGGAGTCTTCGACTACAAGAGTTCAACATGACAGTGGTCTATAAGTCAGGCCGCAAGCACAGCGACGCCGACTGCCTGTCCAGAGCCCCCGTCGAAACCCCTTCCGGCTGCAGCGACGACAATGACGACGAGTGCTTTCTAGGAGCAGTGAACACCGACGATATGGCACGACGTCAACGGGACGATCCTGAGCTGCGCGCATTAATCGAGCACCTGGAAGGGGGCAGGAGTACCGTGCCACGTGTCTTCTCACAAGTACTGCCGACCTTCGCCATCCGACAAGGTGTACTCTACAAAGAGAACTTCGGCAACAACAACACACCTTGGTTGCTGGTAATCCCGAGTGACCTTCGAGACGAGATCTTCCAAGCCTGCCACGACGACCCGACATCCGGACACCTTGGTTACAGCCGGACACTGGCCCGTATTCGTGAAAAGTATTACTGGCCGAAGCTCCCCAAGACCGTCCACCTATACACACGATCATGCCACGAGTGCCAGCGACGCAAGAAACCGCCGACGAGGCCGGCCGGACTTCTGCAGCCCATTTCTCCTCCAACTACACCCTTCCAGCAGATCGGAATGGATCTACTTGGTCCTTTTCCGCCTTCGACGTCGGGGAACCGCTGGATCATCGTCGCCACAGATTATCTCACGCGGTACGCCGAAACAAAAGCTCTTCCTTCAGAGACTGCTGTGGAAGTCGCCAAGTTTTTCATCGAGTCCATCGTCCTCCGGCACGGCGCTCCCGAAGTTCTGATTACAGATCGCGGATCTTCGTTCATGGCCCAGCTGACGCAAGAGATCCTTCGTCTCAGTGGCACCGGCCATCGTCGAACCACTGCATACCACCCGCAGACCAACGGACTGACCGAGCGACTCAACAAGACAATCGCCGATATGATCTCTATGTACGTCGACGTAGAGCACAAGACGTGGGACAAGGTGTTGCCCTACGTCACGTTCGCCTACAATACAGCGGTTCAGGAGACCACTGGATTCACCCCTTTCCAGCTGGTACATGGTCGGAAGGTAACGACCATGCTGGACGCAATGCTGCCCCATGAGCCATCTGACAATGAGAGCGACGACGCCCAGGCGGTTGCTCAACGCGCCGAAGAAGTCCGCCAGCTCACCCGACTCATGATTCAAGACCAGCAACGCGTCGACGCGGGCCGCTACAACCTTCGTCGCAGGGACGTTCACTTCCAGCCTGGAGACAGGGTGTGGGTGTGGACGCCCATCCGTCGCCGCAGCCTCAGTGAGAAACTGCTGAAACGGTACTTTGGACCATACAAGGTACTTCGTCGCCTCGGCGAGCTGAACTACGAGGTGATGCCCGATGGAACACGGACTTCATCACGCCGCCCTCCACGACCAGAAGTCGTCCACGTCGTGCGCATGAAGCCGTACTACGCTCGATAGGACAGTGGACCTTACGTATTCCAAATGACTCTTTATTTTACCGTTCTTTTTGTTTGCCTTGTTTTGTTTTGTGCTGCATCGGGGCGATGCACTTTTTAAAGGGGGGAGTAATGCCGCGCGCGCTGGCCAAGTAGGCAGCGCGCGCGTGGCCTAATGGTTATCGCGCCTGGCTCCCACGCGAAAAGCTAGGGTTCGAATCCTGGGAGCGACGTGTCTTTTGTTTATTCCTGTAACTTAGTGTTCTGGAGAATTCGAGAATCATGTTGCTTGTTCCAGGCCCGAATGTTCTGCGCGTCGAAGTTTCTACGCCGATTATTCCCGAAGATCACGCATGTACATAAGGGGCTCCGCGTGGCGAGCCGCAGTCAGTCTCGCCCCAGCGTTCGACTCTGCTGCCACGCCGACTTCGACGCCCGCGACGCTCTATTATTATCTTTTGTACTCGTTTATTTTTGGCACAAGTTCGCCACATTAAACGTTTATTTCTTTCTGTTTATTTCCTGTTTTTTGTTTGGTCACCACCCGTGACAATATCAACTTGTGATTAATAAAATTTAAACAAAGTAATATTTTTTTAAGCGAGAAATTATTTTTTTGAAGTTGAGCTCCAGCGACATTGCGCAGAGTGGTTCCATGCGGCGGCTTCTCCACACAGCACGACGACAATGGACCTTATCTGAGCCCAGGCACATGTCCTGGTGCTCTAAATGGGGCATGCAGCTTAGTTTGCGCAGCAATAAGTTGTCACAAAGTAGGGAGCAAGAAAATACAGTTCTTTATTCCTATTTTTTCCAGGCAGTGGCTTGCACCTGGTGAGTGTTACGTTATAAAGCTGGGAGCTCTCCGTGCCATCTGTGAAGTTTTTTAACCAGAGTTTGTAGGTTACTGTTTTAACCGTTTTCGAACTGGACGGGAACGTAACTACAGCGTTACTACGTATACAAGCTCTATTTGCAGAAAAGTACATCTTGTGGCCTAAAATAGAGGGCGTGGGCGAAACAAGACGAATAGTTCATTTACAAGCACATAGATGGCCCTAGCCGATAGCTAGCAACAGAGTATGCACCACGGCTCAGATAAGGTCCATTCCGTCGTGCTGTGTGGAGAAGCTGCCGCATGGAACCACTCCGCGCAGTGTCGCTGGGGCTCAACTTCAAAAATTATTTTCTCGCTTAAAAAAAATATTACTTTGTTTAAACTTTATAAAGCACAATTTTGTATGGCGCTTTATCGCGTGAGCGGTCCTGCATATTTTTAGCTAGACCGCCTCACTGCGAAATTTGCGGTTTATTTTAAACCAAAATGCCGTTTTACGCAACTTTAAGCTTTAATATTACGAAAACCTTTTTGTTAACGGTAGCAAGCTATTTTATACAAAACATATATCTACAATAGAAGCAGAAAACACTCCTAGTACGGGTATACAGACTCCCAAATTTAAACAAAAAAATCCCGAAAACTCCACAAATTCACTATTTTGTCTTCAATTAAAAACAAACAAAAAAACAACTATATTATTAAAAATTGGCCTCATATCAAGCAATAATGCAAGTAGAATCGGACCGAAAAAATTGTGCGTTAATAACTAGAGATCTCTACTTTTGGCAATTTTTTTACTTGTGCCTAGTTTCGCGCCTTTTCGGGAATTTCAAGCAGCACTAGCGCGGCCAAAATATTTTTGTTTACGAAAATATTTAGGCAAGTGACTATTCAACACAAAGAACCCCTGTGATTTTTTTCAAAAGAATCGGCGATGGTCGAGCGTCACGCCTGGGACGTTTGGCATGAACAGCGAGATTGTTTTAAGACAATACCCAATCCAATTTTCACCTCAAGACTGCAAGTCTGTTAAAAAAAACGGAGTCGTAACCGAACCAGGAGAACCAGCACGGAGGAACTCGTCGCTCAGGCTGTGCCGCGCCCACAGCAACCCAATTCCAATCGACCCATTTCCGGTGCTCGGTGGTCACGAAAATTACGCACTCGTCCACTTTATTATTTTCTATTGTGTGGATGTGCCACGGACGATTGGCTACTTCTCGAGCACTCCCGAATTTTGGGTCGCCGTCAAGCAAAAACGAGATAAATAGATTGGGGAAAGCCCCGAGCAACCATTTCTCAACTACTGTAAAGTTCCGAAAGAACGCCCACCCCAAAGAAAGAGATAAATGGCGAAAAACATGGAGTGGGCTATCTTTGGGGATGTCACAGCAAAACTTTATCAAAAATTAATGATAAGCACACTGGCAACGGCTACAAACCACGTGTTGCGGGAATTGATACCGCAGGTTGCGGACACCGCAAATTCGCTTTTTATGTGATGCGATAAACACGCAAGAATTTGCTGCAAAGTCGTGTCACGGGAAAGGATACCACAGGTTGCGGACGCAGCAGATTCGCGTTTCACGATGTGAAGGACCCGCGGATGACCGCTGAGAAGTCACATCTTACGGGAACGAATACCGCAAATTGTGGAAACAGCAGATTAAAGTTTTATGATGCAATAAACTTGAAGGAATCCGCTACAAACTTGCCTGTCACGGTAACCGATATCGCAAGCGCAGATCGTATGATATGGGAACAAATACCACAGATTGCAAATGCAGCAGAATCATATTTCACGATGCAATATACACGCGGGACCAACCCGCATGGAATCGAGATCGCAGGTGCAGATTGCGCACAAAAACGCGGGATTTACTACAAACTTTATGTCACGGGAACAGATAACGCAGATTGCAGACGAAGCAGATTTGGATTTCACGGTGCAACATACACGTGGGAACAAGTTTCGTGTTACGAAGCCGCTATTGTGCGTGCAGATTGCGGACAAAAATGGGGGAACTTGTTCTGAACTCGCTTGTCATTCGTGCTGGTACAGCAAATTGTGCGGTTAATGCGATTCCCGTCAAACTTCACGCAGGTGCGCAATGTTTCGGAATTTTATGTTGCAGATATTTAGCCAGAAAAACAGGATGGGCAATCTCTCGTGGTTGGGCGGTTTTTCAGGACTTTACGGTATGGCTGTTAACGAGACAAGAACGGCAGAAGTTTCTTTTGAAGGCTCAGCCTCCAGCATGCGCCTGTTGCCATGCTTCGAATGTGCATGCGCGCTCAAGGCTCGTGAAAACGCCGTAAACCATTCTTTACTTTTAGCTTGGTTTGCTATTTATTTTTGTAACACCAAAAGGTTGCCCCCTTTTAGTAATCATAGTGTTTGGATCAATGATGACCTCGGCATAAATGCAGCTAGAAAGCTATGATGGGATATAAGCAGTGTTGGGTGAAGAGGTTATCTACTTGAAGTAAAGTACTATAAATGCAATAAAGTAAAACGTTTTAGCACAGTTTTTCGTGATGGCCATTCCTTACTCTGGTGCAATGCCCTTCTTCATTTTTTTTTTTTTAATGGTATGCATTGTCCCTGGCATAATCGGGGGTGCAGCAGTTATTTTCGGAAATGGTGCTGAAAATTGGATAAAGTCGGGTGGCCACAAAGTAGTTGTTTAACTTTCAATCAGAAACTATTCAACACAATCAACTTACAAAGCTCCTACTTGTTGACAAAGCATCATTTTGTGATACAAATTTACCAGGACCAAATTTGAAGAGTGTACTTTAAATTGGCAGCGTTACTTTCCTTGGAAAGTAGCAGGCAAAATGTGTCCGCTCAAGTTTCTGGTGAGAGTAGAATATCCCTCCCTGTATTTCTTCGGAGTTGAAAAAGCATCAATTTGTGAAACAAATTTAACAAAACCAACTTTGGAGAATGTACTTTGAAGTCAGGAATGTACTTTCCTCGGAAAGAACAAAAAAAAGAAAAAAACTGAGTAAAATACAAGTACATGCTTAGAGAATGTACTTCAAGTAAAGTACAAGCTTTCTAAGCCTACTTGAAGTATTACTTTAAGTACAATGTAGTTAAAGTACTTAGCATGCTGTTTAGAGTACTTCCCAACATTGGATATGAGCAGACACTGCTGACTGGTAAATACAGTCATCTTTGCTTCATTGTCCCTTGCCACGATAATAAGTGTGGCAGGAAAACAATCTAAGAATTGTGTTTTTTTCAACTTTTCTTGGTTGTACACTGAAAGTTAGCCCACTCCTTATTTTCGCCTGATTTCAGGTGGGCCATATGTCGGGATATTACGGTATAGCGGTTTTTGTGCGGAAAAAAAAAAGCCCACTTTCGAGCCGCAAAGCATTTCTCTCCGCCGTCGAGTTCTGCTCACAAGGGCAGCGGAGACTCACACTGGCTGGCTATCGATGTGGATCATGGCGGGAAGCAGGAAGGCCAGGGTCTTGCCCGTGCCTGTCTGGGCGATCCCAATGAGGTCATGCCCTTGCAAGAGCAGGGGCCACGCTTGGCTCTGCAAAGGAGGACACGGCGTTGGCAGTCGGCACAAGAGCCTATTCTCCCAGCCAAAGAAGAATGATTGCGTCGCACGCGGGTTTAGCCGTCGGGATGTCTGTTGGCCGCCTGGGAGTCTTGTGCCTCCGCTGCAGACGAGAAATTTTGCCGGTGCAGTACCGCTGCTAGCCCAAGGTGTTTAACGTGCATCATGCAGTTGCGATACACAACCGTACAATGATACTATGCTCGTCCAGATTGGAATGGGCAGGGGGTGGGGATTTATTTATTTATTTATCTATTTATTCAAAATACCCCAAGGGCCCTCCGAGGAAGGTATTGCCGTATTTTGCGGGCTATAGTTCGCAACCGGTGCATAGTCCATGGGGGCAAATTTGGGGTCAAAATAAGAGTTTTTGCTTAGATAGTCTGCACCCAATGCATAGTCTGCATTTGGTGCATAGTCCGCGTTTAGTGCCTAGTCTGAACGTAAAAACTATAATACACAGCACAACTTGACAAATGCCGGCTGTATTAGCTCACATCGAAACTTGTATCATATACATAAACTAACCTTAATATACACTGTTATTCATAAAATCCTTCACATCTTGTCACAAGTCTGTCGTTTGTTTATTATGTGGCACATTAGAAAGTCTTGTATATTATTTTCATGTGTACCCTCGCACTCCTGTAACAGCCCCAAAGGGCTGACAGTGACAATAAACAAATAAATAGAAAAAACAGTGAACTATCTAGAAAAAATAAATAAATCCTTGTATAGTCCGCATTGAGTAAAAAATCAATTTTTAAACATGTATAGTCCACGGACTATATAGGTAGCCCCGAAAATATGGTACATGGGAGAGAGGGAGTACATAAAATACAAAATAGACTAAATAACAAAAATGTAGTTATGACAGCAAAACAATATAAAAAAACAAGCTAAAATGATGAACGAAGTAAATATAATTAAATGCAGACAATAGAAAAGATCAATAGCTGGTGACAGGTTAAAAAATAACACTTTCCTGCACGTGGAGTCAAAGCCTGACAAAGGCAACAAAAAGTGCAGCTTGTATTGAATCCTTAGCCAGTCGCCGACCATAGATGATATTATCATTGCATGTGCGTTTGTAAAATCTTAATTTATTGCAGCCAGGAAAAAGTAAAGGGACAATGCTGGCGCAATCAGGCGTAGCGAGAACAGCTGCTTCAGTTTTGTCAGTCTTGCTCCCTTGCGAGGCCTGTAGCGTAAAAAGCAGCCCAAACTCAGGATGACAGTGTAACCAGTCAGGCAGAGCCAAGATGAGTTTCTTGAAAATTTTAAACCTTTTCTTTAGCGCAGCTTTTCTGTGTTTACTGTTTTGTCGGATTATTGGGAAACTTCTCGAGTTTTCGCTTGCACTGACCAGAAATTCTTGAATTCGTTCAACTCTGTATGTACAGTCAAATCTCGACAAACAGAATAATAAAGTTGTACCAAGTTGCAAATTTTGTTGCATCGGCACGTCTTGTAACGGAGCTCATATACAAAACGAGCAGGCTTGCCATGAATACGAGCTCTGACCATTATGCATCGGGGAAACAGAAAGCCTCACCTGGATGGGAGAAGGTTTCTCAAACTTGTTTTTGTAGATTTCATTCATAATTTCAGCTGCAGGAAAAAGAAAATATGAAAGCATAAACAAACTGTACAGCACACAACGCACTCAACAAAGATTTGAACTCAAACAAGTAGAAAGGAAAGCTTGTCACTAAGAAAGCATGTCACTTTTATGTCATGGACTTCAGAAATACAACAGAGGTCAATGCGATAAATCGTAGAGTACTGTTTCTATACTGTGACGGTCAGTATCAGCACAGCTTCACACCAATTAGACCAGATGTTTATGTTTCACGACACGCCGAAATACGCCGAAAAGGTGCCACAGTACGAGAGGTTGATCTTACGTCTTGTACAATCTGTATGTCTGCCCACTGTAGCTTTTCGAAATAGCCCACAATTTTTGCCAATACAAGAGCAGTATGGCTTTTTTGTTTCAGCGACAGTTGTATATGCTTAAACAAGCAGAACCACTTTTACGACTATAGGAACAATCGGACTTGCACTTTAATTGAAATTTGCCCATTAAAGATAGCCTTCAATTGAGCGAAGGTGACAACAGATGTACTAACACGTGATGCAAACTTCTTCACTCTCGAAAGGAACTCACGGTAGTGTGCAAAGGCTTGCTCAAACGTGGCCACGGGGTTGGTGGGGACCGGCGCGCTGCCCTCCTTCTCGTCTAGTCGGTTCACGACAATGTTGTTGTTCTTCAGCCTGCATGTGAAACAAACATGCACACGGCGAGTTCACTCTAATAACTGTTCAAAGTACTACACTTCAATGATTTATCGCCCACCAGAAGGCTGCTGCAGGAACGGCAGAAACCGGACTAGCAGTTCTACGGACACATGAGGCGTCAAAGGTGCAGGAAGCGGGATTTCATCTATGTATGGTTCGTGAATATGGTAAACTCTCAATAATTCAACCTCCAGGAAGCCACGAATTTTGTTTGAACTATCATAAATTAATCTAAATATGATGCCAGATAAAATTATGATTTGCCATGTGAATGGCTACACATGCAAAGCAGATATTAGATGATTTCCACTACATAGGCCTACTAATCGTAAGCAGGTATGCCACACAAGAAACATTTGTGAGATGTAGTACACAAGTTTATTCATTCCTTAAAAATGTTGTTAATCGTGAACTGCTAGACAGCACATGACAATTCGAAACGAAATTAAGTTTGTTCATCAGGCCAAGAAGTTGTCTAATGTGAACTATTAAGCAGGACACACACGAGCAATGAAAACTGGCACAGCGCGGCAGTTTTCATGGCCACTTGCACGGATGCTGTGACGGGGACCCATGACATGCTGCCACGTCATGGCGTCCGCGCAAGCTGCTATGGAAATTTCCGCGTGGTGCCTGTTTTCGTGGCTCACGATGCTCTACTCGAGCCCCGTTGGGTGTGCCTCTCATCGAGCACCGCTGCACTGAGGAGAAGCAACGTCCGCAGAAGCAAGGTCCGTGAGTGTTGCTTCTCTGCAGTGCACCGGTGCACGAAAAGAAACGCACTCAACAAGGCCGCGAGAACAAAAATAATGAATTACACAAAGATACACGGTTCAAATTAAGCGGCTTACGGACACATTAAAGACATAACAGGACAACCAAAATTTTTATATTTGTTTGAATCAACCAGAAGTAAGAAGTGCCCGAGTTTTAATTATCGCAAGCCTACCTGTAACTCAATCTGCACGCCTCACATTGAGTTCCGCCACAACTGCCTTACGGATGCTCCTCCGTTCAACATAACGATCGCTTTATTTTTCTTTCCTCCTCCGCCTCCTTCAGACGAATCTTTTGTTGCGTTTTTATCTAGAGACAAAGCACACACACGGTAAATTTGCATATTTTAGGATACAGTGCGGCGTGCAGATCAAGTAAGAGCCCTGACAAGGAAGGAATCGGAAGACCCCTTTGTGCACATTTAAAAAATAACCGGGAACTTCCACCAACCAATGCAATTACAGGGTGACATTGCAGCGGTTAATCTAATATTATCCATCGGTGTTTCGTTCGTCTACCTCACTTTAGTTCCAGCCTTTCATGGCCGCGGTCGTAATAGACGGGCCATCGATTAAAGTTTGCAAAACATTGCACCAAACAAACCTGCCTCTTCACGTGTGCCCAAAAGAAAACCCGAGCGAAGAGCAAACGGAAGCAATTTTTATTGTTGCAGTGGCACGAGGAGAGCGTACCTGAACGCAGCCACCTGCTCCGGACTCATGGCGGCAACTTCGGGATCCTCTATGTAGAAGTTCTTGATGATCGGTGGGAGAGCTGCAAGAAACCCAGAGGCAGTTAGTTTGAGTTTATACGTAACGCTGCGGAAAGCACAGGTCAACATTTCCCATCCATTTGGACTTGGAAGAAAGCGCCAGCTCAGACGCAGCATTGAGGCGATGGAGTACATTCCCCCGTTTTGAGCCTCGATAATAAAAGACTAAAAGAGTTGAAATACAGGGCAACAAAAGGGACAACTGCCGCTTACCGTATTTCCTCGCATAATGAACACACTTTTTCCCCCAAAAAATTGACACATATTTGGAGGGTGCGTTCATTATACGGGGTAAAATTTTTGCATTTATACACTTGGTCCAAATGTCATATTAGGTGCCAATATGACATGGCAAGGTACTGTGGCATGTATCCACTGATGGAGGCGCACCCACGGCTGGTGGGGGAGCACCAAAGTAACCATGCTTTATAAATTGCGAAACTTTTTAGGGCACTTCTGGCGTGCCTTTTGCCGAAGGAAAAGCGCCCTACGAAGCTCACTCAGCACACGGCACCTATCACTTTCACGATTTCACTGTCCAAAAGCGGACCACAGACGACAGCCTGTTTGTTGATATCAATGCATCCGATAGGGGAAACAAGGCGTAGCAGTCAGTTCGAAGGAACCGTGGCGAAAAACGTTGCAAGATACGAAGAGGGCAAAGAACCGACAACACTGAGCACCATCTATCAACAGTCAGCGGACAGCACTCGGTTTTGTCCGTTTTCAACTCGTCCTCCGCACCTTTTTGCACCGCTTTCCGCAACGAATTTATACTAGCAAGCTCAACTTTTCACTCTATTAATTAGAGGGACCAATGTTTTAAAGGGGCCACAGTACTAGGAAACCGGAGGCACGCACAGTTCCATTTCCTCTCGCGCTCTTGGTCGCTGTCCGCAATCAGCTTGGCCCAGTCGATGAACGGCATCGGCTGCTCCTCGCCGGGCTCTCCGTCCCTCTTGCAGAAACGGGCTGCAAGAACCGTCGGAAAGCGAGTGCTGCCATAACAATGTGACCGCCGTCGCCAACAACTTAAGAAACACGGGGCATGGCGAGTTCCGAGCACATCGCTCTCGCTCTGCAACTGACGAGATTGCAGCATTAGCTGATAAGAGCTCAAAAAGCAAATCATAAAGCAGGAGGCGTGAACGTGACAGGCCACACCCTCCGTTTATTAAGCGGTCATCGACCACAGAACAGGCAATCGGCGTATGGGAGCTGCTCCATTCCATCTCCTCCGGACATCTTTGCCCAAATTACCCTCATTTCCTTAGTTATCCCATCGTGCACTACTCCAGTCTAGCGCAGGTTCCTTGGAATGCAGACTGTTATCTGAATGGTCAAGTTAAAGGTGTCTTGGCACGACGGACGCTAGCCTAGCATGACGCACATTCTTTGTTACCAACGGCCCAACATGTTGCAACGGAAGCGGGGGTGTCGAGTTGCCCCCGCATTCATTATTACGTACATCTCGAATGGATCCAAAACTAGCCAAGTAGACTATAGACTCAAATGCATCAAGCGATGCTCTTTACGTTTCACGAGCGAATAAATACGACCGACTGATTGATTGTCGCGTGCTCGCTTACTCTGTACTTTGAGTGCCCGCAAGTAAACATCGTTGCCTCTCGAAGTACATCTTCCTCTGCACTAGTTCGAACCGGAACATCCTCCTCCGCCACACTTTCGTCCCATTGCAACGTCTCCGAACGGCTACTTATCGACTTTTAGACTTTGGTACACAGCAATACACGATATATTCATATTCCTTATCTTGGCTCTTTATGAGAGCCGGGCAGTCACAGGAGGCCAATGGCCCATACCAGAAGGTTTATGACACCTTGCTCTAAAGGTAAGCTGCAAGAGTACAAAGCACAACACAAAACATACACGCATGTAAGCGAATATGGAAGAGAAAGATGAAACACATCACCCCTGAAGCTCGGTTTTCTCCACGCACAAGTCTCTGTACCTTTTGCTTACAACACCCTACGTCGTGACGGACGCACCGAAAAAACATTCTAAACGGGAGGCAGCACTCGTGCGGGCGAAAGAGAAAAAGAGCTACGAGAACGTTACATCCAATGCCCGGTGGGTAGATGAGCTCCTCGATCAGCATCTGTGCCTTGTGCCGGATTTCCGAAGGGCCCGTCAGGCGGATCTTGGCCTCGTCCGAACGCCCGGAGTCGTCTTCGTCGTCCCTCAGGATGTGGATCCGAGCGCCGCTCGAGTCCTGCAGCTCCCGGATCTTGGAGCCACCCTTGCCTGAGAGAGTCCCTTCATCCGTCAGCCTGAAGTTGTTCTCACAGTGTGCTATGCTTCCGAAGAATGAACCCAACACTTTTGCCGAAGCTGCAGGGCAAGTCAATGAAATTGAAAGACTCTTAAAGGTAGTCATGTATCTTTGGAGTCGAAAAATCCCTAAAAGCACAGTTTTGGGGGAAAATGACAATTTCGAAATCTACAGCTATATTTTTTTCTGCCAAGTTACTTAATTGTAAAATTAATATTTGGGTCAAAGTATAACTTTATAACATCTATGTGGACTGAAATAGCACTGGGGCCGATGTCAGGACATCACTTTCTCAAAACACAAATTTTAAAGTATTTACAAATCTTTCTTTTTTTCTTTCTTAGGAACATGCAGTTAAATGTGCAAAGCATACAATGTTAGAAGCTGATTTTTCAATATAAATGTAGGAAAATATTTAACTGAACCACTCTTTTATTGCTTGGTAGCCACACAGTGAGCACTGAGCCTCAATCCGTTGTAAAGTCGCAAATGGTTCAATCTAACCGCTCATTCACACTGGAAGCGGATCTCTGTTCGCAAAGCGGTTGCGAACACGGTTGTATAAAGATCTAGTACAATGTCACGCGCACTTGATGACATTGAGTGCGCGTGCAATTGTACTAAATCTTTATACAACCGCGTTCGCAACCGCTTTGCGAACGCGGATCCGCTTCCAGTGTGAATGAGCGGTAAAAGGTGTGTCCAACATAGTATTCTTCATAATTTGTAGTGCCTGACCATAAGTTAAAGCATTCTTTTTTAAAAATGGTTTTCCACTATTGTTTCTAGAAACAAATGCTGGTTAATTATAATTATCCTGAGAACTTCCCTACTAATTAAAAAAAAAATATATATATATATATATTTGCAATTAGCACAAACATCTGAACAAGCCAGTGCTGTTTCATTGGGCTTGGCCAAAAAATAAGGAAGTTCCAAGACCAGTATTTCCTTAAAGGAGTCCCCCTAATGTTGCTCTCACGTCCATTATGGATTATGTTCTCTGTATTTTGAAACAAAGGCGGCTTCCCTCTGTTTGCTGAGTGCAAATTGAGAGGAAGAGTTAACACCTTCAGCCCTGCTAGAAAATATTGTGCACATCAGCCTTTAGGACAAAAAGTGTTGCGACTAAACGTTTGACTAATTCGTGAAGTCGTGCTTCCATAAGTAACCCTGCAGTCTGGATACGTCGAATCACCAGGACTGACGATTCCTTTCTTCCTGCACCAAAAATAACGACAAAAAAGTACAGAATGTGGCTTTTCAACTTTCAACAAAGGGAAGTGCTTAGAAACTCCACGCCAACTTTAATAAGATTGCAAATATCCCGCTTTAATTACCTTCATGCATGGATACAATAGTTTTTTTTCGCATTCCCTTTCAAGTAACACTAAAGACAACCTAAATTTGTTTTTTTTTCAAGCAAATCTTTTTTTTTTTTTTTTTTTTTCAAGTGCCATTTTTTGCAAAAACGTTAGCAGAAACGTACAAAACCAGAACTCAACTTAAAGGGACACTCAAGCGGTTTTTGGAGAAGCTACTTTTTGCTGCGATGGTGTTAAGGAAGTGTCAGTGAATGAGTATCTTCAGTTTTAGAAGGCAGAAACGCCTATTAATCACGCAGGAATAAAATACGTGCGGACTCTTTTCTGTACTTGCGAGGACCAATGAAATTATCGTATGTTTGAAAATTTTGGCGGTCTTCTTAAAGTTTCGCTAAAAAAACAATTTTCAGTTCACTTAAATATGTTGTGCATGATCATTTCAGAAGACGTAAAATATTTCTAGTTTAGAATACGCGATAGCGCAATTATCGTTTCACAAACAACGGACTACGTTTTCTCCTTGCCTTCCTCCGCGCGGGGTGAATTTCCCGTTCCCCAGGGATGCGCCGAAGCGCACGTATCTCCGCGCGTTGCAGGCCGTTCGTGCCGGTCGCGGGCCGGCCGGCCCCTTCTATCCGCAAACGTGGCGTCGGTGGTGATCGTCGGAATGGACGGCCTGGTGAAAGCTCATCGTTCCGCGTAAAAGCGGTATCCTTGACTGTGAATGTTCGTCGTGTTTCGCTATGATAACCCAGCACGTACTAGAAGGGAAGATCCACCTACTCGTGCGGCGATGTCGTGGCGGCACTCTCAAGATAGCAGAAACGCCCGTGCCGTCGTGTTTGTTTACTTCGACTACAGTGGTGCTTTCTAAGCATTTGTGTCCTCGAACATCGCCCGGATTTCTTATTTGGCGCATTTCATGCGTGTGCTCAAGTTCAAGGTATTACTGGCGCGTACCGTATAAAGGATACGAATTTTCACGCGTTTTCATCACCGGAGAAAAGTGATTAGTGTTAGCAATCCTGAACGCTCGCAACGTCTATCTGATCACGATGCTATATCGCTGCTAAGATTACATTGTCTTTTATAATCGTAGAAAAGGCGTGTGGCGATATTTGTACTATTGCAATGTCGTGTATTAGAGTCGTGATCGTCCAAGACGGCGCTGCATTTTTTAATTTTATTTTTTTCATTCGCTGTACTTTGCAAGCCTATCAAGAAAAAATAATAAAGCTTTAGACTAGAAAACTGTCTGTCTATATTCTGTTACGGCATTGAGTAGCAGTGCGTCTCCTTTTTTAGAGGGGCCGCTGACACTGCTGACGGCGGCGTACAGAAGCGGTCGCCGTGCTGACGACCCGCTGCGCTTGTTGTAGTGGTTACAGGTGTGTGTACGCGCGGCGCAGTGCGGTCGTTCCGGTCGCTCCGGTTGCAACGGACGCAGTGGTAGGTACGCGCTCGTTGCACATGTCTGAACCAGCCTTCCCCCCGTTCTCCCGAGGCGAAAGTCAACGTGGCGACATCGTTTGACATCACGTACCAGAGGTAGCGCTGCGATGTCAAACGTTGGTTTGGTTACGACTTGCCCCAACCGCAAATCGAAGAACGCCCGAAAAGGTCTGCGTTTCGTCGTCCTCGGAACCCGAACATGACTCCGAAGCGCTGCTATCGTCCACATCGCACGTCGGAGTGGCGTCATAGGAAATCATCCCCGGGTCGGCTGTCCGCCGAAGAACTTCAACCTCTAACGGCGTCAGGTCCTCGAGCGTAGAGAACTCCGCCATGATCGAAGCTCGAATGACAAAGAGGTTCGGCCGATGCGGCTACCTCGGGATCACTGCGCGACGGAACGTCGTCCAACGCCATTGGCCCGAGATCTTTTTGATAAGCGTGCGACGACCAATGAGAGTGGTTTCGTTTTCGGATGGATCCTAGGTTTGGCGGCCTTCAATTACATTTTTATTAAAGAAATAATCACCGTATGACTATACTTTTTGGTTTTTAGGGATACTTAGGGCGTCTAAATTCAGCTGTCATCATCAAAACACGAACTCAAAAACCACTTGAGTGCCCCTTTAAGAACTTGGCAGTGGAAAGATGCAACACATATGGTGCCAAAACGAAAGGACCGTTAACTTGTTTGCGAGGCAAGGAATTTTGTCTACCTCTATTACATGTTTCAACCAGAAGATCATACTACGAATATACATCAGTGTTTCGTTGAAGCACACCAAACATGAGACACTGGGACACGGTGGCAGAACAAGATGTAGGAGCAGCATACTACTGCAAGAACCTTAGTCTCTGGTTCCACAGTCCTGGATAGCTCCGGCCGTGCAACTTTGGAAACAAAGTCCCACGTCTTTTTTCTCGCACAGTGCATCCGGGGATGGGCTGCCACCATCGAGGTTTGGCGAACTCTCCCAAAACGGTACGCCCCGTACTTTCTCGACGGCGAGAAAGACCTGTGCTTCAAAACATGCATGCTTTGGAAATTCCTCACGAAATGTCCAAAGTATAACTATATAATGTTCACCAAGTCCACCCCTCCCTCCCTGAAAACCTTTCAGAGTATGCTTAATGTTGACGCAAGACATCTAACAGCGCAGGAAGAGAGCATGGAGAACCTAAACCCCCTCGATCAAATTCACGCTCGGCGTTTCTTGCAAATATGGCTGACCATTGTCAGCCATATTTGCAAGACACTTGCCACGAGCAAGTGCTCCACCATTTACTTCTGAGGCGCGTTCGACGCCACTCGCAAATGCAAACACATCGAGGGGCTTCAGGCATAACCGAGCTGTAGCAGTTCAAACTATCTACGAGACTATACCCGTTTTCACCTGAAGAACCGCAGTAAAACAAGTCCGGCTCCTCGCGGAGCATTACCAATTTACCTCTTTACGTAGATAATTAGGATATATGGTAGGTAAATTTTAGATTAAATATATGCTATCTTATCAAGACGCACACGTTCCAACCGTCAAAACCACCGCTTATTCCTCCGATAAGCAAATCTCGTAAGAACTACTTCGCGCAGCGTATGAACAATGCGCAAAACTTACTTTTTTCTTGAGGTGAAAACGGGTATAGTGTCCAATGAGATGCATAGAATGTGCTACGAATGAGCTGGGCACATGACGCGCATGTGTGTGGCGTCGCACGACTTTTTTGACGTCGTGATGTCACATACAGTCAAGCGAGGTTACGTCACGCCGAACCCACGTGTCAATCGAGCATCGCATATCGCGTTTCTCACGAAGCCTGGCGCTTAAACACATTCAGCAGCGAGCGAAGACTCTCCAACAACTCACCGATGATCTTGCCAACGTCCTTGGCAGGCACCACCATAACGTCAGAGTCATCGCCGCCACCACCGCCGCCACCGCCGGATGACTGCCTTGACCTTCCCCGCCCAATCCCCGCACTGTCCCTCCAGTTGCTGCTTTGGTCAGAGCGCCTGGGCTGGTTGTCCCAGCCGGGCCTCGACCTTCCCCGGCCAAAAGTCCTACAATCCGCGACGAGACAAAACAACCGTTCTCAGAATTGCTCTGCACCGAAAGCATGTGGTTTTTTAAAAAGCAAGAAGTCGGTGGATGCGCATGGTTCACGGAACCTCGAGAAACGAGGCTAGGTCTTGCGGGTTCTGTTGACCTAAGTTTAGCCCTCCAAAGGTCAATTTTGTTCTCATTGTCGTAGAGCCCAAGGTTTGTGCAAACACTCCTTATTTATCCTCCTCTTGACCACCAGTGCAAAGAGAGGAAGGGAAAGAAACACAATACTCTTAATTTTTATGTACATTTCTTTCTTTTTTTTTAGGAAGACTGCAGTTCTTTGTTGAGAGCCGTGGTGGGAGTCGCATACAATATTGAAGGGACACTTCAACGAAATATACCCATCGTGCTCAGAAAGAGGCTGAATATGATCCACAATATCCGTAAATGACAATAACATGTTTGCATTTTGAGCTTAATGGCTGTATTATTCGTTATAAACGGCCCACTCAGGCAAGCGCTCAGAGAGCAGTCAGCGGAGAGCACGTCACATCTGGCACAATCGTGATGTAGTCTGTCTTGGGACGAGCAAAGCTGCGGCGAGGCTGATGTCGTCAGGACGCCCTAGCCGTTCAAGCCATCGAAGTGGTCAAAGCACGCCAGCGATCGGGCCACCGTAATTAATCGCAAAGTTGCTTTCGTGTGAATTTTGAGCAACGGATTAATCTTCTATAATCCTGTAGAGGGAGAATAGCGATGTCTGGGACACACAAGAGAGTCCGGTTTAGTGGAGAGTTCCTCCCTCCCCTCTTCTCTTGTGCTGGCTGTAGAGCTGTCGGGATGACGTCAGGTTCACAGCATATATAGTTCTAGGCGAGACAGTTATCGTCACTACCTGTCAAGGTTCCTAGAGGGGCATTACAAACGAGGCTTTAGTGACATCCACCAGGTGCACTCTGCTAATTGTTTAATATAAAAATTCCTTTTCGTTTCTTTTTTTTTAACAAGATATTGGTATGTCTGATGTAACACTGCTCCTTTGAACACGTATGGGCCAAAAAATAAGCGCCGAAATTTTGTTGTAGCATCCAAAATATATATAAAAAGGGACACGCACGCGAGAGCGATCTAATTAAATATACAGAAATGGGGGGAAGCAGTTATTTTGAAAAGGGTGGATTTAGCCGTACAATTATAGGTAAAATGAGGTCTATGCACCTGGCTGGTTCCACAGCACTGTTGTAGTCAACATTCGTCGGATCCATATTATTGGCACACTGGATTTCATTTAATGGTGGTACAGCAAATTGTTTTTATTCAGAAGACACATGCAGGATCATGTTTGGCAAGCCTCTTAGCAACAGCATTTGACGACGCTGGACCGAAGCAAGCTGAACCATGCTCTGGCCATCAAAGCACCAAAGACAGACCATGGTTCATAAATTTCTTTCCAAAGAAAACATCACAACCCTTCCCTCAACTTTTAGCACTTCATGTCAAGTTGGTGTCCTTATTGTAATTGACGTATCCTGCTTTTTGGAGCATTTTTGCAAAAGTTCGCCGTAAATTCCTGGAGGGTGCCCGCCACTCCTCGCAGTGAAATACAAGATTGAACCTCCGGTGCAACCTTTAATCGCATTTTTCCTGCTTCAGTTTTTGGTCGCACGTGTTTCTTTGTCTTGTGCCGGTTCTCCCATTCACACAACTACGGTATGTAGACAAAAGGCCGGCAGACGGTGCGGTTCAGCCATTCAGACGGTTTGCGTCGCGTCTGTGTGAACCACAGTATGAACCCGGTCAGAGAAGCAGTGCGCCATCCTACCTTTCGCGGTTCTGTCCTCGTTGGTCCGCATCGTATGAACACTGCACCACCGGAGTGTTGTCCTCTTCTTCGATCCATATATCTTCTTCGTACTGGACAGTGGCAGCCTGTGTCGTCCACGGCATGATGCAAAGGCTGTCAACCACCTACCGAAAGAAAAACTGTTTGGAGACATGTTTGAACAGTCACGCCGGAGAACCCATGACAGCCATTGAAAATAGATTTTTAATAAAATCATTGTGACTTTAACAGGCTGTAAAATCAACAGCTAATGAAGCAAAAGGCGTTAGATGTTTACTTCATCGCCAGTTCAAGTTACCTGATGACGGAACGTATGGATGCTAAGGCGAAAAAACGAACTCATTCATACCCTGTGCTGCCAAAGCGTCCGGGGTCTTTTTTTTGTTGTTGAATGCTCAAAGCAGCACACCCCAATCAATGGTTCGTAGAAAATTACTTCATGTCGACGGTTTCCGCGATAACAAGGCGCACATGTTGCGTTTGACGGCGGCTTTTTAAAGCTTGAAGCCTTATAGAACTAACGATAGAATGAAAGTGACAAAACGGACAAAACTGCGGTGGGCGCCTACGGCAGAACGCAGAACCTGGACAGCAAACTGGTTCGAAAATTAGACAGCAAAACAGCATGCTCTATAGACCGGAAACTAACTAAAAAAAAGTTTCCGTCCAACGGCTACGAAGTCGCCCTACAAATATCTTCGAACTCTTCGAAGAGTCGACAAAATAGCCAGTCACCAAGCCAGTCACCAAGCCAGTCAGAGAAAAAAAAAAAAAAAAAAGGGCCGGCCACAGTATTGAAATTTATAGCTCACCAAATAAACGATGTTTTTCTGATGCGTAGAAGTAATAATACATGATTACTTAAAATAAGTTATAATTATGTTTTACGTTAAGTTTATTTGAAAGAACAATGTTTGATACGACACCAACTCAAACCTCTGAAGAAATTTGCCGCCGCACCGGCCACACTCCGCAACAAACCGGCAATGCATGGTAGTTGGTTGAGTTTGTCATGGAGACTCTCTCGGAGAGAAATCCCGAAAATTTGGACTGGAATGCCGATACAGAAGTACAGTTATTTCACGCCATGAAAGGGCACAAGCCAGTAGGTAAGTTTGAGCTGCTTCGTGTTCGCGTCCCACTTTCTTCACCTAACGCCGCAAAACTTTCTTGCCGGTTCAAGAACTGCGTACGCCCCGCAGTTCGGTTAATGCGTGGCACAAAGATCATCTCTTGGTTCCAGTACCCTACATGTCGTTATCCGCCGAGAACTTGACTTTCTTCGTGCTCTTCTCATAACTTGTTCGCTTGTGAACGAACTTGGGAGTTACCGCCATGCGAAGGTTTCTTAGTTGCCGCCTCGGTGACGGGCACGAGCGCTCGAGCAAGTGACTGCACGCGCCAGTGTTGATCACGGTTGTGTGTTGGATTTTGCAGGCGTCAACCGCTATTTCCAAATGGCTTGCATCCACCAAAAGTTCAGCGCCTCGATTAACAAAGAGATTTCCTCGCAGACGATATGGGAACACCTCGACACCATGTACGACATGGCTGCTCTGGTGAGCCTGACTCTCCGTTGCTCAGCAAGTGTTGTTGGTTCGTCATTCTGGTGACTTATCCGCAGTTAGAGACATAGGTTTTACACGGTCAAAACCATACGTGGGTAAGAGAGCTTAAAATGTAACTACAACACGAGTTACCAAGGGCTCAAGATGCGTCCTCGGCTGTGCTTTGTCCCTTTCTTGTTCATTCCTTGTTTAAAATCACTATTTTAGATGCTCGTTGGGAATATGATATGGTCACTACTCTCTTGCGTCCTTGCGGAGTATCGGGAATGTGCAATACTCGGATTTTGTACGTCAGTCAATGTTCGTGTGGATTCACCCTGGAGTGTACAAGACCATACAACTTCTTGAAACATGTGCAACACAATGCTAGCATGTGCTTGCTAGAAAGGGCGATGTAGTGAAATATGTGCATTTTCCGACCAGCAGAGGAATGGGAGTGCCTCCTGTTGCAGTTTTTTTTCGACGTTGCAAATTCATGCATTGATTTTCATACAGCTCTCACAAAGCTGAGAACGCAACAATGTGTCACTATCAGAGGTCGGCATTTTAGGTCGCCCTCACTCACCCTTGCAGCCACACTCACCTAAGCCCCTCCCTCACCCTCACAGTTACACTCACCTTCTGCCCCTCACTCACCCTCATCCTCACAGTCACTCACCTTCAGCTCTTCACTCACCCTCACAGCCCTCACGCACTCATGGCCCTCACGCCACTCACCGCCCTCACGCCCCTCACTCACTCATGGCTCTCACGCCCCTCACGCACTCACCGCCCTCACGCACTCATAACCCTCACGCCACTCACCGCCCTTACGCACCCACCGCCCTCACACACCCACCGCCCTCACGCACCCACCGCCCTCAAGCACTCAACGCCTTCATGGCGCTCACGCCACTCAGGCCCGCTTCACATGGGGCAATTTCGATCAAAAACTTGACGTTGCAACACCAGCAACATGGGCCGCCCGTGTTCGCACGCAGCAACCAATTGCTGCAATTTGCCATCATCATCATGAAATTTTATTTTTTTTGCACTATGTAGACACACAATTACACGCTATGAACATGTTTTTAAGCATTTAAATCTCGTTGGGAATACTAATGCATCTCTCTGAAACAGTTTATTTCCAAAAACGATCAGTTTCAAACCCGAACCAAGTACTTTGTTGTTATCATCACTGACATGACGTATCACGTGAAAATATTGCGTCTGTGATTGGATGCACCTGCTTCTAAAGCGTCTTCGAATTGCTCCGAGTTGCTCGCTTGTTTTGAGCCGGACCGGATCTCAGCAATTCATGTCGATCTGAGGAAAGCTAGGGAACAACCCGCCATCAACATTGAAATTGCTCAGAAAGTTGCTCCATCTGAGAAGGGCCTCACACACTCACCGCCCTCACGCCCCTCACCACCCTCACGGCCCTCATGCCGATCACACTCTCGCCGCCCTCATGCACTCATGGCCCTCACGCCCACTCACCGTCCTCACTCCCCTCACACACTCATGGCCCTCACACACTCGCGGTCCTCACAGCCCTCACACTCATGAATATTCCTGGTTCAGAAACTCACTCGCCCCCACCTCACCTGTGAAGATGAGGGTGAGTGAGGGCCCTCATGAGTGAGGTTTGCCGAGGTATGGTTGCTATAGCCTTATTGCTAAATTACCCACCCAAGCGTTGGGGAGGGTGCAGGGAATCTAGGTCCATGCGCCGCACGTGCTGGCGTCTGCAGCAGCAACTCTTCTAAAGTGAAAGCCTAAAACAAATGGTATCTTGCAAATGCGTTCGTCAATGCCTTATTTTGGTTATTTACTTTGAACCTTATACAGGGGGGAGGCGAGTGCCTACGGCAGATAGACCTACATTCCCAGCATTCTACTTGAGGTTTAGGTAATTTAGCGATGCAGAGTGCAAGTTCGTCCGTTTCTTTTGTTGAAGTTGTGACGTCGTAACGCTGATATCCGATTGAAGGGTAGTGGTTAGATCTCAAAGCAAGCTGCCTTGAAATCTACCTACTATCCTTCCAGTCCAAGCTCTGCATTCCGACATCACCAAAACCCCTCCAGAAGAAGCAGACGAACTTGCGCTCCGTATTGGTCAATTGCCACTGACAAAATCAGCACGGCAGAGCATACATGCTCGCTGCCCTCTGCCCTGCGTTGGCTTACGACTTAAACTGCTATGTAAAGGAGGTGGGAATACAGCAGGGTGAACTTACCCGATGTGGCGAGTCATCCCAAATTGCACGGATTCGAGCCGGTGTAGTTGCCTCACTCCTCCTCTGACCGACGCACCTTTTTACTCTCCAGCATGAGTCCGAGATCCTGCCGTTTCCTAACCCGGAAAACGAGTTCGTCCTGCCGGACAAGGACTTTGCTGACCTCCTCTCCAAGCGACGTGGCAAGAATGCGGCACAGCTCAACGACAGCGAGCCGACGAAGCGAGCGTCCTCCCCCGCCCCCAAGGCATCTCCGGCCGCCAAGCAATCCCGCACGGCCGCCGACGAAGAGAAGCCGGCCTCTGCAAGCAGACGACCCGAGGCCACAGGCGGGAAGACCGGCAAGGGCGACTGGAACGCGGCAAAGTTCTCGCCTGTTCCGAGCGCGGGAGGGAAGGTCCGGCGCAACGAGGTGGAGGCAGCGCGGACGGGAGGCAAGGCCAAGTCGGACTCGCTCCGGCGGTCCGAGAGCGCAACCTCAAGTCCGGCGCCTTCACCCGGTGGCAAGGTGAAGCCAGAGCACGCGCATGGGAAAGTGAAGAGTGAGAGCTCGAACCGGAAGTCTGATGCAGGAGGGGCTACTCCCACCGCTACCAGCAAGTCAAAGTCCGAGGGATCAAAGGCAAAGGGGGACGCGCCAAAAAAAGCGACGGACTCACGGTCCGACGCGAAGCAGGATGACGCCAAGCAATCGAAGAGGACGGACTCCGAAAAAAGGACGAAGGGGGAGGGTAGGGGGGAGTCGAAGGGAGACGGGAAGGCGGATTCGAAGTCGGGCAGCGGAGGCGGCTCCAAAGCAGACGCCGGCAAGCGGAATGAAAGCTCCGCGAAGTTGAAGGAGAGTGGACGCAAGTCTGAGGGGAGAGCGCCACGGAACGAGGAGGGAGCGTCCACTCCGGCGAAGGGCGGCACCGCAAGGGTGAAAGAAGAGCCGGAGAGTTCACCCAAGCGGAAACGTGCCTCGCGGCTCGACCAGCCGAAGGCTGCAAGCCCCCTGGTGGGGGGTCACAGCAAGCGGAGGAGGTGACCTCAAGACCTTCCGGATCCGCTGAGTGACTGGCGTGCGCTTCTGCACGTGTTGGACTCTCCTGCTCCCTGGAGGGAGCACGATTACTCCTCGAGCTCTCGTCATTGAAGCAACTCTCAAGTTCCCCAAAGATCGGCAAAACTGCCACATCTCACACAAACGGCTTGCAGTTCTTTTGTGGAAAAGTGAGAACCAGCAAAGAAAAAAATCACAGCTGCATATGCGACGTTTTCATTTTTTATTGTCCTTGTTTTTAAAAGTGTTGTGAAACAAGTCAACCCAAGTTTACAAATATAGTGCACTGCTTGCTTCTTCTCCGCCTATGTACATGTGTAACTCGTGGCCGACAAAAAAGACAAACCAACGGCTCTTTTTTGGACGAGGAAAAAAACGAGACAAGAAAAACAAGTGGAATGTCCGTGCAGGGGTCACATTCCGCCGCAAAATTACGACCGTATAAAAAAACTTGTAGCGAGCTGTATACAATGTAGTGGTGCAACGGCTAGTTCCAGAGCAAAACGTGAAAAAAACTAAAGAAATTAAAAATTAGTATGTCTAACAACAAACGCTGGCTTCCATTCATTGCACGAACGGCGTATGTCGTCAACGCGAAGTCTTTCGTCGCTACAAGCAATGCCAGCGAAAACGCAATTCGGTGCTATAGCTTCAAACATCCTATCTATAGATTCCAACAACAAAAAAAAAAGGATGCAACAACTAAACAAAGAAAAAGGTGGGAACTGACATTACCGAGCACACTCTGGTCTGCTCCCCACTTTGGTAAGAAACCTCTAGATAAATAATAATTTATGAGCGTGAAAAGTACGCAAACACATGCACACGTTCCTGATACCATTTTTTTTTTTTTTTTTCTTTTTATGAGGACCCCCTCTGTGTCGAAGGGGCATGGGTGGCACAGGCGCAGCACTTCTAGCGATACCGGCGTGAAGTGGGTGATGCAGAAAGTCCCCGTCTTTCACCGCTGCTGCTTGGCGGGGGCTTGCAGCCAACAAGAGGGGGTTCCAATGCCAATTTTTCGTCCTACCGGACACCTGCGAGCGAGCCCCTCTTTGCAGTCGTGCACCAAACATTGTGAACGACAAAAACGCAGAGTCCAAAGGCCCGTTCGCCGACTTGCATTTGCTCACGACCGAGTTCTTGTGATCTCTTGCAAGAGAACAAGCTGGCACTATTTATGAGGTGTCCCTGGGACTGCATTTCAACAGAGCAAAGGTTTTGCAGTATTCGTAGTATCGGCCCGGTTTTCAACCGGGCACGTCGGCAAGATCTGGCAACAACTGGCAACATTGAGTCTACGCACTAGTGGCTGAAGTCATTTTAAAGGGGTACTACAACGAAATTTCGGCGCTTATTTTATGATCTATATGTGTTCAGAGGAGCAGTATCATGTCGAACACACCAATGTATTGTAAAAAAGTCACGAAAAGGAGTTTTAAAACAAATTAAACGGTTAGCAAAGAGCACCTGGTGGATGTTGCTAACGCCTCGTATGTAATGCCCGTCTAGGAACCTTGACAGGTAGTGACGATGCTAGTCTCGCCTCCAGCCACGACGAGAGAAGAGGGGAAGGAGGAATTCCCGTCTTCCAAAGAATCCCTTTTGTGTGTTCCAGAAGTAGCTATTGTCCCCCTACAAGATTATAAAAGATTACCCCTCACTCAAAATTTGTGCAAAAGCAGCAGCTTCGGTGGCTGGATCGACTAGGCCATTTTCTCGACATCAGCCTCGCCTTAACTTTGCTCATCCCGAGACGAACTACGTCACGATTGTGTTGGATGTCACGTGGTCTCCTCTGGCTGTTCTCCGAGCGCTTGGCAGAGTGGGCCGTTTAAAGCGAAAAATACAGCCACCAGGCTCAAAATAGAAACGTGCGATTGTCATTTACGGATATTGTGGATCATATTCAACCAAAACATTGATTTTACAGCGAACCTGTTGTACGCTAGGATCTGGGAAAAAATGTGTCTGCGGATGTTGACAGAAAATTCCCCATTGGTCGCAGCAAGTATGAATAAACAAAAAAAAAAAAAAAAAAAGAGGGGGCAACTAGCGCGAGTCAGCCTTCCTTGGCATCATTAGATAGTGAGTTCCTGATCCCTTGTTATCTTTAAGCATCGTCCTCGAGGTCGTCCTGTAGACGTTGTCCTAGAAGTCGTCCTTGAGGTCGTTTTTGACGTCGTCCGAGGGGTCGTCCTAGGCGTCGTCCTAGAAGTCGTCCTTGAGGTCACCCTAGACGTCCACTGGTAAGTTATCCACTGGTAAGTTTGTCCACTGGTAAGTTTGTCTACGAAATATTTAATTAAAATATTCATTTTCTTTCAAGAAAATTATTTTCGAAGCTCACACATACACCTCCAAATCCCTTGCTGCTGCTCTACAGCCAACAATGAGCAGGGACACTCGTGACATCAAATGTTGTATCTCAGAGCGGACGGCGCTCCCTACTCCATGGTGTACGTTGTAGCGATGGTAAGCGTCTTTGGTTTTGCGAATTCCATCTGGTCTAGGCTGTTTGTGGCACGCGATGGAGGCAGGGAGAAATCGATGATTGAATGTGGGGGTGCAATAACATCACGAAAAAATGTAGCAGAGTGACACCTTAATGGTTTATGACCGAGAAGTCCCTCCGACAGAACTGGATGCCAATGCCAGCTCCCGGCGTTTGCACCGTGGTAGAAAACAGTTTGCACCGTGCTGGCAAATGAAACCTTCCATGCTATTCTGCTTCAAGGCGGCATCTGGGACCAAATGTGGGCAGAACACGAATGTGCCCCTCCCATAAGGTCCTTTCGGAGGCGGTGCTAGTAGATCGAATGCGAACGGCGAATTGCTTGAAATCTCGTGCTGAAAATCTTTAAAAAAACATTTGCTGGTCATTACTTTGCCAAGAAGAGCTTGATGAGTCATGGTCCACTGCATCCCACGGACGGTCGTGACAGCGTTCCGACCGCTTCCTACACTAGGCGGAACAGGCTCGAGCTGCCCACATGCTCATGTTTATACAACATCCGACGTCGAAACAAGATGGCTAACCGGTAAAGTTGCAGGTTAGTTTTGGCTACATCTTATTTCTAGGATTAAAAATTATTTTGAGGGTAAATTCTCTTGCTGCTTGGTTTCTTGCGCTCTTTCAGAAACCTATGTATAGTTGGAAACATTCAAATTGATGTCGGAGCTACCCTTTAAAGCACAGCTTATTTTCATAGCTCTAGCTTTGACGACGCAGCAGAAAAACTGGGTGCCGAGTCACATCAGAGCTAGTCAAAACCAAAAAAAAACTTTCAGCCTTTCCACTCTGGTGAAGGAGGAAGACCAATGAAGCTGTACTATGGTCAGACAACCTCAAGGATGACTTTTTGGGCGACCTCAAGGACGACGCCTAGGACGACCTCGGGGACAACATCTAGACAACCTCAAAAACAACATCTAAACGACCTCAAGGACGATTTCGAAAACAACGTCTAGGACGACCTCGAGGACAACCTCTCAGACGACCTCAAGGACGACGTCTAGGACGACCTGAAGGACAACTTCGAGGACGACGTCTAGGACGACCTGAAGGACAACTTCGAGGACGACGCCTAGGACGACCTGAAGGACAACTTCGAGGACGACCTCGGGGACGACCTCGGAAACGACCTCGAGGACGACCTCGAGGACGACCTCGAGGACGACCTCGAGGACGACTTCCAGGACGACTTCCAGGACGACTTCCAGGACGACTTTCAGGACGACTTTCAGGACGACTTTCAGGACGACTTCTAGAGAAATTCAGCCTTTCCACTCTGGATCAAAACGAGAGTGGAAAGGCTGGAAAGGTTGCCGCCATCTTTGAGCAAGGCCGGCAAGTGGGTTGCTGCCGTTGCTCATAGATGGCGGTAGCTGTCCAGAGTTGTGTCGACATTTCTTTGCGAAGGACACGATCCTGGGAAAACTAGTTCTTAACAGCTCCGCTGTAAAAAACTCACCAGCCTCACTGCCACAGGTTGGTGGACAGTGTGTGTCCTTGCAGGGGCTGGGCGGGCCCAGCCAGGCCCCACGGCGCCGCACCGGGACTGGGCATCTGCGCCCCAAAGGGTCCCGGGCGATTCGCACCGGGAGTGCCCCAGGTCGCCCCGGGGCCCATTTGGAGGCTGGCCATCTGCTGCTGCACCTGCACGCATCACAGCACAAAAGAAACGTCGGCCACTTCATAAAAATGTGTCGTGGGGGTGTGCTTTCTGCAGGGAGTTTTAAAGTCGGTTCACACATCCCGCTTATGATTGAGCAACTTAAAACCTCTTGGGATCTTTTACAACGAAAGAATGCTCCGACACCACCTATCGGGTAAGCTGTGAAACGCAAGGTGTTCCCGCGCATTTCCTTTCTTTTCTTTACGCATCATTCTTTCTTGGCTTGAAAAACTCCTGACAAAATTGTAAGCAACGCAGTACTGGGATCACCCCGTAGGTGGCGCCAGCATGCCAGCGCGTTTCCTCGTAGCGAAAGATCGCAAGAACTCGGTTGCAAGCGTGCGAACGAGCCTTTACTGCGGCGAATGTTGCAGAGACTTCCAGGCCGCGATCACGGCGTCGGCATTGTGCCGAGCAGAAAACTCGGTTTCACGTGCGCTCGCGCGTGCACCGCGACATTGGGTAAAGTGCACACTTGGCTCTTGCCGGTCGACAGTGTCTTCTACAGTTGGCGCGGGAGACGCCGCTACACATTCCTCGCTGTAGAACCCTGCGTGTAGTTTCTATCGGATGCCAAGCGACCCACCGCTTGGTAACGGTTCCAGTCTCAATTCAGTCTTGGGCAGGGAGGTTGACTCTCGTATGGTTTGGTTTCTTCTTCATACATAAGTGACCACAAGGCTGTGCAGTGTGTGATCAAGTAGGTGAAGGGTGGATTTGCATGAAAGCGTGTTACTGCGTGCAATAAGAGCTATCGCTGCCCCTTCTTCGTATACTGGGGCGAAAAGCTGCAAAGTTTTATTAACTAGTCTGACCTTACTCCTGTCACGCTGACAATCTTGTTTCTGTCCTCTGGTGCCATTCCGCTAGGGGAATTGCGGAAGAAAGCTCTAACATTCACATTGTCTCAGTATTCAAAGCTGAAGCAATCACTCAAAAAGCAAGAAAGACAGCCCCGTGTTCACCGTTATCTAATCGGTCAGTATCGAGCGTACGAGGTGTCAAAAAGACAGCACCAGCCAGTGCAAAAAGAAAATGCGTGAAAAGCCAGAGACGCAAAGCCAAAGATAGAACCAAGCCGCACGGCAGCAAGAAAAAAGGGAGAACACAAAGAAAAAGAACAATAGGGGGGAGGAGGAGAATGATGATGATGATGACTGGAATCTGCAGAAGCTAAAACAAAGCCACAGCAAAGATGCATAGCAGCAGGTGGGAAGAGCAGCAAAGGAGCGCCAGAGGAGAATCCAAGGACACAGCCACACCATTCAGCAGATGCCAGAAGACAGACCTGTGACAGATGCAACTGGGCTTGGCCATTGGATCCAAACGAGTTACTGAGGAACGGATTGCTGCAGAACGGCTGAGCGTCCAGTCCTATTGCTGCTGCAAAACCGCCGTTGCCAGGTTGCTGCTGTAGCTTCGCTTGCTGCAACTGAGCCTGCTGCAGCTGTGCTTGCTGCAGCTGTGCTTGCTGCAGCTGTGCTTGCTGCAGCTGTGCTTGCTGCAGCTGTGCTTGCTGCAGCTGTGGCTGCTGCAGCTGTGGCTGCTGTAGTTGTGCCTGTTGCAACTGTACTTGTTGAAGTTGTGGCTGCTGCAGCAATGCCTGCTGAAGTTGTGCTTGCTGCAGTTGCCCCTGCTGCAACTGTGCCTGTTGTGCCTGTTGCAGCTGCCCCTGTTGCTGCAACTGTTGCTGTGGCTGCAAGGATAGTGACGTTTGGACGGTTCCAATAATCTCGTTGTACCTTGTGCAAAACAGTCGACACACACACCAGCACCATACTTTATAAGTACAAGAAAGTCTTATGCCTTTGCAAAATGGTCACAAAGAAAACAAACAAGTGGACAGGTAATCTCTGCAAAACTATAAACACTGGTGAATAACAACATTACTACACTGAAATGTAAACAAACACAGAACTGAACGAAGGAAGCTTAGGGTCTGAAGAAACGGGAAACTACAAGCTTTTTCTCTATACTCTACTCCCCATTCAATCCTCCTACCTTCGGTGAAACAGTAGCTGCATGCAGACTAACGATGCTATTGTACATCAAACCGACATCTAAGCCAGCAAGCACATGCTGAAAGCAGGACTAAAAAAAGGTATCTATGCTGCCCCCCTGCTCCGAGCCTTTTACGGTTGACTGCAGTGCAGAGAGATTGTCAACCAAATTACACAAGGCTAGTTACAGAAGTTGCCTTCGCCGGATTTCTTGTACTTGTCTGGAATCCGAAATCGGCTTGTAGAGTTAACTCAACCTGCTAAGTCCATGGCAGGCAAGTCAGACTGATGTCACAGGTGCTCACGTTCAAAAACCAAGAGGCCAATACCAGCACCAACCCACCCATACCGGTCCGTCACCAACGAAATTTGCCAGTTCTATTTAAGCGGCAGACTCTTTCGCAGATCCCCAGAAAACCGTGCATGTAGCGCCTGCAGGGATGCAAGTATTTCATGTGCCCAAAGGACAACCCCACGAGCCTCAACTTCGGCACACAAAAAGAGTAAAAGCACTGCAACAAGCACCAGTGCAAGTATGCCTACCCATTATTGAGACCGCAATAAAACCTTCTCCCCCTCAATGCATCAATTTTGCTCTGTTTGCAAAGCCGACAACAATCGTGCCATCCAAATGGTGTGTAATGGAGCCTTTTCCAGTAATCCTTCGCGTATCCGTGCAGCCTCTCCCCTGGCCTTGCTTTCTGCTGTCGCATCGGTAGTAAGGGGCATAAAAAGCAACGAAAACCAATAAGACGGCACAATGCCGAAGAGTTTCGCTGGGCAGATGCACGTTGGGCCTGCCCTTCATTCGTAGTTCGCAGACGACCCCCCCCGGACGGCGCTTGTCACTTGAAAAGACCCATTACATCCGCCTGAATCAATTCAGGGGAGACACTACCCAGAAAAAGGAAATTTCTGCAAAAAAAGTCGATTTTCAAAAATGCCACTTTTTACATACACCAACATCTAGAGAGTATTCCCAGAAAGTTTTCATTTGTTTACACTGCATAGTTATTTTTTTATAAATTATTTTCAGTCCAGTGATGCTAAATAAAAGGTAGAGGTCCGAGCACTTCTAACACATATTTCTCCGTTCCACTTTTTGGCATAAAGTTCACTTTAACAGAACTATCGTTTCGGTATGAAACTATAGAGGCTTAATATTTGTGGCTTATATGCCAAACTTTTATAAAGCTGGTTTCTATGAGCTTAGATTTTGCATTTTCATGTTCCTTTATTATAAAAAATTATAATACATTTTTACCTGGAAATTTAATATTTTCTGAAATTTCTTTTTACAGCAACCGGCAGCAGGTATTCCAGTACACATTCCACCAGAAGAGTGTATGGTTATCAACACCATTTCTCATTGATGATTTTTTGAGCAGATTCCATGCAAAGCTATGCTTTACATCGTTCTGGGGGTATAGTAACTCGTAAAATTGGCTCACAGGGCTTTGCATGCCCTCCTTCTATACGACTACAAACATCACCTGCAGGCTGCAAATCTCACACCGATTGAGTGAGCGGTTCAAAAGTTGACATTTCCAGGTAGTGTCCCCCCTAAAAGGGCAACTCTGCTCAATTCTAAAGATTTCGGGATAATGATTGATTCTGCATTAAAAATCCCTAGTAAAGGACACGTCATTTGCTTCGCAAAAAATGGGATATATATTTTTAAATCTAATTCAAACACAAGCGGAAATTAAAACCGAAACTTCAGCTCCGTCCGGCAACATTGGCCTCGGGCCACCACAAACATGGCCATCACGTGGTATGAGATGTCACGTGATCCTCTACGCAACGACGGGCGGCATTGGGGCGGGTGCGTGCCAGGCGCAAGTATCGTCTGCACCGCACTCTTCGCCACATTTTGGTGTCTACGACATTTGAAGACGGCTGCACAACTGCAGCATATGTCTGCGCATGAAGTACCCATAGTGTGGACAAAACTCCGAGAGAGAATAATGGCGAACGGCGAGACGACGACGGCGGTTGTGACGCAGGAGATGGTGGCAACGGCAGAATCGTGGCGGGTAGGCCGTACGGCTCCCAAGAAGCGCGCTGCGCAGACGCGTTATGCCAATCAAGTGGACACCGCTGAGCGCCGAGAGGAAACGTTGCTGACGTCATGCACAGAAAAGTCAAAACAAGCAAAAGGAGGCAATGGTGATGACGTTTAGCTCAATGTTGGCTACGTCCACGCCGTAGCCTTGACTGCGTTTTTGGTTGCGCCTGAATTCGCCCGCTCGAGTCATCCGATTTCGGCCACTTGGCGAGTTGCAAAGTTTGCCGGAAAGAAACAATTTTAGACTGAACTGTGTCGCAATATTTGAAGTGTGGTCTTCCTAGGCGATACTGAAAAGGACTGCATAGTTTTTTTCAAAACCAAAAATTAAGCAGAGTTGCCCTTTAGGCAGCAAAAACAAAAGCATACCCCAATCTTTAAATCGCCACCAGACTGGGCCAGGCACTAAATACGGGGTGCGATTGGTTGTAGCACCAAGGTCACCTACAGGAACTTTTCCCCCTCCTCTCAAAGCAGATGCTCGTTCAAGTTGACCCACATTCCCTTTCTAGCTCGCTGGAATGCAGTAATTCAATTTGAAAGCTAGTTGAACGCCCAAACTATGAAGTTGGGTTCACTGGGCGCACGGCGGCTTCGGTAAAAACTTGGTAAAAAGGCTGTGTGCACAGCAGGCCCTCACCTGTGCAATGCGCAGTGCTGTGGGCAAGGGCTGTACTCCTGGCAAGTAGCCCTGAGCAGTTCCAAAGGGACCCCCTGTGACAAAACCAAAAATGCATTCTAGACTCCTACGTGAACTGTTCGACAGCCAAGCTACTTTTTCAGCAGATTGCAACAAAATACATGCTTGTGGTGCCATCTCCGGATAGGCGTGGCAACGAGATACGACAGAGTTGCCCGCTTTCAACGGGCGCGTAGTCTGCTTGCTGCACCTATTAAGGGATGGCGCCACAAGTACAACCCGGTCATCTGCGTCAGTGTCAAGGGCGTCGGCCTCACTCTCTCGCAAGCAAGAGAGCTATGCCAAGAAATTTCGCAACGTAAAAACACGCACCTTTGATGAAAATTCGAGATTGTTACATACAGGTGCCAATTTTTCTGTCAGATTTAAAAGTGAGCTCTGGTGTTAATTACACCCTATAGAAAAGCATTCAAACTTGCCTAGTGAAAAAAGCCAACAGCCAGATGAGCTAAATTGTAACTGCCCACCCAAACCGTTAATTTTTCAACACTAACTAAAACAAAAACATTTGTAAAAAAAATAACCCCCCAATACTTGATTGTGCACTTGACCACGAATTTTCTCCTCCCTGTATGAGATTGGATCCACAAGGTTCTATTCATACTTGTATAGGACACCCCCGAGACTATGACAAAAAAATGTGTGGTACGACCTAAACGTAGCAAAAAACCTTTCGCACTAAATATAGCGGAAAAAGCTTCACGAAAGGTGTGTTCTACATACATTGGGATTTGTGTGCGATAGCTCCATTGTCATACCAAACTTCAATAGTAATGGCTTCAAAATGCCATTCTTGTGTGTGGTGCAGTCAAAGCTATGAAGACACTACTTTCTAAAAATGCCATAGTTGCAAGCAGGACACCCAAACTAGTGCCCGTGCAAGAAGGCGCAGCGTATGCACAAAGTGGTACCTGCTCTGCAGCCAGAAGTCTGCTTTTGACACGACTTCCCAAGGTTGTTTTTTATTTCTTTTTGTTTTCTCGTGTTTTGCAATACTTTGAAGGCAAATAGTTGTTATATTCAAATTCACGGGACATAACGCTGAAATTCACCTCTAGGCAAACTGTTTAAAGCCTCTTTTAATTCCGTCTAAACGAGGGGTGCCTTCTTGAGCTCTCCGAAGTCTTCAGCCATCGATTAAACACAGCAATAAAGACTTCTTTCTTTTTTATGCTGCTTACGTTATTTTACAAAGCTAAATAGACCAAACCATCTGCGCGGAGTGACTAGGGTCGATTATTTTCGGTTTCAGAACTTCAAAATTGGTTAGCACACGCTTGCGTCATTTACCAACACCACACTTCTCCCCCCATCTCCCTCCCAGTGGATAGGGTCCCCCATCACTTCTGCCGCTTCCTAAAGGGAGTCCCCGAAACATTAGGGGTTGAGAACCACCACTCTAAATGATGTTCATGTGGTCCCATCAGGGATCCACAATCCCCACGTCGCGCGACGTTCGGTGTTGACCAACACCTAAATACAATGAGTCCCGTCCGCTCACCCTGCATGCCGTAGATGTGCTGTGGCGCCATCTGGGGGGGCTGCTGACCCCCAAAGGCAGCCGAGGAGTTGTTCTTGTTGTAGAGCGACAGGATCGACTCCTTGGTGAGCACGTTGCGGGTGGTCTCTGCAGGGGGAGCCGTCTGGCTGAAGAAGGCGCGCTCCTCCGCCTTCACAGCAGACGCATCCCCGACTGTCGTCGTCTGCTGCTTCTGTTGCTGTGCCGGCACCGCTACGGGGCTAGCGCTCAGGAACTCGTCAAAAGGATCGTCGGCCGCTGTAGCTGCGGGAGGCTCAGCCGCGGAAGATGACATGTCTGCGTCAGAAGCGGAAGTCCGCGGCCTTCAACAACTACAGGTATCTCGGCTATAGGGGGCACAATCGAAAACATATGGGTGAATGAACCGTACTCGACTCAACCATTTCCTCAAGCACTGTCATTTTCGTACGTTGACGAGCGGAGAGAGTCTGTTCTTTACTTTTTCAATTTGTTTCAATTTATATACATGAAGCGCTGACATGGGTCGAGCCCCTGATAGAATTTACTACCTGTTGGCAACTCCTAGAACAGAAAGCTGTGGTGGCAGGTTTGCTCGCTAGCCTTCTTAAGCGAATCAGATATTCACATAGTTTAACGCTTAGGTGTACACTTGACGGTTGCTCCTAGAATGAAGTGACACTACCGCCAATCGGGCTGATAAACCTGGCGATTTTACGGAGCCTTCTATACTCTCAAGCCACTCTCCCTCAGTGCGCACAGGCAGTCAAGCTCCTCCTCACCTAACCCTTTGGTCACATAACCTCCTGGTGACCAATCGGCGTCAAGCACATCACTCCCCTTCTCCCACTCATCGAGCAAACGAAGCAGAGCCTTGCAATCACGTTTTTATTTGGGCTTCACGAAATGCCGAACACCTAGCCAAAGGTGTTAAAAAGATCATTCCCCCTTAAATAATGTATAATGCGAGCGCACAACCACAAAATGCAAAGCCAACAGAGAATGTCTGGTCAGGAAAACTCGCATACGTCTAGAAGCGAGAAGCAGACAAGTGGTCATGATTCGTACCCAGTCCAAGTAGGTCAGCCGTATGGTGGGAACTTGCAGAAACCGGAACGACGGTTGGCACTGTCTGTCCACTGGCGCTGGGACGTGGCAACGCCACTTTGGCACCCGCCAGACCCTGCACGGGGTCATAGAAAGAGTTTGTCTCCTAGAAGTAGGCGCAAAACACCTTAATCACACAGAGTAGGCTATATACAATCACAGACAGAATGAGGACGGCAAGGCAATCCTTCAGTTGTCCTGCCTCCGGCGCGAGGCTCCTACCTTCACTGACGTCTCCCGAGCCTTGAACGTGCACACACAGCCAAGGTGTTACCCCAAAAAAAGTAAAGGATTACAATTACTCTTGGTTAACCCCTTAACTGGGGAGCGCGTCTTTAGACGCGCGGCAATTTTGACCGCAGCTTGGGGGGCGCGTCTGTAGACGCGCTGCACTGCCTTCGCTGTTGGGAAGCACGTCTTTAGACGCTCGCTCGTTTTATCGTACGGGGAGGATGCGCCATCTATCATCATAGATTGGAAACATTTTTAGTTTTAAAAAACGATGGATAGATGGCAGCACAAAAAAAAAGATTGAAGACCTCTGTGTAACACGTTTGAATGTTTGTTTGGAAAATGGCGTCCAGCAAATGCCGGCGTCCCCTGACTGACGAAGAAGTCGCTGAGCTGCTGCAAAGTACTGACGAGGACTCCGACTGCGATGTTGATTTCTCGAGTTCAGATGAATGCTCTTCAGGATCCGACACGGAAGCTGATGATGACGCAGCGGAACAATTGTTTACGGCACCACCATCAACTTCGGGGCCTGCTGCAACCTGGCAAGACACTGGCACGGTGAGAGATCCATTTCGATTTGTGGGAAGTGCCAGAGTTCACATTCAGCTTGATGATGTGAGCCCACTCAACATCTTTGAATACTTTCTTGATGACAAAATCTGTCAACTGATAGCGGACAACACAAACTTGTACGCATCACAAAAAATCCTCGAGAAGAGTGCTTCTGGCAAAATGAAGGCGAGAAGCAGAGAACAAGATTGGATACCAACAACTAAGGAAGCGATCAAGCTTCTTTTAGGCGTCTGGATTTTGCAGGGGATTGTTCAGAAGCCCACCCTGAATTCATACTTCACGCGACAACCTCTGTTGGAGACTCCAATATTTTACCAGCTCTTCACAGAAAAAAGGTTCTGCCTGCTTCTGAAGTACCTGCACTTCGCGGACAATGAAGCGGCAGTGCCCAAAGACATGCCGAATCCAAGACTCCACAAGATTCGTCCCATCCTTGAACATCTCGTGGAAAAGTTCCAGCAGGCCTACACGCCTCAGCGAGATATCTGCATCGACGAGAGCCTTCTCCTCTGGAAAGGACGACTTGGATGGAAGCTGTACATTCCTATGAAAAGAGCGAGATTTGGAATGGAATCTTTCAGATTGTGCGAGTCAGCAAGTGGATATGTTTGGAATATCCGTGTCTACACGGGAAAAACGACAAAGTATGAATGCAACATCTCCGGAGTTGACGCATCGAAACTTCACAAACCATCCCAAGTTGTGCTTTCGCTTTCGCAAGATCTCCTGTGCAAGGGTTACTTTTTGCACATGGACAACTATTACTGCTCGCCAGTGCTTTTTGACCTGTTGTGCAAGTTGGAAACTGACGCCGTTGGAACTTGCAGGGTAAACCGCAAGGAAATCCCAAAGGACTTGAAAGAAAAGAAGCTGGCAAAAGGCAAAACTTTTGTGAAGTTCCGTGGAAAACTGTGCATGGTAAAATGGATGGACAAAAAACATGTGCTCATGATAAGCCCCGTTCATAATGGAGAGATGTCAAGCGTGACCACCAGAGCAGGAAAGCAAGTGCAGAAACCAAGAGCCTGCGTGGACTACAACAAGGGAATCGGGGGTGTTGATCTTGCTGACCAATGCGTCATGACGTACAGTATGGCCAGAAAGAGACTCAAGAAGTACTACGTGAAAATGTTCCGGCACCTCATTGACGTGACCAGTTTCAACTGCTTCATCCTGTCGACAAAGCTGGGATCTGCAAGAGACCAGCTGACGTTCCAGTTGAACCTTTCCAACAGCCTGTTCGAAACCTATGGGTCTTCAAGTGTAACAGCGGCAAAGATTGGTCGTCCACCATCGAAGCCTTCTCCAGCACGCCTCTTGGGACGACATTTCCCCGATTTCAACGAAGGGGAGAGCACCAAGAAGCACCCTCACAAGAGGTGTGTGGTGTGCCTTGCACACAACCGAAGAAAAGAGACGATCTACAGATGCAAAGACTGCAGTGTGGCTCTTTGCGTCGCTCCGTGCTTTATGGAGTACCATACGAAGACCAACTACTAAATGTGTGGTGAACCCTGTAAATTGATGTAAATAAACTTGTTTTACGTTCTGGGATCATTGTTATAGCTTCGAGAGCTCAAAACACTTAAAAAAAAAAAACTCCCCATTTTGCAAATATTTTTGGTCAGAAAAGTACCCAGTTAAGGGGTTAAGGTGTTCAATTGGAATACTTTATCACTTACAAATAAAAGTAGTTGGCCATCACTACTTCAAGAAGTAACTGTTACTTTTCCGATTATATTTCAAATTTTCAAGACGGCAGAGTCTTTTGCCGGTTTGAAACGGGGCCTTTCACGTGTCTTATCAGACTAGAATCACAAATTTATATAACTACTTATCTTCTTAATCCTTTGGCAAACCACCCTCCCGTCGGAGACTTGGTTCGCTCGGTAGGAAACTTGTACAATAGGTGTGGTTAGAAAGGGGAGGAAAAAATGGTAACGGTTACAGCTAATTTGAGTACTCTGAAAAGTAATCGGATTGCCCTTGCAATTACTTGCTAATAAATGAACTAATCAAATGGCTATCAAATTACTCCGGAAGTAATCAATTGCAAACTATTTGATTACTTGTAATGAGTACCGCGCAAGTGTGGCAAAAAGCGCAAGCTGGAGGTTGGACGTTCGAAAGAGATGACCTGCCGTTCTCCACTGTCAGTAATAAAAGGCCCGCTTCAGACAGGGCAATTTTTCCAACACCCTGACATCGCGACACCGGCATCGCAGGTCTCCCGCGCAGCAGCTGCTGAAGCTCAAATCGCCGTATTTCATTATCATGGTCACTAAAATTTTAAATGTGTTGCACTATTTAAACACAAAGTTACCCATTAGCAACGCATTTCTAACGTAAAATCCCGTAAGGGCACCCTCCCCCAAGAAATGATCCATCCCCTTTTTCTAGCTGTAACAACCCATCCCCTTTTTCTGGCTACAACATAAAAATTCCGAAACATCCCTCCCCCTCTCCTCCCCCCCCCCCCCCCCCCCCCCCCCCCCCCCTATTCCCATCCAATGTCACACTATGTCCGACCAGAAACATGTGAGCCGTGCGATCTGTGGTACCAGTACGCAAGACATGCAGGTTCATGGAGAGTTCCAATGTTTCTTGTCCGCAATCTGCGCGCACGATATCAGTTACCATGGCAAGCAAGTTTAGCCGGTTTCTGCGCATCTATCATACCGTGAAGCATGAATCTGCTGCATCTGCAGTATCTCTTCCCGTGACACGGAAGATTGTGGCGAACTAACACGTGCTTATCACGTAAAACATGAATTTGCCGTGTCTGCTATCTGCAGTATAAGCAACCCCGGAATCTTTGAGAGACTGCAGTCAGCTATTTGAGTGCCATCTCTTATTTGTTGGTATTTTATTAGGAAATTCCAGTTTATGCCAAAAAAATTCATAGGATGAGACACTTAATATTGTTGCTATTTACAGATTTAAAAATTTATCCTGCTAAGGTGAAACAAATATTTTGGTTAGCTAAAGTTTCGCCGTCATACTTTGCACTCATTGGTTGGTTGTTTTTTGCATTTTGACCATTGAGAGCAGTTGCACGTCGGCTGCTCAACGGCGCCTGTGCCAGCGGCAGCAGGCAGTGGCATTGGCGGTGGTGGTTTTCATTTGCGGCAGCAGGCAGTGGCATTGGCCTGTTAATTATCGATCTATTTTGTCTACCAGTGTGCCGAGCAAACGGCACTTTGTATATTGCTTGACTCAGTGGTGCTCTCATTCTAGTGGCAACAGCGCTGCTAAGTACTTTGGGTTCCCGAGTGATGAAAGGTAAAGGCAGGGGCTGCTTGGTGATACAGTTTCGGATTGCCAAAAACTTGCTGCTGCATGTTGGTTTCATATTGGTAGAGTTATTGTAGAAGGTCAGAAGGGACAGGGAATTTATGTTAAGACGAGCGGTATGGGGGGATCGGTGATAGGGCACCGGAGCTCGTTAGCGGGTGCGTGGAGAAGTTCGTGCTGCAGAAGGAACCTGCGATATACTTTGGCAATCGAATCCCTGTCGCTAATTACAGCAAAGTTGAATGTGTAATTGCAGGTCTGCAAGTACTTGAATAGTACTTTTGTGTAGATTTTTTTTACTTTGTTGTGCCGTGAAGTGAACACTTTTTTTTTCTGTATAAAGAGCGTGCCTAATAAAAAGAGAACTAGCAAAAGAAGTTTGTACTCGTGCTCAGACTGGCAATGTGCACTCATTTTAAGCCGCGAAACAGCAGCAGCAGCTGGGTGCACTTTGCATTCATTGATTCACTATATAATGAGAAGTGGCTATCCCTGGACATTCACTGCTACTGAGCTGATCTCAATAGAGCGAAGCAAAGTCAAGTGCAATCCTTCTGGGAGCGTCGGAAATTCGCAGAAAAAAAAGCTTAACTTTATCTAGAAAAGGCATTGCCATTACATTGTTTTGTAGAAGAATGAGACGGCGGCAATGAGATGCAAGCTTGTTCAGAGTTCAGAGCTGTTCCCTCTTCTCTCAACCTAGGTGACAATAGGATGCATGTTCGTTTGGAGTTCAGAGGCTGCTCCGGACTCCAAACGAACTTGCACCCAATTGTGGGCAAGGGTGAGAGATGGAGAGGATGGACAACTTTTCACACCTTCTCCCATAACCTAGCAATTGCCATGACGACGATGCGCATATTTTTTGTTTATTTCTTGTTTTTGTAGAAACTTGCCACACGTCAGGGGAGATTTGGCACTGCCGTCTGCAATTGGAGTCCCAATGGGAGGTATAGGAAGATTCCAGGGGTTGGTATCAGTTCCCACGTCACGTGGTTTGTAGCGGGTGCCCTTGTATTTATCATTAATTTTTCAAAAATTTATGGCATCTCATCCCCAAAAGACGGCCCACCTCATGTTTTTCACCATTTATCTTGGGTGGGCGCCCTACGGGATTTCACGGTACATTTTTTTTATGGTGCTGTGGATAGCATTTCACGTTGCTGAAGCCAGTTAGTCGTAAAAATGATGGATTTCATACTCAAACCCAGGCTAAGCCCCCTGTTCAGTTATCACCACCACCATGAGAGGTGTCATGTGAAAACATAGCGTACCAGATTGGCTGCTACCGCTTCAAATATCCCCGAGCTGTTGGAGCTGCTCGCCCGCTTCAAGCCGGACTGAATCCCAGCAATTCGTATTGCAGCGCGAGGATCTGGGCAATTATAGAGACCAACTCGGCAGCAACCCCAAAAATTGCTGAGAAAATTGCCCGGTCTGAAGCGGGCCTTCTCCCAGCAACTTGAATTCGCAACACGAGCAACACGGGCCACCCGCGTTGAAACGCAGCAACCGAATTGCTACGATTTGCCACCATCAACATTGAATTATAATTTTCTTGCACTATTTACACTTGCAGTTACATTCTATAAACATGTTTTTATATTTTTAAATGGCATTTAGAATACCTCATCTTTCTGAAAGGATTTTTTTCACCAAAATAATCCATTTCAAGCCACAACCAAGTCTTTATTTGTCATCACCACCACCACAAGGGTGTCATGCGAAACTATTGCGTCCCCCGACTGGCTGTTGCCGCTTCAAACGTCTCGAAGTTGTCCGAGTTGCTCGACCATTCCGAGCCGGACTCAATCTTAGGAATTTGTGTTGCAGCGCAAGGATCTAAGGAAAGCTAGGGAAAAACTTGCCAGCAACACCAAAACTGGGGGGCAAATTTCCCCCTCTGAAGCAGGCCTTGAAGTCTTTCAAGAACTGCGCTCTGATCACCAACCAATGTTGTCACCATGGTTACTTGCCCAATCACGTTTTACGACATTTTGTGTGGCACCTTCTGCGACACCGCGGGAAGAATGAATGTTTGAGTCAATGTTTCAAGCCGAACGCCTCTTGCTCGAAATGACGAACAACATGAAACATGTAACAATGAACTGATAGAGAGAAACAATCTACTGCTGGCATTGATTAAGCACATGCTGAAAACGCAATCCAAGAACAGAACAATTTGTTTGCTAATTGCTTCCCGACAGCGGCTTTTCGCAGTGTAGAGTTTCACGGATATTGCAGGCAAGACGCGATTCTGGAATGTAGCTTTCCACGTCCTAGATTCAGGGAAAAGAGAGTCTGGCAAAGAAATTTTTTTTCTTTTGCATGCTATTCTAACGAGAAGGAAGGAAGATAACTCCTGCACTTTGCATTAGACAAGTGTCTCTACGATTACCTTAGAGGCACCCGAAACGGAAAGCAAAGACTACTCACAGGCACCTCCGACGAGCTAGCTTTGGCCTTGGGCCGCTTCTTTTCCTTGTCCTTCTTTCGGTCCTCTTCAATATCGAACTGTACAAAACAAGACCGAAAACTTGAGCAACTCTCAAGGTGGCCACTGGACAAGCACAGTCGCCGTTAGACCCAACGCCTCGAGTTGGAGAACAGCGGTAAAGCACTTACGGCAGGCGGCGGCATGGGTGGCTGGACCCACTCCTTGGCAATGTACTTCTTCTGCTCATACTTCGAACGGATGAATGCTTCTAGCGATCTGAGCAGCTACCATGTAAGGTCAACCACTCCGCATCAAGTGCAACATAAAAAACACAACAGTCAGCAAGAGGCATAGAAAAAAATTCCTGGCTATGCCACTGGTTTAGACACCCAGTGTCAGTCCGACATTATCTACGATACTTCGATGTCGTTCGAGCTCTGGCGACGAACAAACAGTCAAAGTACCACCACAGGTTGATGGTACTTTGCAGCAGGTAAGGCGTGCAGAAGAAACGACCTATCCTTTTTAACTATAAAAGTGTCATAAAAGATTTCGGTGCCAACTGTCTTCATTAAAAGGTGCATAAATTAGGACAAATAGTAACCCTTAGCCTGATGATGCTGCCAGAAGCTAACCAACAAATCACAACTCTCCCCGGTCACAAGGAGAGGTTCATCTGTTATTGCCCACCCGTATTTCATTGCAGAGCCCTTGCCACAGGTTGGACAAACGGAAATTATTTTAATTGATTATCACGATCTGAACTGTGCTCCAAAGGATACGAATCCGTCTGGGGCCGCCGGAAGTTGTCAGGAAGGTTAGCCTCGTACACAGCTCGGCCTTTGCTGTTGCCCATCTGCTGCAGACACTAGAAGGGGACATGCACACATTAGAAGTGTTGAATTAAAGGAACACCAAAGACCGCTTCAAAAATTTTTTCTACTAATATGTCCTTCAATCACAATGAAGTGCAGGGAGCTAGACTATTAAAACTTTGAGGCTTTTTTTTTTATGTTTGTTTGAAATGAAATTGTTCTGAGAGACCTCAAAGAAGTAATCAATGTACATTTCTCGTTAGCACCTGAACTGCGATGTGATGGACAAGCTTGATTATCATGGTAAGATCTTCAGTGACATCAAGCATGAGGGGCTTAGTGTCATGATTGACTAGTCACGCAACCAAAGCATTAATAAGTGCTTTGGTAGCATCTCACAACTTGACCCTATCAAGGCAGTTCCACTGATACTGATGCTCCAGGGCCAATCTAGAGCACAAGCTCCGGCAAGACGTCTACAAATATTCATCCATACACGCGAACTCAAGATTCACTTCAGGTACTCCTTGCCTCCAAGAGACCCTTACACATGCACATAGATATCATCAAGTCCAAGCGTAACAATTAAAGCGTCAACGAACCCGAGTTACCGCGTCGAACCATCAGGCGGCTATGGTCAACCAATCCCCGCAAAAACAAGGAATGCTCCCGACTTACGGCAACTTGCTCCGGCGTCCAAGTGTCCAGGTTGACGGACTTGACCCTGGAGATGTGGACGCCGAGGTTCCGGTGGATGCCCGCACATCGGATGCAGAGGAACATCCCCAAATTCCACGACGCCCATCGCGGCCCTGCGAACGACGAGAACCACACATCCAGCAGCCATCGCAGCACCTCCTACATCGTTCTATCTTGGTCAAAAATCTCGACTCCTAAACAGGCGACGCGTCGCACAGCTGCGTTGTTGCACGAGAGGTTCTCACAACAGGAGGCGGGAACGGGCAGAGGAAATACCACCCCCCGAGCTTTGTCGCTCGACAGATGCTAGAGGAAATGGCTGAACCTTCTCAAATCCTTGGGGTCGGTGGCCCCCACAAATACGAATACCGGAACCGTCTTACACCTGCGGGCCTTCTAGTTATTCTCATATTTCCGTCGATTCGTAGCGGACCCCAGCCACTGATTCTCAGAAGAGCTGAGATGACGGGAGGTCGCGACCAGTGACGAGTCGTCTAGGCCTTGTAAGAGCGGCGGCGTTGCACCACGAACCTTTGGCATCGCAGTCCACGCAGTACTTGTTGTCTTCCTCGCGCAGGAGCTGACCGAGGATGGCCTGACATTTGTCCTGGATCTGTTTCTGGCGTTCCCTCTCCGACTTGCTGGCCATGGTCGGGCGCTGGAGAGACGACGAGCACACAACAATCGAGTCCGCACGGGTTCCTCCACACAGGCGAAAGATATCAAGCCATCGAGCGTCAAAGCCGGCCAACCGATTACAGCTGACGTCAATGCGGATGTGGAAGTGACGTCGTAAACGCGCAAGTACCTTCGCGAAACTTTAAAACACGAACAAGTTGACATTTATAATGCGTAGCATTTATAACGGGAGCTGTCTTATTAAGCATATTTTACGTCAAAGGTGCGATGCCGAGTCAATGTACAAATGTCCCCATGGACAAATTTGCATCGACATCGAGACGGGATAGCCGCCAAATTTGAGATTACGAAAAAAAGGCACATAGTATAAAATAATAGAGCACGTGTCTTAAAAGCGTGTGGGCCTTCACAGAGAGGACAACAGATCCGGAAACCGCTTTGGTGTTTACCTAATGAGGTTGGTAGAATGGATAAAATGATTGCGGTTAAGGCCTATTCACACACTTGCGTTTGACTACGCACCCTTTCGAGAAGAGGTACGCTCCCGAAAATCTTGCGATACCAACACAGCGTGCAGCGATTTTCGTTTCATGATGGAAATTTCTATCAAAACGCTGTTCAGTGAAATCCACTCGTCCATGAACGATGCAAATACCAGAACAAACGTGTACACTTAAGTTGTAAAAAAAGAAAAAAAAAGTTTTTAGTGTTTTTTTTTTTCTTTCTTATTTTTTATAACATGTTTGACATTCCGCAGACTGAAATAAAGAAAAGCATTCTAGACCCCCTTACGACAGAATTTAGGTAGGTAGACGGCACAGGGTCACTCCATGGTCCGGTCAGAGCGCGGTGTCATTTGGAAATTGCGAGTGCATCTATGACGAGTCAAAGCTTAACTTCTTGCATCGTCAAACTTAAAAAATAAAACAGTACCCCCAAAAAAGATATTGAAATGCCGCGACAGGACAGGTGTGTGATCACAGAATGACCCCAAAATCAACGTCCCGGAAAAAAAGAATATTGCCGAATTGCGCAATAAATTTGTTTGGCTCTTTTTTTTTTTCTTTTTTTAGAAAATATATGTTATGGCACATGTGTCCGGGCAGTCACTTACAAAAGAAAAAAGTGCCCGGAAGGATTATTAAACTGTTGTTGCTCATTGAAAGAGTTGCGAGTTTTATTCGAACCGTTTCACTATCAACTTCTGAGCACGTAGCTATACCTGCTTTCTATTTCTTGATTCTGCCGTCCCGTGATATCCGGCGCACGGTTGTCTTGGCGACCACTCGTTGCTGTGCCAGTTGCAACTAATTACCATGTCTGAATCTCGACCAGGCAAAAACGCGGAACAAGCGTGAACCTGCCTTCTTTTCTTTTTTTCTTGCGTTAATTTGATTTTTATACCGCACGGAATTTCTTGGTCGCTTCCATGCTGACATCAGTGCCTGAAGGCAGGTTCAAAAATGTGTATCGGCTAAATCTCAGAAAAAAAATATATATATTCAGCGACTCATGAATCATTCGCAAAAACTGCGTGCCGTACACCACAGATAGCAGCCAACAGACAAGGGAACAAAAAAAGTCACTTTCAAAGATGGTTGTCACACAGAATAACAATAACGCAATTCGTCACGTTGCCCATGCTTCACACGCGTCAACCAATCAAAGTAGAGGGAGAGGGCGATGATTAAAGGTGAGGGCAGCGGCGTAGACTTTCAATTTTCCCGGGGGGGGCGGGGGGGGCAGGCTGAAAAGTTCTCCCGGGGGGGGGGGGGGGGGGGTGCTTTTTCGCGCAATTTTTTTTTACACCGGCAGTTATCAGCAGCTTATTTTAGGGGGTACATTTTACAGCGTATGTATATCTCCATGTGTCTGTCGCTGTACGTCAATGTCAATCACCGTGCAAGCGTAGCCGTGTGTTCATCGCCGGTACCACGGCGTAGGCGCCGGCGAGCTCAAATCTGAAGAAAAGCAAAATGCTTGTGCCAGTTGCGAAGTTATGGGAGTAGAACCCAGGCCCATGTGCTTCAGAAGCAGTAATCCACTCCACCACGAGTCTTTTCTCTTTAATACATGGAAATAAAGCCCGCAGCTGCAGAATATCTGTTCAAACGAGATCTCGCAAGGGGAAGAGAGGGGGGGGGGGGGGGTTGCTCCCCCCCCCCCCCCCCCCCGGATCTTACCAGGGGGGGGGGGGGGGGGCACAAGCCCCGATGCATATTGGTATGTTTTATTCATACCATCCTTACAATGTTGCATCTACTTCACAACTCTGGAAGCAAAAACGAAGTTTAACTCTGACCAGCTCTGGACGTGGCACAATCGCGTAAATTTCCCTCATGTTTGCAACCCCGCTTGAATTCGTTATGTGTTTCCGCGTTTCGTGAATTATGCACCAGGTATGCGGCAATTTTCATTTCCTTTCTTTACGTCCTGGCAAGTGAAAAACGCATGGCTTCGACCGGCACCGCTGTTCGAGCATTCTTGCAGCCAAAACGCAATCAAATGAAAAAAGAAAGAAACGAACATAATTCAGCACATTTACACGTAAGGTCGGGGAGTATTTCCTCGACCATTGGCGACGAGATATTTCGGTGACGGAACATCTCGTTATAGTTCCTATCTGTGACGTAACGTCTAGGATTATCGATTGCCAGTTACGATATACTCTTTTCAAAAGACCGCGCCAACGGCTGTCCGCCATTACTTGGTCACGTAGTAACGCTTGTCTGGCGTTCTGACGTCATCGCAATCCTGTTCAACATGCAGACGAACTTGCGCGTGCTGGCGGCGAGCTTCCAGTTCTTTTGCAACGTGCATTCCACACCATCAAGTCTCTTACGTTACGGCACCGCGGTGGCGCTGCTGTCGGCACAGCGCATGCGCGGAAGCTGCACCTCACGCGGATGTGGTTTCTGCGCAGGTGCTGTGCCAGGTGTTGGAAAACGCGAACTTGTTTGTAAACAGCGCATTCGTGTATAAGTGTGAGCTCGTTCTGAGCCTGCGCTGTGACCAGCGCACTCAAGTATGGTGTCCGGTGGACACCCTCCATGGAGGCGGCAGGTCCACGCCATATCCATGTTATTAGACGCTAGGCGGCGATAGCAGCCTGACGTTTGATGGACGTCTGACGACGTCACCTTGTAGTACACAGCGTACGGGGAAGTCGTAACGTCGATTAATTGGCATCGAGCCGATTTCGTCATTGTTTCCTTCTTTCCGATGCGGGCCGGAAAGACACCTTTTCATGCCGACTATTTATTTATTTGATTTATTTAAAATACCCTCAAGGCCATCGGCATTACAGAAGGGAGTGGGGGTTAGTGGCAGTAGTACACTTCGCAGCTCAATCTGAACAGTATAGCTTATTTACGGCAGTTCTAAATAAATGGTTAGGAATAATTGTTGCGATAGATGCGGGTAGGCGGTTCCAATCCACTGAAATTTTCGGAATGAAAGACTGTCGGAGTGCATTAGTGTTGCATTTTAGAATGTCTACTTTATGCATATGATCAATGCGAGGTGAAATATAAGACGGATGATTCAGCAGTCGGCTGTGAAGTAATGAGTTTGTGTGGTATATCTTATGAAAGGGACATGAGCGAGCTATTTTACGACGTAAATTGAGGTTAGGCAACAATAGGCTAGTGTTCATTGAGCTCACGCTTGTGGTTCGATGAAAGTTATTAAGAATAAAACGAGCATAGCGATTCTGAACTGATTCCAGGGCGTTAGTTAGTTTGGAAGGACCGGGGTCCCAGATAGAAGAGGCATATTGTAATATAGAGTACAAGCGTTTTGTACAGGGTTAGTTTCAAAGATGAAGGGGCATGTGAAAAGTTTCGTTTTAGATAACCCAGCCTTCGATTAGCGTTATCATTAACATACTCAACATGCATTTGCCAGGAAATATCTGAGATTATATACACGCCTAAGTATTTATAAGAAGAGATAGAATGTAGGGGGACATCTTCGAGAAAATAAGAAGGAAATTTACATTTACGCGATACTCTCATGGCCTTGCATTTAGTCGTGTTAAGTTCCATCCCCCATAATTCACACCACTTTGAAACATGGTTGATGTCAGCTTGTGAATTCAGAACATCCGAGGCGTTAGTATCTTCTCTGTAAATAACACAATCATCAACGAATAAACTAATTGAAGAAGAGATGGAATTCGGCAAATCGTTAATATAGATAAGGAACAATAGCGGACCTAATACAGAACCTTGCGGTACTCCAGAATTGACGGAGGCGAGTGGTGATCTTTCATTGTTAGCGGTTACAAACTGGGAACGATTAGTGAGAAAACAAGTTATCCAGGACAGAACATAGACTGTTAAGTTTTAATAACAGCAGCTTGTGTGAAACTTTATCGAATGCTTTGGAAAAGAAAAAAAAAAAGCAGTCTACCTGGGACCCTCGGTCAAGCGAGGTGCAAATCATGGGTGAATGACAAAAGTTGCGTTTCGCAAGAGAAGGATTTACGAAAACCGTGCTGAGCGATACTAAAGAAAAGGTTAGATTCTAAAAATTGAACTAGTTGTGAGTAGATGATATGTTCTGGTATCTTGCGTGGAATGCTAGTAAGCGAAATTGGTCGATAGTTATCCGGGCAATATTTATCACCACCTTTGTGGAGTGGCACCACCTTCCCTATCTTCCAATCAGCAGGCAACTCTCCAAGTGAAAGCGACTGGGAAAAAAAAAATTGAGATAATATCGAAGAGCAATACATTTTTTTTTTTTTGAGAAATTTTGAATTAATGCTGTGGGCGCCAGCAGAGGAAGAAAGTTTTAAGTTATCGATTATTTTAACAATACCAAATGGGTCAACAAGAACGGGTCCCATAGGCAAAAAAATCACTCGTAGGCGTGTTAATAACAGTCTGAAAGGACTTAATAAAAAACATCATTCAAAACGCGAGCACAATCATCGCTAGGAATTACATTTCCATTCGTGGCCTTGAGTGAAATTACGAATTTTTCTTTTTTACTTACAACATTCCAAAACTGCTTTGGGTTAGTGGCTAACATAGACGCTATAGCTTAACGTTAAAGTACACGTTTTTTGCATCTTGAATAGCACTCTTGTAAACTGCATTGGCGTTGTGATAAGATTCCCAGCGGTTACAGGTACTGGAAGATTTAGTGGCACGAAACAATCTTTCTTTCTTGTTCGATAGCCTTCTCAGTGATGGGCTATACCATGCTGATTGATGGTGAGACGTTACAGATCGCAGTCGAATGTACTTGTCGGTGAGTACGCCGACTTGACCCTTAAACATATTCCAGTCCTGCTCAACGGAACGCTCGGAGCAGTTAACAAAATATAGTGATCAACGAACTGACTCACTGGCGACTCGAGCGAAGTCGACGGCACCTGGAGGCTAAAACAGGAAGTTGTGGCGGCAGGTTCGCTACCCTATTGAAAAATTTTGCAAACTGGGCCAGTTCAAACAGGCTTATTGCATGGTTAAATTGGTTGAACTGGACAAACTGAAACTGTGCATACTGGTCTTACTGTAAAACTGTGCATACCGTTCTTACCGTGAAAATGTGTGTACAGGCAATACTGTACAACTGTGTATACTGGTCCACTCCATACAGTTAAACCAGTTTAACTGGCAATATAGACAACACAGGTCGTAAACTGGTGAAATTCACTTTATTTCCACAAAAAATACACATATTTCAGACCTCAAGAATAAACATAAAAACATATAAAAATTGTAAAAAATTTGTCATGATATTATTGATGTGTCACAGCCGGTCGGTGACATTTCCCACATCTTCTGGAGTGTCGGGGTTCCGGTGGTGGATAACATTGTACCCCAAGGCTTCTGGAATAAGAATAACGATTCAGTAATTAGAGCCATGGCAGATTTATTTGCATCCGTCTGTTCTAAAACGGTATGTAACTAATGCCACGAATAAAAAATATGCACTATCATAAACAGTATGAGAGGGAATATGGAAGCGTGCGCCAACCGTACATGTGCTGCCAGCATACATGGGGAAATTACTTTCAAAATGTAATTTAAATACAATTACTCTGCTTCAAAAGTAGTTTAACTACAGTTACAATTACTACTACGTGAAAGAAATTAATTACAATTAAAAATACTTTAAAGAAGTAACGGAATTACTTTACAATTACTTATGTCTGGGGGCGACCCGACTTGGGCCATATAACTTTAAACGGGTGAAATAGAATGCAACATATTTGTTCATTCTTTGCCCCAATGTTTGAGGAGGCTTAAGCATCCCTGCATAAATGCCACGTATTGTACTTTTGTTTTGTGAATTTTGTTAAATTCATGATAGAACTTGACAGTCTGAGGCAATGAAATAATACATTCTTATATTTTTTTATAAATAATAATAAATTAGTTCATGTGCTGGAAGACGCCAGATCGCTAAAGAAGAAATTGGGATGACAGTTTTCTTAGCCCGGCAAATAAAAATGCGACCATCAGTCATATATGAATACTCTACAAGTGTTAATATAAAACTAAAATCCACACGCGCGAATACGACCATATTCACATACAAACGTCATGGTATTGTAAATTATTTACATTGAGCTGAAATTATAATGACTCAGAAATATAGAAGGGCCGAATCGAAGCTCCCGAATAATTGGTAAGAATATTCACAAGTGGGAGGTCAGTTTCCAAAATGTTTATGAAAAAAAATCAGGGATCGGCAAAATACATGCAAATATGTATCGAAATACAAATACAAAATACTTCGTCAAAAGTGTATTTAAATACAAATCTAATTACATTTCCAAAAAAAGCATTTAAGTACAAGATACAAATACAACCAAATGCATTTGGTCTCCTCCAAATACTTTTTCAAATACATTCCTCAAAATTTGCGTCAGCGACTTCAGGGCACCTGCAACGGGTTTCTGGGTACCTCATTTTAATTTTGCATCGCACACTCGGGAGTCAGTGTGCGAGGCTCCAGTAACGTAATAGAAATATAATCACAAAAAAAAATGTAATCAGCTTGGACGTAATAGGTGAAAAAAGTACAGAGCTTCAAGCGTTTTTTTTTTTTTTTATGTCGATTACATTTTGGTATAGACCAACAAAGAACCGAGACGTCCAAGACGCGCAGCACTAGCTAGAAAATTATTTATTGTTGCAACTCGCACCAGTTACGAAAATCTGGACGAACCGGCATTTAGAATGTTCCAGGAAAAAATATGGATGGAAATCAGGCTGGAAAGCATCCCAAGTTGTCACAGGCCCTTATTTAGCCAGTGTGCCTGTGAACGTCGATTTCGTCAGTATTCTTGCCCTAGACTAGCACCGTAGTCACAAAGTCACTAAACGCTTGTGCTTGATTGAGAGACACTGCATTCGGTGCAGAACGTAGTTTTCTCCCTGCTCTGAACAGTGACAATAAATTTGAGGGATGTATTTTCGCCCACAAAATTGTATTTAATTACAATTGTATTTGAAGTACCCACGTTTTAGTATTTAAATACACACGTCAAATACATGACCCAATTTGTAATTAAATACAAATGCAAAATACACAAAGTATTTGAAATACGTATTTCAAATACTTGCATTTGAAATACTGCCCATCCCTGAAAAAAAAATATACGAAGTAAAACCAGCAGGAAAAAAACTTGAAAGTAATACAAAGAAGCAAATATGCGACAGTACTGAAAGAAAGGCGTAAAAACTAGCTAAAATATTTCAAAGACAACTAAAACTCTCTAGCTCAACTAGAGCTAAAGCTCAATTCTCTTTTCTTTCAATGTTTTAGCATGTTTACGCTTTTGTTTTCTTAACGCACAGCAGACAGCGCAACACGGCGCCGTTGGGCTATAGGCTCTAAAGGTGACTACCCCTCAGCCCGCTGTGTAAGCAATAGAACAAACAGTGCGACGCAATTTATGTTGTGTGTGTGTGTGAGCTCTCAGAGAGGTTCTGTCGGCGCCACGATGTTTTGCAAAAGTAATTGTAATTGTGCCTGAAATTTTGCAATTACTGACGCTAGAAATTTATTAAATTACAATTTCAAGTCCTTTTGGCCGAAAGTAATTAATTACAATTACAAATTACCAAGAAAAGTAATTAAATTACAGTAATTCAATTACTGTAACTGAATTACTACCCAAGTATGGGTGCCAGTCTAGCGGCAATCAAGACAAGCGACGACGGAGCGACGAGACAAGCGACGACGATCCGCTTGGCTGTCGCTCGGTCACTCGCGCGACGAGACAAACCGCATGAAAGCGACGGCAGCAAGCGACCAAGGCGATGAGCGACGATTACACTTTTAGAAATCCAAAAACCGAGTGACGCGACGAGCGACCGTGGGAAATCTCCGTCGCTCGTCACTGACTCTTGTCGCTGTCACCGTCGTTCGCTTAATCGCTTACATGCGGTTCAGCCATGCACATGAGCCTGGTTATGAAAATGAATCCAAATGGTCGAGCGTGCTTACGTGGCTCGCTGGCGCGAAGACAGAAGCAACCATTGCCCGCGCTGCAATGAGGACGGAGCGAAATCCGAACACGCCGTTCTGGGCGAGTGGAACTCAGGTGGAGGACGTCGTCAGCCACAGGAACCATTGGCACAGGCAGCGCTCAAGGCTCCGGCAAATTATCTTATACAAACACAGCTTGAAGACAACTTGTTACCTCCCGAACCAGGACAGCAGAGGAACAGCAAAAAGCCCAGCCCAACCGCCTAAAAGAAAAAAAAAAAAAAAAATTGGTTTGTGAGGATATTTATACAGCGTGTAGTTGGTCAGCCACTTAAAGTTGCGACGAGTCACTCGCTGTAGATGAGCAATTTAGCCAGTGCAGTGCAACCGCTAGCCTGGGGTCTTAACGTTCACCATGCAGTAGTGATACACGACCGCACGCCGGTACGATGCTCATCCAGATCGAAACGGGCAGGGGTGGGGCTCGAACCCAGGAGCTGGACCGTAAACTGTAAACGAGCGGGAGCGAGGGCCGCGCTGATTGGCCCGGGCGCTCCCTGTCCTGGCACGTGAGCATCTCACCCCTTTCAAGGCATCTGCGCTGCGCGGGGGGACTCCGCATGATCTCCGGTCCCAGGGCACAGACGTATTCCAGGCGCCTGACTCATAGGCGCACTGCCACATTTTCCCGCGCTCTTCCAACATCACGTCGGAGGCTCCCTGCCTCGGGCACTTGCGCTGGAAGCTGCTTCTCGGTGGAAGCCAGGGTGGTCGCGGTAAAAAGCGGGGAAGTTATAAAGTCCAAGTGGGAACGATCGGCCGGCAGAGGGAAATGAACTTCTATGAGGCGATGGCATCACTTGATACTTGACCTGTCACGGACCATTGGTGCAAGCTAGGTACAACTGAACACGCGTCAAAATAAAGCTTTTGTTTGGTCTACTAGTCTGTTATGCGATAACTGCTAAGAGAAAATGTTCTGTAAAGGCCAGACATTTTCTCTGCCGCGGCAAAGGTTCATTCTAGAAACATATTTGCCTATAGAATTAATAAAACCTTGTTTCGCCAAATTTCTTATTTTATCGTGAGTTGTGTGGAGTGTAAAAGCACAATTCGCTCATGTAGAAAAAAAAAAATCATTCATGCGGTTCTACCGCTTGGGAGTTACAATTAGAAACATTGAAACCAACTTGATCCAAATGAACATGGCCAATTGGATCGATTCCAATGGTTAATCATTTTAAACTGGGCTTGACCAGTTTAACGAGCAGTTTCTTTAGTTCCGCGGGTATGACTTGTTTCGATACAGTGATACCAGTTTCAGTGACAGTTATAACTGTTTGACTGCCAGTTAGAACAGTTCGGCTGCCAGTTCAAACTGTTTGGCAGCCAACTTGGACATTTAGACACCAGTGTTGCCAGTTCCAGCTACCAGTTTTGCCTGGTTAACTACCAGTTTGGACTGCACAATTGACAGTTCAGCTGCCAGCTTGGCCAGTTCAATTTCCAAATTCGGCGTCTCGACAGTTTGAGTTCGAATTTGCCCGGTACAATGGACCTCTTGGCGAATATGTGCTGCCATCTAGACATGCGACTCGGTTCGAGACTAAGTGGCTAGAGAGCAACGCGCGCCTAAGGCCTCTCCCACCCGTTTCACACCCAAAACGTCAGCTACATCCGGTTCACCCATTGAGGCTCCCAAACTCACCCTTGTCCTTATCGTGCGTAATCTTCTGCCCTGAAGTCGACACAAAGAAACCATCTTCCCTTTCTGCTCGGCCAGAAGGAAGAGAGAGAGGGTACTGGAACCGTTTACTCTGGATCCGATGTTTCTACACATCCAAACTGTTTTCAAATCGTTTTTTTTTTTTCAACAGGGTTTGCTTCCGCCACTTTGACAGGCGTTGTACACAGACGGGCTTTGGACCAGGCCCAAGGGATGTTTATACATATAGTAAACAGCGGCGTAACGCACTTCGCACAAACCCATTCGAATTTCCGCTCGTTGGGAACGCGTGTGACGAGTTAAAAAAACAATCGGATCAGTGGATGAATCACCGAGACGGGTATAGGAACTTTACCCTCCTTGTGAAGTGAAAGAGAAACAAGGACTCGTTGCGTCTTTATTTATTTCTTTCTCGCGTGAGGTGAAAGGTAAGGTTTAAGTTTCAAACCTCGTGAGTTGCAGTGGTTGGAGTTCACGTCGCTGCCATGCATCGTGAGTCGTCGAAAGCAGCAAGTTTGAAAGCTTGAGGATGACGTTCACCGCCGAATTCAGAAACCTCACTCAAACTACACCCAAACTGAAGGGCCCCTCCACTTCCTCGAGGAAGGCGCGAGGGCCGGCGCTGGTCAATCACCAGGACGGATCCGCCGTCGCGATTGGCCAACGCCGGCCCTCGCGCCTTCCTCGAGGAAGTGGAGGGGCCCGAATTCAGTTTGGGTGTAGTCTGAGTGAGGTTTCTGAATTCGGCGGTAAGTGTATTCCGTTTCCCTTAAGGCCTGTTCACACATGTAGCGGAGCGCTACAAGCGTAGCGCTGACCTCGCGCTAAGCGCGTGCTGATGGGAGCGTTCACCAGCTTTGTATCGCACCGTCAATACTGTTGTCTATGGCAGACAATAAGTAGCAGACGCCACGTGAGAAGCGCTACATTAGCGCTTCGCTGCATGTGTGAACCGGCCTTGAGGGGGATCGGTGGCCGAGTGGGCTGAAGCGCACACCCAGCTCGCCGCGCGTGGAGCGAAAGCTCGCGCTGCAGAACCCAGGGATCCTGGGTTCGAGCCCCACCCCTGCCCGTTTCGATCTGGATGAGCATCGTACCGGCGTGCGGTCGTGTATCACTACTGCGTGAGCACGTTAAAGACCCCAGGTTAGCAGTCGTACTGCACTGGCAAAATTGCTCATCTACAGTGTAAACCAGTGTCGCCTCATCCTGGCAGACCAACCTTACACTGTATAAACACTAAACGTCCAATTTGACTTTTGACTTTGAACCGGCCTTGAGAGTGACCTGACGGGTGCTGGATCACAATGAGGCAAGGGTTGCACACTTCATGTTTCTTGTTTTGCGAAGTATAAGTTGGCCATTTAGAGTGAGGTTTCTTAATCATCGCCAATTTTCACCAACTTGCTTATTATATAAGTAAGCTTATTTATAGGGTCTCGTGTTTTAGCGTAAATCCGATTAACTCATAAAAACGGAAAAACACTCTCCGGTAAAATTTTTGACAATTCGGATTTATTCGGATGGCAAATATCAAGCCATCCGAATAAATTTATTCGGATGGCCATCGTCACACGGCGCACAGCTGGCGCGCCGGAGCCGCCGCCGCGCGCGCCTCGCCGGTCTGCGCATTCCAGAGGAGTGACGTCATAGCCGCGGCAGACGCACTGGCGCCGCCGCGTGCCCAGCTGTGCGCCTCCGTTGAGCAGTAGCCAAGTCTGACGCTGCACCGGAGCCACTTGATAGTGCCTCTCGTTTTGTGCGCATAAGCTCACGATACGTATATCCTGGCATAGCCGAGCTAAGCCACCGCAATTGTTTTATATAACATTACGAGTACTAATTATTTCTCCCAAAAGAAAAATCAATTTACTTTGGTTTCGTCATAGGAATAGTTAATATCTGGAACAGTAATATCCGCAATCTGAATTGCAAGCCAACTAATTATTTTGACATACATTCCCGGAAGTAAATAAATCCGTCCACAAGCGATGATACATTCATTTTTATATTGTGAAACAGAAACTACTGGCTAGACGTGTATAATACTTTACAAAAAACCAATTCCCCGGAATGCGTTTATGTGAACAATAGCTAATTGTGGCTTATCGTGAAAATAATTATAGCTGGAAGTGAAATAAATATAACAGGCATAGTGTAAACCCATCTGTAGAACCTCCCTCATTTTTCCACTCCGTTAGGCGGCAAGCTTTGTCGCTCGGATGGGAGCCCTGCTCACATGTAGTTTGCTTTATAGGTTAAAAAGGATGGTGTACTTCCGCTTTCTTAAATAAAAAAAGATATTTAGCTAAAACATTGCAAAAAAAGTATAAAAGCTGCTCAATCTCGCGCTCCAGCCTAAAAATAAAACAATTTGATTGGCTTTTCGATTCATGCCCTGGCGCGTCTTCAGAAGATTATCTTCACCTGGATCCCCGGCATGAGTATGTGTTCCAGTCTCGACCATCACAACGCTTATGGACTCATCGGTTGTTAGTTTCGCCTTGTAGAGTTTTCTATCTCTACATATCAAATGCATGCCGGAACTGCAATATCTGCTAATAGTATTCGAATATCTAGAGTAGCATCGGTCCACCATGCTGACCTTGTGACTTCAATACCTGGCCGTTGCACTTGCGAAGACGAGGGATTCCAACGGGTCTTCTGCTTTTGGTAGGCGGCGTGCGCGGTCAGTGTACCATCCTATAGCCATATCACAAATTCGGGCTCGAAATGTTGGACCAAACAAAAGCACTAAGAGAAAGGTCAGCTCTTTTGGAAAAAGCAAGGGCGACCGCGTTCTTGTCGAAGCACGGTCAGCTTGCGACGAGGGCCCCCTTGTAGAGTGTTCCTATGATGAAATGGCCTAGAATCCGAAGGCCGCTGTGACCAGTTGGCAAATGACGATTGACGAGTTCTCCGGGGACGAGTGGGCCGGTTCCTGAAAGATGGGATAATGTAGATTTCATAGGATGGGGAGGGAAGCTGAAGGCTTTTGCGACCAGGGGTTTGGCTAATTTCAGAGTACCAACGTTTACTGAAAAACACTTGTTTTCAAGATTTATTGTGGGACAGTTAGCAGTCCCAATCACAAGGGCGCCCATCCCACAGGCAGCTGCAGAAATATCTTTCGGTACCGGTGAACACGCCCCCTAGTGATACATGCGCCGTCCGAAAAGGTCATTATGCGTTCCTTGCCATGGTAACGGCGATTAAAGCAGGCGGCCTTTATGCTGCGGAAGAACACTGCGGCGTAGCGATACGAGGTGCGTGCTGAGGCGCTTCCCGCGGAACTTGAACAAAAAGAATTCGAAATGAGGACTTCACGCAGAAGGCTGGCTTTCTTCAGCGCCTCATAATTTGAGGAGCCTTACACAAAAAGCACGTTTTTTTAAAATTTTTTTTATCATCCCGCGCCATTTTTTTTTGCTTTTTTTATCCGTAAAATCAAATTAAACTATCAAACTTTAAAAAAAAACTGTACCAAACCATTAAAAGAAACGCGTGTTGTTAGAAATAGGAATTTAGGAACGCACATAGGGATCGAAATTTGTTCATTCAATGAGTAATGAAGGCGAGTAGTTCCACTAATCAATTACATTAGGCGAAACAAACAAAACATATTTGGAAGAGCTTAGCCCTGGTCTAAGGGCCATACCTGGAGTGATTTAATCTTACTGATATATGCGGCGCAGCTCAGTATTTGTCGTGACCTAGAAAGGAATTAATCAGCATTGATTCATTGTTCCGAAGGGATGCCGATTTTAAGTTCCCTCTCTCTCTCAATTCATCCGAGATTAGACGAGAGACGAGTTCACTCGCCTTGCGGCCTACCGAGATTATATATGCGCCGAGAAACTGAGCGAGAGGAAAAGACAAGAGTAAGCGGTGACGTCAGAACGCCGATCTCTGATTGGAATGATTAGTGGGTAGACCTAAAGCTAGAACTGACTTTGTCTCCATTGCGCTCATCGAAAGCGTTCAAATGCGAGAGCAAAACGCCGGACACCTGCATTCCGCCTTTTGACACGTTCGACGAGGGCAGTGGAGACAAAGGCAGCTGGCTTTTGGTCTACCCCCTAATCGTTCCAATCAGAACTCGGCGTTCTGACGTCCCTCTCGTCTCCTCCTCTCCTTCAGCCGACGCTACGATCTAATGGGACTAAAGTCACTGGGCCTTTTCTGTTTACGATATTGGTTCAGGGATGACAGAACACGTACGGGAACATGACGAACACCGTGATGGTGCGCTTTTGACGCTGTCTGATTGGTCCCATCAGCTCGTAGAGTCGGCTGCCATCCAAGCTAATGAAGCCAATCCACCGCTGTCGACGTATGATTACTAGGGCTGGGCAATTGATCGATTAACCTTCCGATTAATCGATTAAGGATTTAATCGCGATCAAATTTTTTTACCGGTTAATCGGTTTTTTATTCGGTACTCAAAAGAAGTCCGTTCCCAGCCAGGTGCTATGAGCAAGGTTCAATTCTCGCGCTCGCGAAGCGTCGCGTGTTCGAGGATATACACTACAGTTCCGCCGAGGCCCACCTACGAACAAGCAGGGGCCGCAATGATTCCCCGCGCGACCGCGAAACTTCACTTATTGAGGATCTATGACACATCCTGCCCAGGCTAGAGAAACAAGCAGAAAAACAAGCTGGAAAGCTAACAACGCTATGGTTACATGTTCCAGTATTCGGCACCCAAAAATGGACGAGTTCACGAGTATGAGAGGCAATTTCGCTGGAAAGTTTGGGTTTAAAGTAAACTTCAGCGGTGAAGTTTTTAACTCGAAGGAAGTCCACTGCATCATCTGCAAAAAGCCGTTTTCGTACAGTGGAAGCCTAAGTTCGCTTCAGTATCGCCTACGAGCGAAGCACCCAGTAACTGCAGCAAGGACCATCCGCCAAAACGCAGACAAGAATGAACGCCTTCTCCATCGAGGTTCCTTTCTCTGAAAAAAGAAGAAAGCATCGCCCAAGGCCTGACTTCTTGTCTTGCTGTCGGAGAATGTGGACGAACTTCTTTGCCTTCGGAGCTGGAGCAAAAATATGTCGTTGAATCGTTGAACTATATGTATCCTCAATTCTAAATGTCGTTTGCGCCGTGTAACAGAGAGTAAATGAAGTCTTCAGGGGCATACGAGTTGTTGCCCATTCTTTTTAATACATTATTTATAAAAAATTAACGCAACCGATTAATCGATTAATTAATCGATTAAAGGGTGGCGATTAATCGGGTTAAAACTTTTAATCGACGCCCAGCCCTAATGATTACCCCCCCCCCCCCCCAAAGATCACGTGACACCCCGTTGTGTCTTCTGCTGTCCATCGGAAGGTGAAGCCCAATACTGCAGGGAGGAGATCCAATTTACGGCGGGCCTCTAGAGGATTAAGTTCAGAGATAGACTGATGCGGACAAGAACATCAGGGGTTACTTATTTTTGTTTCTGGAGCAGTCGTAACCGAATGCTTTTTCTTTGTGGAAAAAACGAAGTACATCAACCGTGTTTCTTTTTTACAGCGCGGCTGTTTATGGCTAGGGTTCCGTGGATTTTTCGTGTGCGTCAACAAAAACTCAGAGAGGGCTGGCACCGCCCTCACTTTGTCGTCATTCCAAGCCGCTTGCGTGCCTAGTTTCCTTTCCTTCCGCCGGGCGGCGGCCCCGTCGCACGTGTGTAAAACAAAATGGCTAGGTGGCGTAAGCTACCGCCCGATCCAAAGGGCTCAGCTGTATTCATCCATCCATCCATCCATCCATCCATGTAGTTTCCTCCGGCTCCTCGGGACGGCGACAGTCCTCGACGTGCGTGTGCGGTCCCTTCGTCACGATCACCACTGATCAAGAAAATTAATATGTTCGTACTTTTGTTCAAAATTCTTTGTCACGTCTGTGTCGTGTGCTAGACAGCTTCGTTGGTCATCCACCTTGACAGAGTGGAATGGCTCATGATTTTTTCTTCTTTCTTTGACGTAGAACTACGTCTTTCTCCGCGCTTTGAAGGGGGTGCAAAGTTGGGAGATCGATGTCACGAAAACGTAATCGCGGAAGGAATGTCACACAGATAACACCGGAGCGCTGACCGCATTGCATCACCGCGCTCCAAGGACGTTCGCTCTCAGACGCCGCACGCGCGTCCTTTCTTATCTGCTGGCCTGCTCGTTGGCTCGCTTCTACGCGACGCGCTCTTGTCCGATTGAAACGGCGATAGACGCCGCTCCGGCAACCGTGATTCCGTAATCTTTGCTCATCGCTCTGGACACCTGCCGAGCGGCCGAGATCGCGTGCTCTGCGGCACGAGTAGTTCACGCGACTCTCGCGCGCGACTCGGCGAAGCGTTAAAAACAATCGCACGCTTTAGATCTTTTGCCGAGTTACCCAAGCATCCAAAAGAATGTTGGGAACGTAGGCACACGCGCTGCGCGTGCTGGCGTCTTCAGCTCTAACTGTTCGAAAGCAAGAATCTAAAACAAATGGCAGTTTGCACGCGCGTTCCCCGGACGCTTTATTTTGGTTATTTACTTCTAATCATTTCTGTGGGGAAGGCGAACACATGCAGCGCGTGTACCTACGTTCCCAACATTCTCTTTGATTCTTGGGTAATGAATTTAGCGAAAGGTCTATTCGGCATATGCGCCTCGGAGATGGGGGCGCGGGGGCTGCCCATTGGCCGCCACCGGACTCCGAGCCACGGGCATTCACTTCTGGCGTTCCCGACATCGTCATGCGACGGTGTCAGCTGTGGCCGTAGTTCTACGCAAATGTATGCAAGATAGTAAAACAGCGCCCCAACCAACCTTTTTTTTTTTTTTTTTAATTATTATTATTTAGAAAGAAATATTTAGCTTTTGGTGAAAGGGTAAATATTAGGTCAACAAGAGATCTGGGGCAACGCACCGCCCATGACGTCAAATCCCTCTGCAGACGCCTCCCCCCCCCCCCCCCCCCTTCCCCAAACCTGACCCATAAATCCGCCCCTGTGCACCGTGATCGATCGAGGTAGATGACGTAAATAATCTTGTTGACAGGCCTTGTGTTGGATAAACATAAACAAAAAGCGACCCCTACAGTGAGATTCTCAAATAGTGTAAAATATATCAACTTTTTTTCCCCGTGATTTTGAATATTTATGTTTTCCAGATACAGTAAATCCTAACTAAAGAAGATTTTAGCGGCAAATGGTTTATCGATTTATCGGCTTTATCCGGTAACGTGGAACCCCACCCGTGTAGGGAAGAAGCCCATTCGGAGAACCCAGTAAGGACACTGCACTTTGTTCGCCGCCAAAATTAATTCAGCTTCTTTTTTTTTTCTTTTTACCAGTCGAGCGATCTTTATAGTAATAATAATAATACATTTATTTTCTATCGATTATGAGGGGGAGCCCAAGAACAAAAGCTGTAGCGTGCAGCTTGACAATCCCTCGGGCCCCTACTAAAATCAACAGCAAGCAAAAAAAAAACAAAAAAAACACAGATACATATTATATTTTGTTTCAACATTAGTCCCCTCTTTCCACTCTGAGTGGAGCGAACGCTGAAGTGGACGCTAGTTCCTGCTTGCCTCCTTTCCAGCGTTCGATCTTCTAAAGTGAAAATAGTGGAGTGCTTTGTGGGGGGAGCTTCCGCTATTTTTCTTATTTAAAAGGACTTCAGCATATCGCTTATTTGGTTCACAAATCAGTTCCTTTTTCGCGTCCAATTGGTGACCGTTATAATACAATAGGCTGCTAACAAACGAAGTGTCTTTGAAGTGTGGGCTAGCAGTGTTTGTCGCAGCGTCGCCAACTCAAAAATCAAAAACCCTCTGTGTAGGAATCCCGAAAAACCGCTAAATTTTAGGCACGTGCACAATTTATTGCTAGACTTAGTCTAAGAACAGCACAATAAATAAAAGAACTTTTAGAAGGGAGCCACGAGAGTTGCTCAACGTAAATCGCTTCCATGCACAGTACGATGTCCATTGCGTTGATCTTACTGTTACCCTGCAGGTATTACCAGGAATGGTGTCTGTCATTCCTGCCGACGTCCACCTCCGTTCCGATCATTAGTGCAATATTTTTCGGCAGTTCGGAGCTTCAGTGACCAAACTCACGCGCTTTGGAAAAAAGCCTTATTTTCCAGGGTATCCAAGACGAGAAACATGACCCCGCATTAGGAAACTTTCGTTCTGCATTTCCCCTCTTTCCACCTTATTTTCTCAATAAACTCCCTCACTCACTCACTTGTCCAATGTCGCTTGAAGCTTCTAGTAACCGGTCTCGAAGGTTAGAATCCTATATATTTTTTTTTTTTTTGTGCATACTTCACTCGGCCCATTTCGTCTGGCAGGCTTGGAAAACAAATTCATAGACTCACGCAGAAATCAGTTGAAGGCATGTTTCGAGGTTTGTCACTGTATAAAATGTCTAAATGGCACGTAGCATGCGCAAGCGCGTTACTCTTACTCGCAACAAATGTTCTGCTAGTAAGCAAAAATGACGACTCCGTGACTCCAAATGGCCCAGAGACCTTAAGTTATTCATGATTCATGAATGTGAATTTGAGAACATTTAGGACTGCCAGAAGAAACGCTAACATGATTTGAAAACAGCTAAAACTTCTTGCCGGCCGTGGCCGTTTCTACCACTCGACGACTCAGAAAACCGCTAAATTTAGCGGGAAAACCGCTAAATTGACAACACATGGTTTGTCTTTCGCCTCGTTGGAAGAAGCTGTACGTCGGATGGTTCAAAACAAGTGTCCACTTTTCTGAATGAACATATCGTACCGGCGTTACATGCGGGTGACCTGTATTGCGTGCTTCACGTTGACAGGTTAGCAGTCGAACCACTCTGGCTAAACTTTTTAGCGCGCACACCTCTTGTCAGCTATTTTATGCTACACTGTCAAGGTCTAACGTAACTTCCGCAGTAGTGCACGCAGCCCCCGCACTGCTGGCTTCCTCGCGCGCCTCCTTCGCACGCAATTGCGCAACTGTATACCTTGGACAGAGTTCGAGCACCGTGGAATACGCTAGCCTTGACAAACGTACAGCACCACATACCTGACGCCGAGATGCCTCCAGTGAGCTACAGCCGACCTAGGTTGAACTCCACCAATCTTCCTTTCGTGAGCACCGTATTTCGTCTTTTGATTCCCAAGTTTTGTCAAGGGAGCGCGTCTTCTTTTTCTTTCCGTCTCAAGTTCAGTCATGTTAATCCAGTTTGAACAGTCTTGTCATGTCATGTCAATCAAGTTTGAACAGTCTTGTCATGTCACGTCAATCTAGTACAGTCATGGCATATCATGCCAATCCAGCCATGTCATGTCAATCCAGTTCAGTCATATCAGAATCCGGGGTTTGCACATGCGATCGTCACCCAGCTGGTAGCTCTCTGGCCCTCATTCCTACTCGTTCTTGTCTGAACAAAAAAAATTAAAAAATCGACGGTGAAAAGTGTATCCTGCAGAAGGTACGCACCAGCAGCAAGGCCACCACCACGACCGATGATGTGACATCAATGCAAGCAAGTCCAGCCCGTCTACGCGCTCACTCCTTTTACGGTCATCAAAGAAGCGTCTTCCTCCTTCCTAAGGGCGCGCACACACATCGCAACAGCCTGGAAGAGTGCTCGAACCCAGTGACCCGCCAGGTGGCGCAAGGTATCTAAAAATACACAGGGTTGTTATCACGCCGTACGCGTCGTCCAGTCGTCGTCAATGCCCGGGAACTACCCAGAACCCCCTGAGGCGACCAAGACCGTGCAAGCTGCATGCAACACGTCAGCACAAGGTCGACGATTTGCGACCACGTACGAAGCGCCGTATAACCGCCGGAAGGCACTCTATTCTTACTACACGCCGTTCTACTCCGTTCCATCCACCCCTTAGGCTGATAGTACGGTGATAGCTACACGCTCGCCATATCAAGGATTGGGCAAGTCAGGTCATTGAGAGCGCGATGGCCACACATGGTACTTCTGTACGGGATGACCTCGTTCTCTGTGCCCGGGTATGGGCGGGGGCTTGATCACGTGGCGAAAGACAGACGTACCATCGGTTCAACGAGCACGTAGCTTCCTCCGCACTGTCGGCTTAGGAGGGAAACGGAATGGCATACGTAGTACGCGTACGTAGAGAAGGAATGGTCTTACGCTCGGCCGGCATGCCATGACCGGAAGGCAACTGGTCAAGGACGGCCAGGTGAACGCTATTTTCAGAACGCAGCGACGTATACGTAGGCGACGCTCCAGTCCCAAAATAGATCGAGGCGTGTGTCGTATGCTGCCTCTTGAATGAAGGGGTGCGTGCCGCTCGCCCTGACGTCAAGTCTTTAACGTCAGCCGGTGTAGCTGCTTATAGGCGACGTCGACGTCGATCTCGTCCGCGTCCGGTCAAAACGTATCCGCTATACTTTGAATAGCTTCGAGGTGGAGCTGAGGGGGGGGGGGGGGGGGGGGGGGGTATGTCTGCGTTCGTTGCGTCTGTGCATCTATCACAGACGGCGATGAAAACAATGCGTCAGAAAGTCATGTAATGTACACGGAGCAAGGTGCAACGTATTCTCTTATTGTTGTGCATCTATTTCTTCGCGTTTTACTGCTGTTTTAGGGTATTGCAATGGTCATAGACAGATTGAGACGCGGACGCCGTGGCCAGTTCCGCGCGACTCTTTTCTTTTTTTATTTTTTTAGAAAGCGTTAACGCACGTTACGCAAGAGAGTTTTACGTTGCAGTAACATCGCTGATACATCGTTAAAAAAAAAAAAAGCTAAATAAAAGCATGGCGTTCGTTCCAGACATTATGACAGAAGCCTCATGCTTGCTTCATACTCATGTATGCTTCGAATATGTTTGCAGACAGTGTTTGTATGACCAATGTGACACGACCTTCATACAAGGAACAAACAGGCCTCAGACAGTTTCTGCAGACTGTCTTGCGCATATGTTAGCAGCAGTGTGACCCCGCAACGCAAAACCCGAGAATCTCGAGTTTGCAACGCACCCAAGGTACAGATATGATTTTTGTTTCACACACTAAATGCTGTAACATTAGAAGAAAAAATAAACGGTATCGAGTAAAATTCTAGATTTGTTTACCTACGAGAATACGACGCGAGCGGACGAGCGGTCGTGTCCGCTCGCATCACCTCGGCAAAAGGCCGAGAACTTCCTAAAGCATTTGCGCGTGACAAGCAGCAAGTTGCCAGTAATCCTTGCCCGCCTTGCTGCGGGTCTTTAAACCCGTTTCTGGTGTGGGCACCTCCCGTTTAACGTCGGTCGCCACACGCGTTTCGTTTCTCCGAGACCAAGGAGTAGCGATTAGAGCAGAATGCATCTTCAAGCTCTGATTGGCTTTGATAGGATTGAGGGTAGACCTCAATAGTAGATGCCTTCAGGCCCACCCACAATTTTTGTTTTTTAATTAGCCAATAGGAGCTGGGCTTTCCGACATCGTCGCAACCCCTGTGCAAGAAGCAGACGAACTTTCGCTCCGCATAGCTTCAAACATGTCTGCTATGACACGTTTGAAGACATGTTTGCCTCATGCAATATCTGCATACTGTATTTTGTAGGATGGATAAGCAGTGTGGCCAATTTCGTGAGCTCGCGCCGCAGAACCGGGAGATACTGCGTGGGTTTAAGGTTAAATTCCCACTCCCCGCCCGCTTCGATCTTCGATGAGCATTGTACCGGCGTGCGTATTGTGCGATGCACGTTAAAGACCCCGGGCTAGATGTTGCACGGCATAGCAGGAACTGCTCACAGGCGCCGGAAACACTGACTTCACTCTGTCCTATCGATTTCGTACGACGTAATTGGCCGCGCCATGACACTGTTCCGAAGTGCTGGTGGTCACTCCTTAGTATTGCTTATTTCGATGGCCAAAAATTGCCACAGTGAAAGTAGCAGACCAACAACACAACACAACGTCAGTGTGTTTTATAAGAGCCGAGGGGGTTAATTCTAGGTCAGTTCTGGCAGGCGCCAGAGCTTAACGCATACATTTGTTTGTCACACGGTTCGTGAACTGGTAGCTGTTGGTGTTCCCTATTTGTTTTAAAGCGACAGTTTTATTACCGCCGAGATGTTTCGGCAGCACCCTCTTGTGGTTTCCGTTCGTGACTTCACGACCAGAATTTTCCTCGGCGTGACTTTTCCTGCTCATCATCAGTCGCGAACTGCAAGTTCGATGATATCTGTAAAAATAATCATGAAAGCTCGGAGTCACCGCGTCCTCAAACCAACAGTGTCACAGTTGGCACTCTGACATTGCGCCAATTTCCATCGCGATGAAAAGAAACATTAATCCAAATCAAGACGTATCACAGTGAGTGTTGAACGAATCGCGAATCGCGACCACAGCGACACTTTTCGTCGCGCATGTCACTAAGCGGAACGCAACTTCGTCTGCTTCTTTGGCTGGGGTTTTGGTGGCGTCAGAACGCCGAGCTCTGAATGGCTCTGATTGAAGGATAGCGGGTAGACCTCAAGCAAGCATGCCTTGATGTCTACCCACTATCTTTCAATCAGGGCCAATCAAAGCTGGTCGTTCTGACGTCACCAGAGCCCCAGCAAAAGAAGCAGAAGAATTCGCGATCCGCGTAGGAATGCTGCACGAACCTTGCCTGCTCGTGTTGGCGTCGGTCGCACAGGCCACGGGAGAGAGCGCTAGCAACGGAGCGCAGCGCCGTAGAGCGCGCGACCAATAGACAGGAACTGCATATTTTGTGCTATCTCACATTCATTGCACTAGACGGAATGCCTAAGCCAAGTGGTTTTCTTGTTTCTGTGTTACTTATTGAGAAAGCCACGTTTTGCGTTGGCAATACTCAGTGTGGGTGCATTGGTCACAAAAATTTAGGGATGGAAGCGGCATGCGACTTTTTGTAGCAGGTTTTGCAGCAGGCCTATTATTGGTTTGGAGCAGGGTGGAGAGTAAAAATCAAGATGGTTTAAATGTGACGGCAGTTTTACCACGATGATTTAAATCAAACCTTGCCCGCAAAGATAATTGCGGAAATATATTTTTATTTACAGTTTCTCTGTCGTTTGGTGCTTTCTCTGTGTATTAGTTTTTCATTTAAACAAAAGAATCGAGAAAATGTATGTTAGGTTGAACACGAGCAACAAGTAGTGCTCCTTTGAGCAAATCGGAGCGTTGGGCTTTCTTTCTACTTTACTTACACTTGGATTTTCAGTTACGTAACATCCCATTGGAAGCAAATCAGAATGCGGAATAAAAATAATAAAAAGTTTTTCAACTCGGTAAAATATGAAGCTACTTTTGTTTTAGTATGACTGGGTTTACATCAATAAAAACTTGATCATAAAACTGTACTTCAGGTGACAGTGACGTCTATCTTAAACATTGTTTTTAGTGATCGGACAGATTCATCAATCAATATATGTCATGCTTAAACATAGATCTAGTGATAACTAATCACTATTTTCTAGCTACAGTGATTTAAATTAATCTGATGTAAATCAAGTAAATCTGATTTTTTGTTTTTTTCAATAAGAATCATGATGATTTTTTTCTACACTGGTTTGGAGCGGCGGCTGACGCTTTTGAAACATACGCCAACATCTGCTAGCACGTTACTTGAAAATGAAAAAAAAAAAAAAAGAAGAAATTATATTTCAGTTTATTTCATTTATTGTTCCCTTAAAGCGCCCGTAGGGCTTTACATAAAGGGGGGGGGGGGGGGCGCTTTGACAACAAACAAAAACAAAGAAAGGAAAAACACAGGGTTAAAGGTTGCTAAATATCGAGAAAAGTAGCAAGTGCAGCTCTGAATCCAGATGGGTCTTGAATTGTAACAATATGTTCTGGCAGAGAGTTCCATTCTGAAAGTGATAACTGCAGTAGAAAGAAATAAAAAAAAAAAAAAAAGGTTTGTCCTTGGTGTTGCCAGATGAACTTTCTGAGAATGGTCTGTACGAGGAGAAATGTGATGAGCCGGAGGACAGTACAATTCTCTCTTTAAAGGGGCTTGATAATACAAAGCGTGTAATGAAACTAGTCTGGTCAGTTTCCTTTTTTCAGCGAGCAGTGGAAGGCCGAGTTCTTTTCTTAGCGTAGTAATGCTAGCCTGTGTGTAGTTTTTAAGAATGAACCGAGTTGCCCTGTTTTGGATCGACTCTAATTTCTGTATTAGGTACGCCTGGTGGGGGTTCCATGTTGTAGATGCATACTCGAGCTGCGGGCGAACAAGGGCAGTGTAAGTTACGAGTTTTGTCTCCCGGTTAGCCATAGGTAGTGTTCGTCTAAAAAAACTGAGGTTTTGGTTTGCCTTTACAACGACGTGATTAATTTGAGCTTCCCATGATAGGTTTGACGTGAAATGAACCCCACGATATTTGTACGTGTGCACATGTTCAGTGGGCGTATTAAAAAGAAAGTAGCTAAACACTGTGGCACTTCGCTTAGTGTTGAAGTTTAAGAATTTTGTTTTTAAGATGTTGATTTGCATTTGCCACTTTTTACACCATGTTTCTGGGGTAATCAAGTCATTCTGAAGTTGAATGCAATCACTAATGCAAGACATCTTTCTATACACCACACAATCATCAGGGTACAAACGGATGGTTGAAATAATACTATCGGGTATATCATTCACGTACAAAAGAAAGAGCAGTGGACCCAGCACGGTTCCCTGCGGCACTCCCGATTTTACTTTCTGATGTTAAATGATAATGACTGAGGATAATGATTGAGGTCTCTTCGATGCTGAAGCCTATCACAATGATTTAATGCAGCAACTAGCCAACTATCTATTTTACTTATTACCTTTTGTAAGAGTAGCTAGAGCGTAAAAAAAAAAGACTGGTCAGGTTCCATCTACTTTATATTTAAATTTGCTATTCGCTTAAATTTACTTTTTTAAAAAATAGTTAAAAAAAGTAATTATAGCGCAACACTTGGGATAAAGTCCCTGTCCCCTCCCATTTTTAGACTCGGCCAGTTTATTTAGCCTGTAAATATAATTTCGGCAAAGTGCCAGCGAGAACCGCCATATCTGCTATACTTCGTTTCAGCTTCGGTCCGAGCGTGGCCGATGTTATGAGCAGAAGGGCCAATGAAACAGCGAAAGAGGCACAACGTCATGGCGTGCTCTCTGCTGTTGATAGGACCAGGCGGTATTCGCCGTCTCTCTGTGCGCTCTCCTTCACCAGCTTGTCCTATCAAGCGCAGAGAGCACGCCATGACGCTGCGGTTTTTTCGCTCTTTGATTCGCTCTTCGGCTCATAACATCGGCCGCGCTTGGACCGAAGCTGAAACGAAGTATAAACGTCTACCAATAAAAATCCGTCCCCCAAGTTTTATAAGCTTATCAAACTCATATCTCAAATCATAAACTAAAAAAAAAAAAAGACATGTTGTGGGAACCAGTGTTGAGTCAAAGTGGGCTGATCTTTTGAACGACTGCTGCAAGGGAACTGCTTGACTACAGTATTGTCGCAGTATTCAAATATAGGCCGGCGTTTCTTTCTTTTTCCCCCTTTCTCAGCGCAGTATTTTTTTTTTATTTTTTTTAAATTGGGGATCAATTTACAATAAAGATTAAAGAACTTAGTCCTGTAGTAGTGGTGAGCATAATTTCCGGGCCTATCGCGCCAACCCAGGAGCTCCCCCAGGTGAGTCGCTGCTCCTAGCACTCCGGTGCAAAGAGGTGAAGCTCGACGCGCTCGAGCTGGTGGTGAGAGCCGGTGAAATGATGGTTGACGCGAGCGGCGCAAGTGTAACGGAGGCATGTGGCAGACATGATTGAATCGAGTGATCTGATCAGGAGTGAAACACTCTTATCCTGTCTTACGGCAGTAGCTACCATCCCACTATTTTGTAAATTTTGTTTTCGCTGCGCCGAAAAGCTCCGGAGAGAATTTTGTGTGGCCGTCTCTTTGGGTTTTTTCGGACAGGGAAGGCATAGTTTGGTGGTCGTTCGTCTCGGTTTAGGCTGCCCTAGTTGCGTTCTGAATATCTGCCATACTCTGCGAGCATGCAATTGGCCGTTTAGCATGTCGCCTGTCGTTAGCCGATTCTCATTCGCTAAGTAAGACATAACTCTCTAACAATAATCCCCCCCCCCAAAAAAAAAAGTTACTTTTTTATTTTGTTTTGGCAAATGTATATACCCGGAAGTAAAAAAAAAAAAAAAACAATGTGTTTATAACTATACCTGCTTTCACCTCAAGGAAAAAAAGTAAGTTTTGCGCATTGTTCATACGCGGCGCGAAATAGTTCTTACGAGATTTGGTTATCGGAGGAAAAAGTTATGCTTTTGGCGTTTGGGACGTGAACGTCTTGATAAGACAACATATACCTAATCTACAAATGCACCTATATATATCTTAATTATGTACATAAAGGAGGAAATCAGTAATGCCCCGCGAGGAGCCGGACTTTTCTTTACTACGGTTCTTGAGGTGAAAACGGGTATAGTGGAATGTGCGTAAAAACTGGTTTTATACATGTCGTGACAATCGAAATACCTTCCGCTTTTCATTGTACCCATGTGAAGAAGAAATACGCGGGATCACTTCAATAAACTGGCGACTTAGGGAACGCAGGGTGTGGCGAGTCCCGTTCATCTTATTAACACTTGGCAGCCAATCAGACTGCAGCATTAGCCTATAAGAGCGCCGATGAACCAATCACAAAGCGCGAAGAAAAGAAGCCACACCCTCTCCGTTTCTAAGCTGTGGGCGACTACAGCACCGTGACTCATGTGTTCGCGTAGAATATTACGTGATTTCTTCGACCACGCATTCTGTGACGAGACGCGATACGATGCTAACATAATAGTTTAAAACGAGACATCATAATGAATAAATACATAGATAGACACTCTAGCTAGTAAAAGTAAGCTTTCGGCATTGTGGTCCGCTAAAGCGCGCTTAAGTATTTATTTTTAAATACATTTTAGATTAATCGTGACAAATTATATTTGTCTTATCGATATCCAGGAGAAACGTACATATTACATACACGTTCCCTTACTATAGGGAATACTAGAGCCACTAAATGAGCTGCGCTTACAGTATCGGCACTCCGTTTCCCGACATTGTTTTGGCCACCGCCATTTTGGATCGTGTGCAGAGCAGACGCAACTGCCGATCGTCATGATTCAAAAGTGCGAAGTTCCTCAGCATAAGATTCGGTGTTAGGAAGCTCGTGTAATATTCCTTTGCTTCGACGCGAACTGTTTAAACCTTTGTGGAAGACGGAAAAGCGTTTCCTGTGACTTCAGATAAGGCCTCAGATAAGTGGCAACCGGTGAATTCCCTACACGCACCCTTGTTTTTCTGAAGGCACCTCCTTAATTCACAACGGCTCCTCTATTCTCAATGCTCCCCCCCCCCCCCCTCCCCCCCCCCCCCCCCCCCCTCTAAAAATTTAGACACTCCCTCTATTTTCAATTTCTGGGGAAACCCCTACTGGCAACCATGATTTGAAGCCACAATATGGCCAAGTGTCGTTACTCTGAAGCGTAGCTTAGTTAGTGGCACTAGGGAATACTCACTGGCGGCCATAGCTCTGTGCGCAACTGGTGTGCGTGTGCTGACAGCGAGCTTCCACGGTTCTTTTGCAACGTGCATTCCGCACCACCAAGATTGCCGGTCTTGGAAGCCTCTTAATGTGAGCTCGTTCCGAGCATGCGCTCTAAACATCGTCCTCAAATGTGGCGTCTAGTGAATACCCTCTATGCTCGGTTCACCCTTAAGCTGAGACTTCAGCCAATCAAGCACGAGAGCTCGAGGTCGCTGCTTTGAAGCGTTCTACCGCAGAGCGAGAGCTTGCGCTAGAAATGCACGCCTCAAAGCCAAGAGCGCGGGCTAGCTCGCGCTTGTAGGTAAAATTGTGTTGTGTGTATATTTATACAGCCGGAAGTTAGCCAGCCCCAATGGGCGTCTGGTGTCTCAGCTGTAGACCAGCAATTCAGCCACTGCAGAGAGTGCAGTAAAACCGACAGCCCGGGGTCTTTAGCGTGCGCCACGCAGTAGTGTTACCGGTCTACGATGCTCATCCAGATCGAAATGGGCAGGAGTGAGGAAAGTTCTACAGCGCGAGCTTTCGCTTTACGTGCTCCGAGCTGATGTGTGCGGCTAGCCCACTCGGCCACCGATACTAACCTCCAAAGGGTGGACGTAGTATATATTGGAACCGCGAACAGCGCACGCACACAGTCGCCTTCACTGCTTCATTAGTATTTGATCTGACAAAATCTAAGTGCATCTTGTTTGAAAAAAGAAAAAAAAGAGAAAAAAAACTGCATGCACGGCGATATACACAAGTTCCAAGAAAAAAATATATAAATACGATTGTAGGTCACTAGTAGAATCCAAATCCAACCGTCCAACAGTATTGAATCAGTTGGATTTGTTTTCATCTAGTGACCTACAATCGTAACGCTACTAGTATTTATTTTGATTTTCAATACACCCATACATCCGTCACGCCATAATTTTACTATTATAAATTCCCTGCTGCCCGTTTTATGGATATGCGCCTGGCAATGATACGCCCACAATTGAAATTATATTTTTGCGCAAACTTTATGCCCCCCTCCCTTTCTTTATGACCTGAAACCCAACTCAAACAACGTGTATAAATACAACAATGTATGTTAATGCAGTGTGTTAACTCCATTTACTGCGTAGCATATCGTACATCTCACCGAACAGTATTTTTTTTTTTTAATAATCCGTAAGATATTGAAATGCATACTTACGAAACAGTTGCAGAGGCTTCGAAGATCGGACACATTCAAACAGTGGACGTCTGTGCACATTATCAAATTAAGCGAAAAGAAAAAGAGCTTGCGCACTCCACAAACGGTAATTGCGTGATGCAAAAGCAAGCGACAACATATCGCCCAAATAATATTACAAATAAACCAATTAACGATACCAGAGACGCAGCCACCTAGGGCCTGGGGCACTCCCAAGGTTTGGGATTGTCCGCACAGTAATGCCCTGCGGGTTTACCAGCGAACGCCGTGTGAAGAGGGGTGGAAATCACATTACGATGGGCGGGGGTGGAAAGTACCACGATCCGGGAGTGCGAACCTAGAGAGAAGTACAGTTATAGAGGAAACGGAAGGGCGCTTTGGAATGCCCGAGGGTGAATTTCCGCACAACAACCCCCTGAGTGGTGGAGCCACGCTTCCCCCCACCGTTATCCAGCGCAGACTTCCTGACATAAGAAGTAAACACCCCCGTCTGTTGCCGCCTTCGCGCGAGCCTTCAGCACTTCGTTGCGTCCTTTCACGCTCGCAGCTCCAAAGCAATAAATAGTGGACACTTCGGGAACTAAACCAGCGGCCGTTGCGGAAAGTAAAACACGTAGCGTTTGTGGTGTGGGGCCTGTGAGGTATATATGCACATAAACATTCAACATCTTTTGCGCTACTTGTGATCTTCACATTGCCTACCTTGCTGATCGTTAAACTTGCTGCACGCGTATTCGTCCAGGCTTTCGGAAGAGGCCGCACACTCTTTACGGCGCAGCGGGCAGTCTGAAAGACAAAGGGAGGGCGTAACCATGCGCGCGCCGCGGCGCGCTTTGCCGCGAAGTTGCCCGACCAGGAGCCCGCGAAGTTGCGCGAGCATTGTCCGGAGCGGCGGCAAGTAGTTGCAACGTTGGCCGAGGCGGTCGCGGATAGGATGCACTGAGAGAGAGAGGGATTCCACCGCGTGGGATTTTACGGAGGCCAGAATACACCGAGGAACGTCGAGGGTTCATACGCTATAAAGTTATGGCGAGGCCGACCGTCGACATGACATTTCGGCCGGGCGAACACCAAGGGACCACGGATTACGGTTCTTCGAAACCGACCTATCGATGGCATCGATGGAAGCGACGGCGTACCACATATTCAACAGCCGCCGCCGAATGCACTACCTCGTCGGCATCACCGTGCTCCTGGCCAGCGCACTCACACAGGTGAACTCCGACACCATCTACAGGAGGGATCACCTGATCCTCAAGAAGCTCTTTGGACATGCTGGGGCTCTAAGAAACTGCACGAAAACTGGAAGAGAAGCCGCAGGTGCGGAGGTACCCCCTCCGTCTACGGCGTCTACCACAGCGGCGGGTAGTAATCTCCTGCTGTGCCCAGCAATAGTTACCGTGGACTATAATCGGCACAGGGTACCCGAGAACATCACGACCGTGAAGTGCCGGTGCGGCGGCCACAATTTGTGTCCGGCACTCGGAGACTACCGCTGCACGGGAATCCAGCACCCTTTCCCGGTCATGTACAAGAACGGGACGACGGCTGTGCTACACGTGACTGTGACCTGTGCCTGTGTGCGCAACCAGTCAGCACCAGCGGAGAGGAAACCACTGACACGAACGTCTTGACGACGGAGAATTAGCCGTGTCCGGTTGCGACGGACCAATCCTACTTTGTGCACTCTTAGGGGACTCAGCCTGGCCGCAAAAGTACAAAACTTCGAGATCTCACAGGAATGAGGTTTGCTAGGCGTTTCACTTTCGCGCGCCGGACGTTTTTTGACCGCGTCCGACCGCCAGTGTACGCATCGGACGTTAGAGCTACGATACCTGATGACACTTCTTAAATGAACCATCTAGTCATATATTGCAATTACTGCCAGTCATCATCAAAATCAAAACTGTTATTCCATCGAAGAAGTTTCATGTCATGTCGTTATTTATTCGTGTTCATGTCCGCTGACGAGCACGGCTTCTGCTGTATCGTAAAAGTACCTGTTTAGACATCCTTACGGATGTTTAGTCGCTGTTCGAGTGATGTAATAAAAATAATAGCTAGTTGTTCTCAAATGTGCTTGCCCTTGTTAGTCTTCTTCAGGCGAAAGCTGTGACGTCTCGTCGCCTTCCATTGCGACTCTGGCAAAAATACTACAAAACCGAAACTATGTTGCCTGGAGCGCGTCTCCAACCGGTATGTTTAGCGCCCTATGCTGCCCAGGGCTTAAACTCTGGGAGGTCTCAGGGTGTCTCGGACCCGCCATTGATATTAACGGATGGTCTGAGACCCTCCCCCACAGCCTCAGCATTAGTGAAATCAAAATCATATCTTGCAATAAAATAGCTTGCTTTTTATGTTGTGACATTTGGGCAGTAGCAATTTGAGGGTTGCAGGTACAGCGTGGGCAGAGTCAGCAGTGGGGCTTATTTTATGTGCATCTAGTATATTCGACAGAATCCACCCCCCTCCCCCCACCTTCTTGTAAGGATTCCCCCCCACCCCCCAACTTACGGGATGCTGCTCATGCATCAAAAGTAGTCCCGAAGCGGCAACAAATGACGTCACAGAAGCCGGAGTGTCATGCTGCTCATGTCGCGATCCTAACAATTAATCGTAAAAATGCTAAACAAAGAAGAAAAAAAAAAGTGAACGCGAGTGTTGTCGTCACTATGGTGCCTCGATCGCGTCTTTGACTGGTGTGTTTAACGCCCTATCCCGCCCATACATCAAAAGTGGTCCCAATCTGGCAACAAATGACGCGAATGTCATGCTGTTGCCTGTCGCGATCCTGGCGGTTGGCCGTAGAAATGCTGGCAAAAAGAACGAGCGAACGCGAGTGTCGCTGTCGTCACGTCGTCAGTGGGGTGAAGCTCTCGGCTACTTCCGTCCCGCCGCGTATACTTATGACGTTTATCCGGTCCGGCGAACTGCTTCTGATTGCCGCGCTCCCAGCGGCTGTTGGCACTTGTTATTTTATTTTAAATAAAATTGATTCATATATTTAATGATGCGAAATAAAAGTGAAGTTGTTTTGAAGGTGTGAATGGCTTTGAAGCTTGTTATCGTAACTTTCTCTTTCACTCTTTCAACGTGTCTGGGCGCGCTTTCTCTCTCTCCGAACCCGCGACTCGCGCCTCGAGATGCGCTGGCCGCTGGCGCCGGGAAGTCGGTGGACCGTTAGAACGCGCGAGGGACGCGAGCCGGCGAGTTGTTTCGCTTCTGGGAGTGCGTTGCGGCGCGAGATTCGTCCCGCGTTCGTGCGCGCGCGGCCGCGCGGCTATCTTTTCTTTTTCGTGGGAACTTGTTGGTGTAATGTGATCAAGCATGGATTTTCGTCATCAACACACCACCTGATGTGCCAAGTGGGGAAACAATGACTGCCGAAAGCCGGAATATCAATGGTTTCGAGTTCGAATGGACGTGCGGTACGCTCTTTTGGTCTTCTCTTGCTTAAGTTTCTGATTAGATGTTTGCAACAAAACCTAACTGTCGCAGTGGTAGTGAGTATTAATTGTTTGATTTTGGCAATAGCTACAATGGTTTCCAATCACAAAACCAAATCCCATCATTGTTCAGGATTGCTCTTCACTCGCCGCGAGAAATATGTCATTGTCAAATTACTGGAGACTTCTGTGTAGACTTTGTCATATCAAGATCGAGCACATATGCTCGCTTTAAAAGATGGGAAACTTTTTGCTGTGAGCTGTTTATTTGGCACTGTTGTCAGCGATTCACACGTCTGTTCGCGAGGAGTGAAAATATGAGCCTAAATATTTTTCGATTAACTGAGGATGAGCGATAGAGCGATCCGCTCTGGTTTCCCGTTTCGTTTAGCAGTGACTCACTCCTAAATTTAAGTGATAATATTAAAAAAGAATGGGCAGGTTCTCGATGAAGGCTCAATACCAAAGAGCTGAGCTGTTTTTCTTGGTACTCATTGCTTAGTTTCCTTTAGTTGCAATTCAGACACCGTCGTCGGTCTTTACTTATATGCTTACTTCTGTAATCAAATTTGCGAGGACGTATATCATCACCTTCGTCGCACGTAACCTTAACGTTTTATCCTGTTTTGTTGTTCATTTCTTTGTTTCTCGTGTGCAAAACAGTGAGAAATTTCGTCTGTATTTTCTACTGTCTGTTGAATAAAAATGAGCGCAAAAGGACAAGCATTGCATATTTTTTGTGTATATGTCACTTTCGTTGCTTTGCAAGGTTTCTGCTGCTTTGCTGCTGGTCTCGCTTTTCAGTGCTGGCTTGTGTGCGTTTCAACGCACATTAACCAGCATTGAAATGCGAAAACCAGCCGCACAGCAGCAGAAGCCTAGCAAAGCAACGCGAAAACCGGGCAAGCAAAAAAAAAAAAAAGCTACAATATATATATTTTTAACTCTAGGTGGCGCAAGCTACCACCCATCCATCCAAACACAATGGCGCTGCCGTGCAGTTTCGGTTTTGGTTTCGCTGTGCCGCCATGTTGATTTTAGTACAGCCACCAGATACCAGGGGATTCAAATGGCGCTGCGGCCTCCCAGGGTTTTCCAATTTGCGTTCCATGGGCGGTATAGGAAGTTGCACTCCTCTGACGTCGTCGCTTTAGGCGTCCCAACTTCCGGCTGCCCTAACTTCCGTGAACTGTCACAATGGAAAGCGACCTGCAGCAGAACAGTCGTCTGCCAGCTTTACCAGAACTGTTGGGACGCCGCCAGGGTCGGGACCGGTGACAACATGACACTTTTATGACGTCATCAGGCGGAAATCGAGGGACCACTTTTTTTGCCGCGGTAAACACACCAGTCGGAGACGCGTTCCAGGCACCATATCGTCACGGCGTGTCCCAACTTCTGACTGCGAAAGCGTCCGTGACCCGGAGCACAACAGGCGTCTGCCACACAAACTACCGCTGCTGGACCACCACCAGGATTGCGGCCGGCGACAAGATGACATTTCTAGAATGTCATCAGGCGGAAATTGAGGAACCACTTTTTTGACGGACGCGATAAAACTAAGTGAAACACCACTCGGGGATGCGTTGCAGGCACCATAGAGTTATTATAATGTACGCTAGAGGTTCAACTGGCGCTAGTGTCTATGCGACTTCCGGGAGGCAAATTGAAGCAGACAGCAACCAGTCTACTTTTGCGGTGCTCCTGTGCATTCCTATGGGAAAACGCGCGTGAAATTTGTCTCTTCGCCGGGAAATAACATAAATAACTTTTATTATTTCGGTTGTACCGGATAGTGTGTACATTTATTAACATTGTAAAAGTGTAATTGCTTTAATTACAGCATTTTTCTTTACCACTGAACGATGTTAAGCTTCGCTATATTTCAGGCCCAAACCTATGTTTCATGGCAGGTATGTAAAAACGAGCGACGATTCTAAGCAAACTAACGATCGAAAAGAATGTAGAGTGTGTTCAAGGTTCGCTAGCATTGCAGTGGCGCTTATATATTGCTAATATGCCCGTCCTGTCACTCTATGACAATGACTCCTTCGTGCTTCTTTACGACGGTTAAAAAACATTTGAATATAAGAAATAAAGTACGTGGACTACGAAAGGTGTGCCTTTTTATTATTTCCTATGCCGGGCAGTTTTTATCGGGCACCTATTCTCTGACTTCTCCCTATTTGCAAAGATTTGGAGCGTGCGCAGGCGTGCGGTTGATGATTGGAACCCAGAACATGCACATATTCATGAGCAGAAAGAATAAAGCAGTACTTATTTATTGCAAAATTTATTTTGATCACCTGCATGCACAAGGAGTTACTTATCCAGTGTTACTGCATAGTTCTTGCCGCCTCTCTTGCTTTTCCACGTGTCTTTCGTTCGTTTGAAACGTATATCCCCCATGGTGGAAAGCGCCGGCCCCGTGTTCGCGCTAACAGTGTCCGACAGTGCACACAAATACATGTACGAAGCGGTTTTAGCACCGTTTTTCATGCCACGATTTTAAAATAAAAACGCCGTAACTGACCAATTATTTTATCTGCATGACTGGGAAATGTTCTAATGTGCCTAGTAGGTACGAAGTGTTCGTGATATTTGCTCTTATAATCGAGCGCAGCGAGAAAATGCACTCGCTTTTTCCCATAGAAATGCATTACCGGAAGTCAATTTCGGACTGGTTGCTGTCTGCTTCAATTTGCAGCAGCACACTAGCGCCAGTTGAACCTCTAGCGTACATTATAATAACTCTATGGCAGGCACCACACCGAAACTAAAAATAACAATTGATATCGGTTGCATTTTGCTGCTGAGACATATCAAGCATCTTTTCGTTTTTACAGGCATCTTAAAAAACAAGATAGTTTATAAAAGAAAAACCTTGATTACAATTCTTTTTTCAACTAAAAATTAGGAAAACGTAAATTATTATTACTTTAACAAATCGTAAAAGTACGAAACTAGTATTGTAACCATAGCACTGAATTTGCTTTTTCGGCGTATCGAAAATGGCGGCCATCACAACGAGCGGCGATCCGCAAGCGGAGCAGATCAAGCAGTTCAAAGATTTTCTCGTCTCGTACAACAAACTGTCGGAGCTGTGCTTCTCGGACTGCGTGCACGACTTCACGGTGCGTCACGTGCGAGACAAGGAGGACAAGTGCGCCATGAACTGCATGGAGAAGTACATGAAGATGAACCAGCGCATCTCGCAGCGCTTCCAGGAGTTCCAGATGCAGACCAACGAGGCGGCCATCGCGGCGTCGCAGAAGGGATTCCGCTAGTGCGAGCCAGACTTGGCATCGTCAGCCGGCTTTAAGTTCAAGGAACGAACTATATCCGTCAGAAGATGTGTGTTACGGGCCGTGCAAAGACTGCCCTGCACGAAAGTCGTCACGTTAAGCCATCTGTCTAGCTAGCGACGGCTCTGTAGCTAGCTGGTCTGTAATGCCATCTATGTTCTGTGAAAATCCGAACGGCCGTTGTCCAAATCTTGGAAATTTGGTCCCGTAATTTTGCGTAATTGAGACAACATCGGAGGTCCAGCGCTAGACCTGAAAAGAAATGTGTACATCAAGAGGGAATTAAATGTGGATGCAGACTGGGTAGCTTATACTAAATACGATCGGTTTATTTATTTCTGTGTTTGAATTTGGGGTGCTCACTACGGCCTGCCTAACTCAGCAGCGAACACACGTACAGTCGTGGACAATAAGAGCTAGAACCAAGGAGGATAGAAGGGTAGGAAAGGGCGTGACGCCAGCCGCGTAGCCTCCACAAGCCATGCTCCCTTGACGCCGCGCCTCTTTCTCACTTTCTTCCTTACTCTTCTCACTTATCCAGCCCAACGTGACCACATCACGTGACCATAGCTAGCCTTCGTCTAGCTATGGTGTACTAGAATACACCACAGTGTAGCCTTCGATCTGATAAAACCTACCGGACGGAGCGCGCGCAAGCCTGCAAGGAATCCTTCTACAATCAACCATCCATCTCACACGTGGCATGTCACGCGCACCAATTGCTAGAGAGATCTATGGTCACGTTGGCCACAACATCGTTTAAACTGTTTATGACTAGGCTTCACCAATATTGGAACGTGCCCCCTCCTAGTACTTCTAACCTCCTTGGCTAGAACATATGAAAGTACTTCCCCCCTGCTACATCCTACTTGCAGCGCCGGTGGCCGAGTGGACTAGCGCACACCAGCTCGAAGCACGTGGAGCAAAAGCTCAGGCTGCAGAACCCAGGGATGCTAGGTTCAATCCCCACCCCTGCCTGTTTCGACCTGGATGAGCAACGTACAAACTAGAGGAAGAGGAGGGGAGAAACTTCTTTGTTTGAACTTTGGGGCAAAAGATAAGCCGCAGTGAGCACAAAAGTGATGTTTTGGAAGCTCGCTCTAAGTCACCGTAGTTCAATGCGGCCAAAAGGATCCATAGTCGTTTTCACTTCAAGAACTGTACTAAAGAAAGTCCGGCTTCTTGCAGAGAGGCATTACTAATTTCCACCATTTATATAGAGAATTAAGATATATGTACCGTAAAATACCGAGCAAGCGCCCACACAAAATTTGAAGATAATCACCAAAAAATAGGGGATGGGCGCATGTGAGGTCATCAATTTACTTATATATGTACTGTGCATATTTTTTCAGATGTTTCAAGTTTTAGGGGTGGGCGCTTAGTGTGGAATGGGCGGATGCACGGTATTGTATGGTAGGTGCATTTTAGATCAGATATATGTTATCTTATCAAGACGTACACACTTCAAACACCAAAATCATTGGTTTTTCCCCCAACCACCAAATCTTGTAAGAACTACTTCCTGCGGCGTATAAACAACGTGCAAAACTCCTTTTTTTCTTTAGATGAAAACAAGTATAGCTGTTTCTCTCAAAGGAGTGTTTGCACTTGTTCGTACCACACTCGTGTAACTACACACCGAAAAACTCTCAAACCAGGAATTCGGGAAATGGTGGATTTGCATCGGGTAGCGACCTACGCAGCCCTATTTTTTGTCCTGAAAAAATGGTCGCAGAGACCATAATCTTTCACCTAACCCTGCGTCTCCTGCCCTCGATCACCGGAGCGAACCCGAAGCCTGATTCTTTCCTCCTACGAAGAGCACGTGAGACTGCAGGCAGAGATCTTGGCCGGCAGTTTCTGACTACTCGGACAGTCGCAGAAGCAGCAACAGTGACACCATGGGCTCGTGTCTTGCAGGTACAACCAAACTCTTGTCCACAAGTGTCGGAGATGAGATTCGGGGCACTGGGGCGGCAATGCTGATCAACGAATCCTCGTTCTTCCGAAACTCCTAGAACAAGGGCTTGTGTGAATTTGAACACAATCCCCAAGAAAAGGAAAGACAGATTGGGCTATACTTCCTTTCCCCTTATGACGGACAATAGCAGATGCTATATGCATCCTAGCCAATCTAGCACTGCGAGCATATTGAACGACTCTGTGCGTTGCTGCACCCTTCCAGAAGGTCACACAGCGCTGGCGCGACATTGGATTGGTTCCGATGGCTCTTAGCGTCCACTGCGGTGCATCACAAGGTGGACCGGAATAGTATACGAGTTTTACTCAAAGTTGACATTCACAACTTTGGCTGCTTCTTTTAGTGAAAAACTTCTTTTACCATTCATGGAATGGCTCAAAATACTGCACCACCCTGCGAGATCACTCGACTGCCTTGGACATTGCAAAACTAGGTGGACATCAGTGCCATGAGGCTTGCTTGATTGAAACCTCCATCGTAGCAGAAGTTTCTTTTTTCCTGTTATAGGAAGGGGTTTTTGCTACTGTACTCTCGGACAAGGTAACCGTTTACCATTTTACCTCGAAATTACAGCACTGTTTGTGACACTGTTTCAGTTCTCTGCATAACCCTAGAAGTAAAACAAGGAACATGCTGTGAAACCGTGGTTTTGTAAACTACTTCGGTGGGTCAGAATTGGCATGTGGAAAGAGTGATTCTTGGAATAGGACTGGGGGAGTACGAAATGAATAGCCATATCCTTTTGAAATGTTTTGAACGTAGTGCAATACATCCATGCATTCGATAAACATTTTGCTCAATTATCCAAGCATTATTGAGCATGCTGAGAATGTTGGTGCACATATTCACTCACCTTATCTACATAAAAGATTTGAAGTAAAATACCGAAAGAAGGTGCTGACAACAGCCTGTGCGAAGTGCCATTTGTTTCAAATTTTTGTTTTAAAACAGTTACTGCTGCAGACACCAAAGTCTGCAGTACATGCAATTATACTTTCAGCGTGCTTCTTGGTGCTTGGGTAATTAACCAAAATCTCCATTGAACCTTCTTTAGAAAAAATAGGGAGTTACATGATAAGCTGCCCTGCACCCAAGGTGACATTTAATTGTACTTTCGACGTGCAAAATATTGCAACACAGAATTATTATAAAATTTCCAAATAGTTCTTTTTTTTTTTTCAAATAAAAGGTAAGGTTTAGATTGCGAGGCTCATTCTTGGGCAAGAAAAGTTTGCAATGGAGCATATAGCACGGGGGTGGCCAAGCTGCAGCTCGAGTGCCGCATGCGGCTCTTCCCATGTTACAGTGCGGCTCGTGGCTCCCTCCCCAACCTTCCCCCCCCCCCCATCTCCTCCCCACCGGTCACACGAGCATGTCCCCAAGAAGAGAAATGGAACGCGTTTTAAATCGAAAGGCAGGTTGCGGTTTGGTATTTTTGTGCTACTGCCTTACGTACAGTTGGACTGCTTTTGATTCGGATAGACTGAAAGTAGTTCGAGTTTCGTTTATTGCTATTTACAAAAATTTGCCCTCCCCCTCCCCCCCCCCCCCCACCGCAGTTCTTGGAAGTTTCGTGGCTTTGTTTGCGGCTCTTAGGCCGGGTCAGCCTGACCACCCCTGATACAGCATTTCCCCATATCCAATGCTGAAGCCAGCTGAATCTTGTAAATCCATCTTATGCAAAGTGAATAACACACACTTAATGTAAAAGCAATAAAAGAGAAGGCTAATTAATCCAAGTCAAAACTCGTACAAGTCCTTGCTGCCTAGACTTCAGAAATACAAACCACAACCTCTTACTTTCTCGTTGCATCATGGCAATGTAGTGCTTCCAACACATTTTCAAAATAGTCGCTTCACTATTTTATTTTTTAGACTAAAACAAGAAGTGATAATCGAAACATCTACAAATACAAAGCCACAACCGTTTCAAAATTATGTCGTTAAACTATCTGAGACTGGGGCAGCCTTGTGGCACGATTAAATTCCACCATCTCGTTGGCGCTTAGTCTTTTCGCGTTTTAAAATGCCCGCATACGAACCCGCTGGAGTGAGGGAAAGCCGCTCCCGCTACTTCATCACGGCACGGGCGAGCGCATGGCTTCGCCGCAGGGCTCTCGTGCCATGTGGGGAACCGCAGTCAACGGATCTAATATGCCTCTGCCAGAACATTCTTTTGCAGGCTATGCTTAATAATTCAAACGAATTCAAACTATTCTTTTCTATTCAAGGACATGAATAAATATATCGGCACTTGAATCACTCTTTCAAAATTTCTAATATTCACACATGTCTTTTGCTAAGAATGTTTCTAGTGTGTTCAATCGTTCGACCGGATTAATCGCGACTTGGCAAAGGGTCACAGCTACGGCCCACTTGAGCCAATGAGTGTGACAGAGCGAAGCACGTGAGAACACTTTACGGGAGGAGTGTACTCTGATGGCACGTCGTCACGTGATTCACATACACTCCGATGCTTTGATTGGCTCACTGGTGCCGTAGCCTTTGCTCTGTGTCAAGTTATGTCGAGGCATCAGAAATTCGTCCTGGATATTATTCCTTTGATTGGAGGAACATGTCCAAAGGGAGACCGAGAGTGTATGCTGCCAACTTTAAAGTGCAGAAGTGATACATTCAACAACTTAGGAGAACATTCCCTGTGGGGAACGTTTCGAGAAGAAAAAGAAATCTAACCCTTTACAGGACAGCTTTTTTTTTTTTGTAATCAGTACTAAATTTATTTAAATGGAAAGACACAACGTAGAGTAGCAAGAGTGGAAAAATTAATACATTTTTGTTTCGAGACTGTTTCAATTTCTAACGGTTTCCCTTTTGAAAACAGTCGCTATAGAAAACAAATGAATGTGCTAGAAGTACTGCAAATAGTAGCGACTCGGTGACCATGCCAAATGATCATATCCCCCATGGGTGCCAATGCATATGTAATAAACCAGACAAGTGACTTTGCATCAGTGTTACATATCAGGATGCATATATTTTTAGAGAACATTGCAATAAATAATGCATCCAGGAGTGTTTGTTGGTTCAGGTGACGACCGAGATTGGTGAAACAGAAGCAACTGAGGCCATGCTGCACCAAAGGGCAAATCCAGAGTGAAGTAAAATGAGAATGAAATGAATTTGACTAAATACTGTCACAAGTTCTCATCTATAACAAACAGGCATGAAGGTAATCACAGAATTCCACATTGATGAAGCCACTGTTTCTTTTACTAAAACAGCTTTATTCTAGAAATGTAAATATGCACAGTTTTTGGGTTTTAGTATTGATCAAGTAAGAAAGCAACGCAAACTCATACTTTAGGATACTATAGCATTGCAGTGCAGAGTATTTGACATTGTCATCGAGACCATTAAAATCACTGCTACTTGGGTGCCCTAAATTCAAAGTTCTTTCTTTAGAACACTAATTACATCCACTATTGTAAAGCAAACTATAAAAACTGACTGGGGCAGTTTTTCTTCTTTTCATTTCTTGTTACAGATTTACTTGTATGCTAAGTACACACATACACTCGATCGACCCATGACTACAAAAAGAAAAACCAAGACAAACATTTTTGTAAAAACGTTGAGGCATTTGTCACTTGTTGACCTCTGGTGGAAGTGTCGAGTACAACGTCGGGCAAAACATTTGGCTTTCTTTCATTCTTTCGCCGACGCATGCACAACCAAGTATCTGTGGTAACTTTGCGCAGGAATAAATTTTGTGCGAGCATGATGCCTACTGTGAGATGCAGCAGCAGAATAGGCCAGCAATAGACTCCTTTCAAAAGCCCCATCAAGCAACACTGGCAGTCAACATTTCTTGGGCACGAAGCGTGCGACTGGACTTGAGCCTTCATCCAAACGCTGACGCAACAGTCGTTTTCGATACGAGCTCGGCCGAGCTCACGCCAAACACCAACCCAGCCCTCGTGTCCAATACATGCTCAGAGTATTCACCCAAACAATGGCAGACACTGATGATTGGCACAGCAGCTTCTGGATGACGCGCACATTTTGAAAAGGGTCTATTGCCGAGTTGTACAGAGCAGTGCAGCACAAGTGCTAATCTAATCTGGGGCCTTAACACGCTCCATAGGTTTCAACGATAGACGGTGCAGGACACTTCAAGCAATCTAAACCAATCCAACGATTTGCAAGTATCGTGTGACGTTCGGGAAGGGCACGACGACGTGCGAGGTGCGCAGTCACGGAAATTTTTTAGCGTCAAATTGGCTGCGACTACTCGTAGTGCCCGCTGCGGTCCTTCGTAAGGTGAAACGAAGTATAGCGTGGTAGCACGAATTCGTACAGGTCATTCCTTTGCATGCTGAAAAGCCGAGGTTAACTGATTCGTCGAACAATCGTTAGCACAATCGATTAGCTGGAGGGGGATTAGTCGCTTGAGCAGACCAATGTTTGCCACAGCTGGGAAAAAGAAATAAATTAAACAGCGTCGATAAGGTCCAGAGTGCTGCTACCACACAAGAAAATGGCCAAATAAAGGCCACATTTCTATCCAGCATTAATTATCCACCCTACTTTTCTTCTACACAAATAAGAAAAGCCTAGATAAGAGTGCAACGTAATACTTACTTGGAACCCAGACTATTTCTGGTGCTGCCAACATAATAGACTTTATAAAGCTTTCTTAAAATGTTAAAACATTCCCTAACACATTGCTGTCAGTTATACATTCCCTTGCTCCTTAAACAGTGGCCTCGTTCCGCAGGCTTGGCGAGTGGGGAAAGTAGTTCCAATATTTCTTTTTAAAAGGGGAAGCAGCGTTTTTCTTTCAACCTTTTAAAACTGTGGATCACATCATAAACTACCAAACCATACACTTTGTGGAAACCGGATAGCTTTGTTGGTTCGAGATATAAAGAGGAAAATATTCAAGAAGACAACTTAAAAATTTACAGACGTTTACGCTTCTCCGTAATGCGAAATTAGAGCGCAGCTCTTGAGGCACGTGGATTTTGTGATATATTGTGGCAGAGAATTTGGGAGAAATATATACCTATATATACATATACCGTAAAATACCGCGGAGGAACCCTCGTCATTCAAGCACCCATTATGAATGCGTTCCAAACTTGGGAATTCTGCAAATTACACGTTAAGCGCCCAATTTGATCGGACAAGTGCCCATGTTTAGATTGATCCAGTTTTCAGTGAAAGTGGAGTGGGCACTCCCCCAATATTTTAAGGTATATATATATTTGATTTTTTTGTTTTTTTTGTTTGAGGGTAGGCCAAGGAGGATGAGGAGGGTATGTTGTCAGCCCCATAGTGCAACGCATGCGGTGTTCGTTTCAACGTGAAACGTTTTTGCCTAGTTGCTCTGGACTTTGTGAAGCTACTCTCGTGAAGCCGTGGCCTGCAATGTCACAAGGCGTCACAGTTTCCCCGCTAAATCTAGCGAGGAAAATGGCATCACTCAACTTTGTGTCATGTCACCTATGAACGGATTCAGTTTCTCTGCTAGATTTCGTGGAAAAACTGACATCATGTGACCTGAACACAAATTCAGTTTCTCCCTTAAATTTAGCGGGGAAAATGATGTCGCATGACTTCATGTCATGTGAATTATACACAAAGTCGGTTTCTCCGCAAAATGTAGCGGGAAAACTGACGCCACATGACCTCAACACCAATTCAATTCCCCGCTGAACTTAGCGGAGAAACTAAATTCGTGTTGAGGTCATGCGACGTCAGTTTCGCTGCTAAATTTAGCGGGGAAACTGAATGCGCAGTGCTGCATTATGGGATATCACAAACCTACACACCAATTCAGTTTCCTCGCTAAATTTAGCGGGGAATTGAACTGGTGTATAGGTCTGCGACGTCCCATAATGCATTGTGCGCAATTACGCTGATGGCGACGCCGCTATATGTGGAAACGGGCGCCCAAGAGCTACGCTCTAAAAAAATGTCGTAGTTCACACACAGTGGAACACAAACCAAGCATATATACTAGGCTGCTCAGTTCTCGTTCAAACACAGAACCGGTCCTACTAAGTTAAAAGAATTGAAAAAGGTCTGCTATGAGGTCCGACGTGGGGCTAGAGAACTGGGTGTCTTAGATCCTTCTTTGCTCCCTGAACACCTTCGGACGTCCCCAAACACGCACAGTGCCCTGAAGAAGGGCTTCACACACTCTGCCAACGCATGGCAAGCTCCATGTTCGCGTGTGTGTGCATGTGGCTGGCAAGGTTGCCCTCCCTACTGTAGGCCTTGGGACAGTGCGGGCATTTGTGAGGCTTCTTGCCCATGTGCGTCAGGACGTGACTGGTCAGAGACGCCCTCCAGGTGAAGGTCTTGGGGCACAGTTTGCACTTGTAAGGCTTCTTTCCCGAGTGCGTTCGAAGGTGATTGGCCAGACTGCTGCTCCAGGAGAAGGCCTTGGAACACTGCTCGCACCTGTAAGGTCTCTCCCCCGTGTGCATTCGGGTGTGGACGACCAGACTGGAGCTGCTGGCAAAGGCCTTGGGGCACTGCTCGCACCTGTAAGGTTTCTCACCCGTATGCGTCCGCACGTGGGTGATCAGGCTGTCTCCGTCGGCAAAGTCTTTGGGGCACCACTCACACTTGTAAGGCTTCCCTCCCGCGTGCGTACCCATGTGCCTCACGTAGAGGTACCTTTTGAGAAAAACCTTCGGGCAACTGTCACATTTAAACCGTTCGTTGCTCGTGTGCGTTTCAATGTGGAGGGACAGTCGGGACTCCGAAGCAAACAGCTTGGGACAGAGCCGGCACTTGTAGGGGTTTTCTGCGACGTGCTCTCGCATGTGAAAGAGCAGGTCGGAGCTCTTGCGGTACGTCCTCGAACACAGCTGACACCCGAAGGGAGCGCCCTCCGTGCGACCCTTCGTGTGGCTTCTTCTCAACTCCTCCAGACCGACAACAGACCTTGGATGGTGCTGGCACTTGGACGGACGATGATCGGCATGATGAACCAGGTGGCCGATCATTCCACGCTGATCTCTGGTGGTGAAGCGGCAGAAACAACAAAAGAACCTGATGGCCCTGGCAGCTTTCGGTGGGCAGACGGTTGTGCCCGAATCCGGTATGGCTCCTCCGTCATCTATAAAAGCAGAAATGAGTCATCATCGTTAGGACGCGAGTTCTAGGGGTATTTGAAAGGTTGTGCAAGCAGCGTCCAGAAAGCTTCGACCTCTGTGAAGAGCGACTTCATTCAGAGGTGAATATTTTTCACGCTTTTAGCCGACTGCTAAAATAAGCATAGGGACGAAGGCAAGGTACAACGCCGGTCAGAGCGCGAAAAGGAATATGGGGCGGGTACAGCGAGGACGGGGATTTTGGCACGCAGAGAATGTGAAACGGGATCCCCAAACGCGAGGTTATCGACACGCAAGACTAAGGACATGGGCCTTTGTGACAGGACGTCTGAACGCAGGAAAATCGTGCTATAGGATCTATTCACTGGACGCCATATTTGTGGGTGCTGATTAGAGCGCATGCTCAGAATGAGCTCACATTAATAGGCTGCTAAGACCGGCAACCTTGACGGTGTGGAGTGCACATTCCAAAATAACTGTGGAAGTTCGCCATCAGCACGTGCTCAGCAATTGCGCACACAGCTATGGCCGCCAGTGAATACACGCTACACTTGGGGACAAGAGTGCACGTGCACAGCTTTCATCGGCGCTCGAGGTGTGCGACCGCATGGGCATCACCTTCGGCATCACCGCCACAGAAAGTTGCACCCAAATACTGGCCTCGAGACCCAGATTGAATTGTGTGGAAGCGTGCTTTTGTTTATCCATAGTTCTCTATGAGGCATGTGATGATTGCATCTGTCCACAATGTGGGTAGAGGCAAAGCATCCACACCAGAGCCATATACGTACAGAGTTTGGCCATTCGTTGGGAAGTATAGGAGACAAATGAGGAGGCGGCATTGGCTGAAAGCGGGCTGGGCGTGTTTCAGGGTGTCTTCAGAAATTTGAATGTGACCAACCAGAAGCTGGAAATAATACCCGGGCGGTGGTCATGAGAAACAAACCTGATAAGTGCCATTCTGATGTTAGCCTGAGACTGAGGCAGGAAAAGAGGAAGTTTCAAAGCAGAAGAAAAAGGAACAGTCGAGGATACGTCTCTATTGGGACGTATCCTCGACTGTTCCTTTTTCTTCTACTTTGAAACTTCCTCTTTTCCTGCCTCAGTCTCAGGCTAACATCAGAATGGTTAATTTCCACCAGCTCGCCTGCGCACTCACTACAATATCACTGATAAGTGCATCGGAGTAACTCTCAGTGACTGAAAATATGATACATGTGATGCTTCAACCACGCTCATCCAAAATGATGGTGGAAGAGTGCGACTAGCGGAATGATCGACATAATCCTTGCGCCAAGCGCCGGGAATCTGGCGTCTGAGCGGTCACACTCCGTTTGAGCAAAACAGGGTTTAGCGGCGCATTCGTTTCTTGCATCTTTCAGCATGATCATGATCGAAACATCATGTGCACCTTATTTTCAACCATAAAGAGCTACTACACTTCATTCTTACGCGCTTATTAAAACCATATACGAACATAGGCCTTTGGTCAGAATTGTCTCTCGCTACCACCGATAGAGGATTCTTTTCGGCTTCTGGTTGGTCAAGAGAGCATGCCAAGCCCTCTTTCCGAGTCTGGTGCACGCCCTGGTGCACGCCCTGGCTCTGCCCGCGCCTCCCATTGACCAAACTCCCTCTATTATACACGGCTGTGATCCACACTAACGGCAGAGTACGGGCAAGGGTACAGAGCACGAGCTCTTAGCGGTTGATTCCAGTGCGCGAGCGCTGCATTGTCGCCTCCCACGGCTTCGGCCTCGCGTGCATAGTATCAGTCTTGCTCCAAGTAAGTGTAAAAAAAAAAAAAAGAAAAAAAAAAGTGTAGTTCTGTTTTTCAACACATGAGCCGTGCCGATCGAATCTCGAGGCGAATGCACCTTTCTATAAAAGCCTATGAGAGCGCGTTGATCGCTGTGTTTGTGCGTTACGCACGCGCACTTTCTGGCTGGCCGCAACCCCGAGCGATCACTGGCTGGACTGGGGTTTAGCACGTGTGGACTGTGATTTTTGTAAACAGTGGAAACGTGCATACACTCGCCTGCAAACAGTGCTTCTATGTTTGCCTCATGGGACGAAGTCAATAAACCGCCAAACCTACCCCGAGAGGGCTGGAAGCAAACGTCAAACCTCAAAAGCAATGTAGCCTCCTTTGTAACTGATATACTGCGCCGACTGTGCACTCCCAGCAAGAAATGTGATTTGTTTACATAGTACCAACTTACCGTGTCCAGCGGGCTCGAGTAGGTTCATTTCGATTGCTTCTTCGCAGCAACGTTCCGAGGTCAAGTCATGGCTAAGTTGGGCAGTAGCCCATAAAATCGTTAGTAAGGATATAATAGAAATTTACGATGCCATATGAACGAAATTTTGAAGTCAAACAACTGCAGCACCTACACGCCCCGAACTGTACCCGAACCCCGAACGCCAAAAACTGCAGACGAATGAATGGACGAAAAAAAAGGACGTGTCAGAGCGCTGGTATAGCCTTCATAATGGACGGTAGCTTGCGCCACCTTGCATATCAAATTTGACCAGAAGTGACTATTTTATTTTATTTTTATTTACGGTACCAGAGGCACTCTCAAGAGTACCCGCGGTGTTTTGAAAGGGATTTGTTCCATCTAACTGACTAACTGAATCCCTCGTTGGTCTCGCCGGTCACGTCTCAATGCTTGGTCAGCTCGGCATTGTCTAGGCCGAGAGGCTAGAGCAACACTACCTTGAAAACAAGATGGTAGTGCTGAATAAGATAGCGTCATCAGAGAAGGCCAACTCTGGTCACAGACTGAAAACGAGCGATGCGTCAGCACTCGGCTTCAAGTCAAGTTTTAGCCGAACGTTGACGCAATCGTCGTGTCCAATCTGTGCCCAGCGTTGGCCTTCTGATGACGCCATCTCATTCAGCACTAGGGCTTTGTTATCAAGGAGGTATTGCCAAGAGCCACCGAGAAGACTCATACTTCCCCTACCCTGTCCTGTCCGGCGCCAAATCAAGACGTTTTCTACCTATCTACCTCGATGTTCGGAGAACTAATGCACTAATCCACAGTTCACTTCCATGAAATAGTACTGTCGAAAACAATACGAGTATGAACGCGCCTCCGCGGCGACAAGCGGAGGCGCGTTCATGCTCATAGTGCTTCTGATAGTATACGCAAGTGTCTGTTATTCCGGAAGTTCGAACTTTCTGCAGCATTTAGGAAGAAGGGAAGAGCGTGCGCAAACAGCAAACCTGATAGGTGCTGAAGGTGCAATAAAGGCCCGTTCACACTTGCGACTTGGGACAGTCGCTGGAGCGACTAGCGACAAGCGACTGGCGACCACCAGTGTTCACACCTGATTGAGCGACCGACGAGTCGCCAGGCTCGCTGCCAACTAATCAACACCTTTTCGAGCCGGCTGAAAGGTTTTTCTGATCAAAGGTGCCGGCAGGAAATAAGAAAACGTAATGGTGCTTCGGAACAGTTATATTGTACGTACCTGCCACGCCGAAAATGTCGCCGATCTCGTTTTAGGCCTGCAGCTTTTTACCCCGATCCTTGTGGTCGGAGTGCCGCTTATTGTAAAGAAACAAATAGTCTTTGACAGCATTAATAAGAGCTTCCGCGCAGAACTTCATGCCAGTGACCGTCGCCGTGCGCGCGTCGCTATTTCCCGCGGGTAGCAGTGCCGTATGTAAACAAACGCACAGATCACTTCCGACGAGACTCTGATTGGCTCCGCCGTCCAGCGACTCGGTTTCGCGACTTGAGAAATCGGTCAGGGAGCGACTGCCCAAAATCGGTCGCTACCGACCTGTTTTGGTCGCTCCGCGACCAAAAACCAGTCGCTAGTCGCTGGTCGCTCCAGCGACTGTCGAAAGTGTGAACGGGCCTTAACGCAAACAAGCTTCACAGAAAAAAAAGAAGTAATTATATATGTAAGCAGTGAGAGAGTGCAGGCGAGCTGGTAATCAATCGACATCTTGTAAACCCTGAGATGGGGAAGAAAGATTTTGTTGTGTTCGTGCATTTTTTTTATCGTTCCCCATCATATAAATAAAAAATATACGAAGCGTTTTTTCTTTTCTCCCTACAGAAAATATCAATGAATGGAATGAATGCATGACGGAACGATCGCAGACAGATCCGAAGCCAGCTGAAAAAAACGCTTTAGAAGCTAGAACCAGCAATATTGATGAAGCCGGTGAAGCCTAGTCATAAAAAGTTTAAATGATATTGTGCCCAACGTGACCGCAGATCTCTCTGGCCATTCGTGCGCGTGGCATGTCACGTGCGAGGTGGATGGTCCATTGTAAAAGGATTCCTTGCAGGCTTGCGCCGCTCCGTCCGGTAGGTTTTATCCGGTCGAAGGCTAGACGAAGGCTATACTCCGTTTCACACTTAGCGTGCAACGCTGTCAAAGCTACTGGCGCGAGCGCGTGGCTTCATCCATGGTTTTGTTTGCGCGAGAACGCGTGCAAATGATCAACGACATCAAGCCCCATGCTCGCGCCAAAGGCTTTGACAGCGTTGCACACTAAGTATGAAACAGAGTATAGACGCTTTACACACGCGCCAGATTACAGCCGCCATTGCTGACCTTCTTTTGTCTTATGTAAATACCGAGCCACTGAAACGGGTGTTGACGAGCCTCCAGAAAGGCCAATGCTGGGTAGAAGGACGCAATAGAATTTAAGGTGGCCATAACCTGGCCTGCTATGGTAATGATGAAGTGAAGAAAATTCAATAAGAGGAAACAAAAACTGGAAGTCAGTTATGGCGGCGCCCATGCACAGCTGCTGCAAAGCGTCTATAGCTACGGTCACATGATCTGGTCATGTTGGGGTGATAAGTGCGGAGAGTAAGGAGGAGAATGAGAAAGGGGCGGGGCGTCAAGGGAGCATGGCTTGTGGAGGCTACGCGGTTGACGTCATGCCCTCTCCTACCTTTCTATCCTCCTTGTTTAGAACCTTTAGAATCTTCACAACCCAGTATTTACGTTGTAGCCACTAAATGAGAGTATGAGCACTCCGTTCCCCGATCTGCTAGTGGGCGCCGCCATATTGGTGCTTTGTGCAGAGGAGACTCAACTGTCGATCGTCAGAATTCAAAAATGCGACTTACTCAACTTTAGATGCGGTGTTAGGAAGCTCAGATGACATCGTTTTCCTCTGTTGCAAACTGCTTTATCATGTCAGGAGGACGAAAAAGCGTTTCCTGCGATGTCCGAAAGCTTCAGATAACTGGCCACAACGATTTTAAGGACCAAGGTGGCTGTAATGTCGTTACTCTAAAACGTATCTTATAAAGAAAGATCTGTGGAAGCATTAACACCTTTAAAATCCGAGACCGTGGAACAAAGAGGACACGCACAGATGTCTCAATGTTGAGAAGTGTCTGTGTCGTCCACTTTCTGTTTCTCAGTTTCTTCGGGTTCTCATGTAATGCTAATTAAAGGTCGCCACATGTCTCAAATGATATCACTTTCTAAAGTAATTCATTTGCCATAAGAAAAAAAGTGTGAAGAATTTTAAGTGGGATTCGAACCCACGACCCTTCGGTCGCTAGCACTCCCTAACACCGGAGAAAATAACTGTTCCACAAGAGTCACTCCGAGTCACAGTCGAATGACTGTTATGAAAGAATCCCTCCGCGGCTAAAACAAAAACGACGCTAACCTTTTTTTTTTCAGCACTTTTTTGACGATGCTTTGCGATCCGTTTTGTAAAGCACATTAATAAGGATACAATGCCAATGCAGTATGTCATAATTTATTTATCTATGAGTACAATTTGAAGGCAAGGTACGTCAATGAGGGTTATTTGTGCATTGTGTACGTTCACCCCTTTTCAGTATGGTTTATCCTATCCAAGTATCGGAGAACGAAATCGGTAATGGAAATGCTTACGCGGTTGAATCTCCCCCTTTCTTTCAGACCGTCGGAAAATATCACGTTGAAAATTCTCGTGTTTAACGGCATCTTTAACGTTAACATATCCCGTTCCATGAAACCTCGCTTATCTAGACCTCTGAGAAGTACCCATTCAAGTCGAAAACCTTTAGAAAGGGCAGATAACGATACTTGCAGATATTCCTTCTTTCCCAGAACAGTGGCAGAGTGGAACGCTCTTCCCCAAGAAAGAGTAACCAGCAATAGACCAGCTTTGTTAGAAACATCCCTTTCTCAACTATGTTTGCGTTTGAATTGATATGTCTTTATGCGATATATAATTTGTAATTCTATGTTTATGTTGCTTGTATCGACTTGTGACTGTGTGGTGCAGTAATAATTAACTTTAACTAGCTATCTCGACGAGTAGTTCGTTTCAAGCAGTGTCTAATATTTAATTGCGCGGATAATGTAAATTGCAGAGTTGCATTGAAATTGTGTTTGTTGCAAAAGTCGTGCTTTTTGTATATGTTTTTTTTTTTTTCACCTCTGCACCCCTGTAACATCCTCAGAAAGGGCTATCTATAAAAGAAAAAGAAAAGTATCTGGTTCAGTGTCCCTTTAGGTGATGTACAACGAGAGTATCTCAGTGTAGTTTATATATCGATTTCTTCGTTCAAGCCTTTTAGAACGTAAATGCAGCTCTTCTTTATAAAACTGAAGTTGAATGCTACTTTAGTCCCGTATTTAATTTATTCAACTGCTTTAAACGTATTTTTAAAGGGCCATTTCGTAGTCAGGTAAGCAACGATATTAGTTTTATTTTAAAGACGTACTTAGGAATATGAAAAAGTCGGCTGTCAAGCCTTGGATCTACGGTGGCTAGAAGGGGGAGGTGTCAGCATCGCGCAGCTTGCTCCGTGTGCGGTGGCGCCCTTGTAATATCATAACGATTGGTCGCGCTCATTGACTCTTAAATACCATTCCATTTAGCACTCTCTGGGCGGCACCATTTTGTGTATTTTGTTCGACAGCAGCGCCCTCTCCATACATCTGGGAAATTCAGCGGGTTCGGCGGGGTAAAACGAGAGAGAGGGCACGCGCCCGACTCCGCTAGCAGACGACAAAACGGGGAGGTTGCCATTTTCCATCTTTGGGCTGTATCGGCAGGCTGTACGGAACATCGAACTCTCGCTCGTGGCTGCCGTTGTGAAGCGGTTCGCGTTCTTAGTATAGTTATGGCTACTCCAAAATCAGCCAAGAGCTCTCTGTTGTTCTACTTCGCGGTAAATGATCAACTGACATACCTTTTTTCCGTTACTTAAATAGCAGTTGAGTCAGCCGGCAGTACTACCCTCAACTACTGCGTGTATTGCGGCAGGAGAGCACGTTTTTATTTATTATTTCAGACATCCCCTCATGGTCGCTAAAGGCCTACACCAGTACGAACTTTGTATAGTAAAAAAAGTACAGCCAACGGATTCACTTTTCACCGGAGAGACCGGCCAGCCTGACACAGTTTTCTCTATTATTTTTTTTTTTATTTGCACGCTGATAACAGCGCAATTGGACTCTGTTAGTTTTATTTATCTAGCATAGCAATACACGATAACTGGCATACCAAAATCTGCGCATCTGCGCTTGAAATTCCCAAAATGACGCGATTTTAAACGGAGTTTGTACGCCAGCCGGATGCTAGGTACTGCCCACTCGGCGGAGCAGACGACATCCGGGCGAGAGGGGAAGGGCATTTTTTTCTATTTTTACCCTCTCTGCTATGACCCTAATGGAACGGTGCCTCGTTCGTTTCGCTAGAAGTGCTCGTTTGTGGTGCTCTTCCCAGAAGGATAGCCCATGCGCCCAGACTACCGCGATGGCTAAATGGCAAACACACTGCATTGCCAGCGGACGCACCACGGGGTACGTTTCTGCGAGAAAGAAAGTGACGACGTTGACAAAAGCATTGGCAAGTTTATTTTTGAGTTACGTTAGCCGGATGTCCAAAAATCACCAAAAGTTTAACTTTGAAAAGCATTTTTTAGGAGCGCTTATCGCACGCGATAGGACGCGAGCGGACGACGCATCTGGGTGTCGACAGCAGCGTCACCACAGCTGCATCCTGACCGGCTGCTCCTTCTCTCGCTCGCCGATTCTGACACCTTTCCCACTAGCCACCGTAGTGGTTTTAGTGGATCGCTCGCGAACAGAAGACGAAGAGGAAGAAAACGACAGAACCATCCAAACGCTGAGAGGAAGGCCGCTCAGAGTGGCCCCGCAGCAGACAGAACGGAGTCATCATCCCTTCCTTTCAGGCACGGGAGAGGCAAGGCCGGGAGGGAGCGCAAGGACTTCGAATTCAAAGACACCGGCTCCCGCGACACACCCCCACGCCGAAAGTCAAGCAGATCAAAGGCCAAGATCAGCGCCCAAGATGAAGAGTCCGAGTACATATACACGCTGGAAGACACCGACGACGAAAAGACCCAAGGTTCCAGCGGGTCCCAGAGTTCGAGCACCGAGCGCGATTACCAGATCTGCATGCTGGTGGCAGCAGCGGTGGTCGGGAGCGCGTTCTTGGGCATCGTGATGAAGTTCGCTTTCACGCCGAACCACATTGGACACCGTCATAGCGTGCGGAGAGTTGACCGTAGGGTCTTCGTCGAGCCGTTTCCAGAAGCTCCGCCTCCAGCCGAACCGGACCTAACGACGCTGCCGACCAACCGATCTGATAACGCGACACATGTCCCTGCTAGAAGAAGCATGTTCACCTACGAGTGCCGCACGGACGCGTGCTTGTGGCAGAGCCGATTAATCTACGACAAGATCAACCAGTCCATCGCACCCTGCGAAGACTTCCACGCATACGTCTGCTCCAACCGTTGGTACGTAAGGGATCTCGACGTCCAGGGAAGGCCGTACGCTGTCAGCGGACCGGGACTTTTGATACTGGACGTCGCCAACTATCTCCTCCGCCAGAAGGACAAGGAGGGTCAACCTGCGTTTATCGGGCAATCGGCGGCGTTCCTTCGCGGCTGTATTAACCACGCAAACGCCAGCAAGGGCATGCCAAGTTGGAACCGGGTTACAGAGCTTTTTGATACGTTATCGCTCACCGGATGGCCCTTCCTGACAGACCCCGTGGCGATAAAATTCCAGAAAGTACTCATGGAAGTGGACAAGACTCTGGCCCTCTTTCCGATCGTGGACGTGAGTCTGCGCAAGCGGTTCGAGAACGAGGGTTACATGCTACACCTGGACGCTCCCAAGTTGGTCCTCGTGCGTCACCAAATGACGTTCCTCGAAGAAGGCATGCAAGATTACAAGAAGTGCATCAAGCGCGCTCTTTCCCTTCTCGGCAGCAAGGCGGACATGGACCACATGGCGGACGACATACTCGAACTCGAGCGCAGACTGGACGAAGCCTCGCTCCCGCCCCGAAAATTTGTCACCATCCTTAACTCAACCGTGCCCATCGCCAACATCAAGCGTACCGCAAAGTTTGAGTGGGAGACGTACCTTCCCCATCTACAGTCCGGTTCTGACAAAGTGATCGTTAGGAACGCGGCCTTCGTTGAAAAACTTCCGGGCGTCTTGACGTCCACGGCTCTATCGACTTTGTTGAACTATATCGGCTTTCGAATTATGGTGTTTCTTTCCCCGCTTCTGCCCAAAGAGGCTGGATTCCTGATTCCGCTGAGTTACGATGACCACATCCCCATGTACAATCCGAGACTGCAAGCTTGTGTTCACCTTCTGGAACGGCTCTACCCATACGGCACGCGTAAGATTGCTCGCCTCTCGATGGGCAAGACAGCGATGGAGCAAGTACTTTACGACCACAACCTGGACAGTCTGGTGCGTATCGTCAAGGACGCCATGATGCAGACTGTAGCCCACGCACCCTGGCTCACACAAGCCGAGGCGGACATTGCGAGGCAGAAGATCCAGATCCTCGAGGTAGACTTCATCGGAGCCAAAGAAAACTTAGACACCGTAGCCAGGTATGTGCTGTTTCGCTGCGGTGTCACATGACTGCCCTGCTGCAAGCCCTCGAAGTTATTTCGTTAGTGGCATTGCCGAAGATTCACGACTCGTATGAGCAAGCACGTTCAATCGCAAGCCATGCAGCCAAAGCTGCCTTCACGCGTGAGCTACACATGCTTGGCATGCGAGTAGATGCCGTCTTCTCCCCTTGCACACGATATCTTCCCGCGTGTAAAAACATCTTGACGTCATCACAGGGAGATCGAGCGCAGACACAGGTTGGACGCGAGTGCTCTGGGCCATTTCCATTCAAATCAATGCATGTGATAGCTTCAGGAGGAGGATGAGGCTGTTCACGGATTTTGATTACTCTATGTGGTGTTCTACTTCACCACCCCACACTGCCCGCGTGATATCCTGCGTGTCAGCGCGCATCTGATCAATATGACGCACGTGTTGTCATGCGCGCGGTGGGAGGTGAGCAGGTATCGCGCGGCAGCAGTGCGTCAACAAATTGAAACACCGCCATTGTCGCACCGTTGCTTCGCTCGCTGTCCGCGAGACTACCGATGGTCTGTACTACTGCCTGGTCGCCGCTCGTGCATTGAAGCTTATCGCCGGTCACTGCACCTGCAATGGACAGACTAACACTCTAGTGTGCACCTCAATCAATAGACCGATCTCACCAAGCCTCCGGCGCATGCGTGAGGCCGCCATAACTTTAGTTCACAGTAGGCAGGCGGCAGTGCCCGAGACGGCTCATGCTCTGAACGCGCAGAGCTCCAGCGGGGTTGTCGCACGTTCAGAAACACTAAAGTTCCCTCGATGCATTGCGGCAGTGGTGGCGTAGCCAAACTGGCTGGTGAGATCGGCCCAAAAAACAAACATAAATCAGACAAACAAAAAAAAAAAAATCTGGCTTACAATATACTTGGACTTTCCGAGTTAACCATAGATTCTAAAAACATGCCACATCTGGTTCTCCAAATCCAAGGTTACACTGCTTATACATCATACAAAATACAGTCTGCAAACAGATTCGAACGCAAGTTACCACGAGATCCGTGCTTTGAGTGCCGCATAGCAACGAGTTCAAGGAGAAGCTTGACACGCGGCATTCGAACCAGGGATATCGCTGTGACTGATGCCTAACAGAATCTTTTGTGTGATGCATAAGCAGTGTGACCCCGGCTTAAGAGGTTACCTAAGAGCAGAAACATACAAAAAAGAAATACTTCATTACGTTATCAGTATCTGATAAAGCTACAGCCTAAATATAAGAGATATATAAACATAGGCATACCGAAGCACGTTGTCTCAAAAAAACGAACGTCCAGGCGGTTTTCAGAGCCTGATATCCGTCCAGGTACTACGTTATCAAGACCAAGGCAAACTTCACGACCAACTCCACTCTACACGACTACCTCACGCTCCTCAACGAAAGCACGTCTCGGTACTGGGCCTCCAAAGACAACGCGGACTACGACGCCCGCTATCACGTGTCCTGCCTGAAGCCGGGCTTCGAGTACAACGCCGGCAGGAACTCGTTGTACATGCCGTACGGCGTCGTGGCCTTCCAGCACCGCGTGTCCCAGACCACGGTGCCCGCCATCCTGATGCCTTTCATCGTGCCCCACCTGGTACAGGGCATGTACGAGGCCGTCGACGTGAGAGGCTCGTCCATCAGCGTGCGCGGCATGCCGGAGAGCTGGTGGAGCGAGGAGTCCCTGGCGCGGTACCGCAAGCAGCAGCGTTGCTTCGTCGAGAGTTACCTGGAGCATATGCAGCGCTTTGGAGCCTTCAAGGTGAGAATAGGTTATAATAACTTATGCTAGGGGTGGCCATGGACTCGCACATGCGGCTTTTCCTAGGTCAAAGTTCGGCTCGCATGTTTTAAGTTCAGACGCAGCCAAAGTCACGAGCCGATCGGATCAATCAGACATGCAGCGTCAAAAGCGAATCCATCTTCGTCATGTTTCTGTAAGTGTTCTATCATCGTTAAGCCAGTCATAAACGGACTTGCGCTTTTGACACTGCTTGATTGGTCCCATTACCTACATGAAATTTCTCTATGAGCCGACGTCCACCTAAGCCTAATATCATTAAAAAAAAAAAAAGACGTGGGCGCTTATATTATCTGTTTCAGTGGAACAAAATTGTCGGCAAGAAAACAGTATTCTCTTTTTTTTTTCTGATAAGTGTTTTTCACTTATTTAAATCCCACGAGCGTTCACAATATCATGTATTGTTTTGGCGATATTAGGCTTAGGTGGACGTCAGCTCATAGAGTTTTTTTTTTTTTTTCAGTTATCTTTTTAAGTCAGGCAACGTCATCTCAAACTTTCGCGTTCTATCCCAACCGCCTCACATTTTCAAGAGGTTTAAGCTTTTTGCGATATATAGTTTATTTATCCGGGCCGAAAAACACGGTTCTCTTTTCTCGGGAACACCCTGTATGTAAACGGACCTTGAAGGAACCGTGACATAATGGGGAATCGTTTTATGAGCGTCATTTGCTGTAGCCACCAACAAAATCTTCAAAAAAAAAAAACAAAAAAAAACTACGACGCCTCTATTTCTTGCGGCTTTTTTCTTAAATTGTTTGTTTTGAATTTGTTTTGTTTTTTGCTCGTCCTATATAATTGACTGGTCTCCCCTGCTATACATTGCTATAGGAGTACGTACTAATTGTCAGGCGGCGCTGCAAGCGACCAATCATTGTAGCCTACTTGACAAAAATAACAAAACAGAACTGCCTCAAAATCACGATGGTATATCGATGCTTTTTCAATAAATAAGAACCGCAGCTATAGCCAAATTTTGAGTAGCAGCTGGCGGCTACAGTCTTTTCTAGGGCCGGTCAATCGTCTAGCTGCAAAATGAACGATCGACACTATATTGATGTCTCTTTCTGATTGATGACAACCGCTTCAGAAACTACCGGGAGTTTTCAAAAAGCAGTTTTCAACTTATATTTTGTACCTATATTACGGTTATGCTATGGAAAAAAATGCTAGTGCATAAAACTCTACGCGTAACTTCGTTGCGGGGCAGGACACTTTATACAGTCCTTTGTGGTGCCGTTTTAGTTTCTCTCAGTACGTGTATCTTATAGGCACCAATTGCTTTGTTCCGAGAAAGGAAGTAAGAGTGACGTTTCGTGAGTGGGATCAGCTTGTCAACGACTCGCTTTAGCAGGTCGTTTTCGAAAACTTACATGGGTTGTCACTTCTATAGCCGCCTTCGTAGTGACAACGTGAGCTCCCAGAGCCATTATCGTTCTATAGAAAAAGAATGGAAGAAGTTTACAAATCTCTGTAACGCGAAATTAGTGCGCAGCTGTTGAGGAGGCGGAGGGGAGGGTACTCCTCTCCCTTCCTCCTGCACCGTACCTTCCCCTCCTCCTGCTCCGTACCCTCCACTCCCCCTCCTGCGTACCCTCTCGTCCTTCGCACACTATCATCCTCCTCCGTGCCCTCCCCTTTTCCTCCACTGCTCGCACAGTTTCCCCGCTAAATTTAGCTGAAAAATTTACGCCGCGTGACCTCAACAGCAATTCAATTTCCCGCTAAATTTAGAGGGGAATTGAATTGGTGTTGAAGTCACGTGACGTCAATTTTCCCGCTAAATTTAGCGGGGTTACGCCGACGCCGACGCCGCGAAACACGGAAACGGGTGCCGAAGAGCTGGGCTCTACAAGCGCAACCGGACCTAATTCTTGGCGGATGTTCGTCCCAGGAATCCCCGATGGTGCCCTTCATCCGCCAAATGATGGCCGAAAACGCGGCACTGCAGCCGTCCCTGGAGGCTTACAGTCGAGCCCTGGTCGAGCCACACTCGATGCAGCGAAACTTCAGAGTTCCCGGCCTGCCAGAAATGACACCCGACATGCTCTTCTTTGTCAACTTTGCTGCGAGTCACTGCGACGCGGTGCAGGGCAACAGCGGTCTCGGCGTTCTTGCGCGGAGGCAAGTGCAGTACAGGGTTGCCTTGCCTTCGGTCCTCCGCGTTAATGTGCCACTCAGAAACTTCGACCGCTTCGCTGAAGTCTTCTACTGCCCCAAGGGAACTTACATGAATCCAGGAGCCAAGTGTAGACTGTGGTAGCCAGTAGTCATACTATACCTCTTCGAAAAAGGGCCGCATCATGACGTCTTTCCTGCCAATCGAAACTTGAGATTAAAGCATTAAAGCCGCTAATCTTCCAGCCATCCACCAGACTGAACTTTTTCTTAATCACGAGGCTTCTTGCAGAGTTGAGCTTTGTGGGAACTTCTGCCGCACAAGCTGTAAAAAGTGTGAGCCGCTGGTGTTGCACCATGGCTTCTATACTCGTTGTCACATCAAAAAAAGAAAGAAAGGAAAGTTGTGCGCATTATTTATGCACTACACGAAGTAGTTCTTAGAAGATTTGGTTGTCTGAGGAAGAAACTATGCTTTTGGCGTTTGAAACGTGTACGCTTTGATAAAATAAGGGCAAGCTAATCTAAAAATCACCTACACATATCTTAATTGACAGCATAAAGGGGCCAATCAGTAATGCTCTGCGACAAGCCGGACTTTTTTTTTTTAGCTTTGCTTTTTGAGTTGAATACCTGTATAGTATAGACACGCCTTTAAAATTGGCATCAACCTGTCTACAGCGCACGTCGGTACTGAAGTGTAAGCCAAGCCCCAAGAAGTTTCCTACCTGTTCTTGTCGAGAATAACGAATTCGGTGATACGGATGCAGGGTGCAGAAGGTATGCGCTCAGCAGAAAAGCCACAACCATGGCCGCTCGATCACCGCCTCTCCCGCTAGCGGGAGATGGGGTCGAGGGGCCGTGCCACCAGAATGGCCGTTGATGGGACGTCAATGAACGCTACAGGCCATGCATACTCCGTTCCATCTTACGGTGGACCGCATAGGCTTTAGAGGCCTCAAGCCATCGAAGCCAATACAACGCCGTGACTGGCACGTGACCTTCGGAAGGGGTGCATGGTCACGTGATGCGTATACAGCACTGGGTTGGCTGGGACGGCTGGTGGAGTTTGCTGCGGTCCATCGCGAGGAGCTTGCACACCACCGTATTAGCAATACTATAAGTTGTACTGAGTAGGGGTTACTCAGGGCGCACAGGGTCACAAAAGGCAATTCTGCCCATACTGGAATGGCCTGTGTACCTAACCTGGGGCCCATAAGTGTATACATATGCATCCGCGAAAGGAAGGAACAAAACGGGGGAGGGATGTTGGGTGGCAAAAGTCAGGCTGCACCCCGTCTCTCCCTGTGATGGAACGCGACCAAGACACCGGGCAGCCCGGTCTAATTCATAAACCCGCCAGAGACAGTGCTGCGTCTGGCCCCAATTGCGTACTGTCGAGGCAACCCGCTACACCATCCCTAGCTGGCCCACCACCGAACACAACATCCGATAGCTCCAGAGTCCAGCCGCAGTCCGTCAGGGGCGACAAGGCGCATAGTTAACGACAAAGACCGCACGCGCCGCGCAGCAATCATGATCAGTCAGTCCTAGTTCATGATAGTCAGAGGGGAATATAATTGTAAGTTCTGAGGGCATCTCTTCTGTCGCCATAAACTGACAGCTCGCGGCAGCTAGGAAGAGCCCTGCCTCGGTGTTTGGGTGAGGGGCTGAAGGCAGCCAGTGAGGGCTAAGCGTAGAGCGTCCACTAGAATCTGTTACCCAGGTGCTTGGAGCTGGCATAGCAGGCGGATCCTGGCGGTGTGCATCCTCGATATGAGGCACTGCCATGAAGCACACCGCATCAGGCTGTCGGCCGTGATTTGTGTGTACGAGAGGAGCACGGTAGGGTATTTTACAGGGATCACACGTACGTCTTCCCGTGGCGGTGCAGTACCGAGCTTGCACTCTTGTCACCGGCGCCAGGAATTTGAAATGGCAGACCTGGAATCGCTGTTCATCGAAATCACTATCAGGCAGTGGAGATACCTAGGGGTCTGCGACTATACTGCCTACCTGCCCGGCGAAGTGACTTTTACAGCCTCCTCCTTTCTTCGTTTGAACTTGTTTCCATGCAAAGCACATTCCACAATGTTTACGTCCTCAGAGATTTCGACGCGCAGATCGACTGGAACGACCCTCACTCCGATCTTGCAGGACCCTGCGTCGGACTTTTTCCTTGAATTTGTGGAATCAATCTGCTTCACTCAGCTGTGCACTGAGCCCTTTTAGACTTCCCCAGCTGGTGTTGCATCTTACCTTGACTTCTGCTTTGCACTGGACCCCACACTCGGTCAAGTGTGCGCCGTTACAGCCGGCCTGAGTTATCCGACCACCGCGCCATACACCTTACTACTTTCACAAACCTCCCGAGTCGTGTCCCCCACCCCAGGCTTGCTAATTTCTACAGCAAATTTGACTCTGGTCATCTGCATCGACTTTTTTCCCTCACGTATTAAAATATTGTACTGTCTGAACCTGATGTGAATAACATGTACGGCCTCTTCACGTCTCTGCTGTGCTCCCTAGCGTCCGACATCGTCCCTGTTAAACGCTACTGTCGCAAAAAGCACGCTCTATAGATCTCTCGGGATACTTTTCTCCTGTACAAGCGAAAGGACAAGCTGTTTCGCTCTGCCAAGAAAAGCCGTTCTCATGAGATCCTGGCTGCCAAGCTACCAACAGGAAGTCAAGACGCAAATCCGTATCACCCACAGATGCTTTGTTGAAGACATTGCCATAAGAGTGACTAAGGAGCCGAAGCTTTTCTAGGCATACATACATTTTCAGCGAAAGCAATCCAGGTGCCATTCTTTTCTCCTCAGAGGTGACTCGATCGGTCTCTGCTACATCTCTTCTCGCTGAAGCGTTCGGACACCACTTCTCGTGCGTGTGGGCAGCTGGTCCAGCCCCACACTGCGGCATGCCCAGGCCCGCAGAGGACGTTATTCCGTCTATCGCACCCACCTCTCCGAGACTGCCCACTCTGCGCATAACTGTTGATGGCGTGTTAGAAGCTGTTTTCTACAGCAATCTGTTTTAAGGTCCTGGTCGTGAAGGTACTTATTCACCCTTTGATCTTCAAATCCACAGCTCCCTTTTTAGCTAATTTCCTCTGCTTTATGTTCCCAAAAATTCGGACCTGAGTGTGACTCCTGACGCATAGAATATTGCATATATCACACCTGTTCACAAAGGTTATGGTGCCCGTGTGGAACTGGTGTCGTCCTACCGGCCAATCGCCTCCACCTCCATTACCTGTCGCACCAAGATTCACGCCCACCTTGAGGAGCACAGGCTGTTGTGCCCTTGCCGAGCCGCGGTTTTCGCCGAAACCGCAGTCCTGAGACTGCTCCGGGAGTACTTGTATACACAGTCAACGCCCACCCTGACCAACGTACTCCTATAGCGAGCTCGCGCAGCTCTTTCCTGCCTTTAACCGACTGCCACACCACGGCCGGACTGGAAGCGCGCGCTCTCTTTCGCTTCCAGTCCGGCCGTAGCCCTATTTAGCAGTGTTGAGATCAAGGGTATCGCTGGTGCTAAACTGCCATGGCTCGGGTTCTTCATCGGCAACAGGACCCAACGACCATGGTGCATCATCTGCAGGCACAGCTGTCCTAGCTGGGGTAGCCCAGGGAAGTGTACTCGGCCCGACGCTTCTCACGATCTACATTGACAGCATGACGAACCTCAGCTGCTTCCCTCTGTTGTATGCTGACGACTTGACCCTGTTTCAGCCCATTTACAGTCCCGCAGACTATGTCTCCCTCCACGCCGACCTCGACATCTGTCATCGCTGGACTGAGGAACACAATAACGTGCCTGTCGATGCCGACACGTCCTTTGCAATGACATTTACTGAGCTCTGTTGTCCCCGCCAAGCACCCGCACTCAGTCTTGGGGATCGGGAAATCCGGCGTGTGACCTCAACGACTGTGCTTGATGTTGAGCTCGATGCGCGACTGTCGCTCACAGGACACGTCCACCGAACTGTCATCAAGTCGCGCCGCATGCTTTGTTTTGTAATCCGCACAACCTCTGGACATGCATGCCCCAATGTGTTTCTAGACAGCCCGAGTATTACCCATGCTGGATCACTGTTTTGCCATCTGGCTCCCCCATACTACCGTTCTCCGAGCCAGACTCGCCAGTGTACAGCGTCGGAATGCATAAACGTTTTACAGTCGCTGTATACACAAGACACGTGCCCAAAGGGGATGAGCGGGCTGTCGTGATTTGGTTCGTTTAGCCAGGTCTCACAAAGGGAGAAGAAGGTGTTTGGCATACATGCCATCACAGCCTGAATCTCGGATATCTTGTTCAGGATAGATCGTGCATTCGAGAACCACATTAAGGGATGTTTATCTGCCGGGCACTGAGCGAAACCAGGGGTGGAAGGCTGACCCGTGAGGCTGCAGAAAGCACGTCATCTCCAACAAAATCGAGTTGTCGAATTGAGGAAGTTGGCGCGGCGCGCAGAGGCAAGGCGAGGACGACACGAGCAGGTGGCGATACATGCCGAGGGCGACTCTTTGGCACGATCGGTGCTGCCCGCGGTCGCACCCATCGCACTGGAGCGCAGCCACATGAACTTACACAACACGCTCACAGCGGGGACATGCAGGTCATGTGGGCGGTCCAGGGTTCAGGCTGACATCACCAGAGACTACAAGCAGAAGCAGCCAGGAGGCAGGTCGGGACCGGCGAGCGCCATATTGTCCGTAAGGCTTAGCTTAGCGACGATACGGGTAGACGGATGTCAGGTGGACCGTACACGACTTATGTGCTCAGCAGGAGTAGCAGCAGGTCCAAGGTGAGAACCAGAGCCGCAGCTGCGGCTCTGGTTCTTGTGCTTACATGCTTACCACACGTGCTTATCACAACGACTAGTCGTTGTGGTAAGCATGCGATTGAAAAATAATAAAGAAAGGAGGACACAAGACGGACGGCTGAACCATGCCCTCTTCCCCCTCTTCCGAAGGACTTCTCATCTTAACTAAGCCAGTAAATTCATATCGTCATAAATGCCTTTTTTCAAGGGATATGCATTATTATATGACGATACGCTCTGTCAAGAAGCCAAGTTCAAATTTCAAGCTGCACTCCTCAGAATTTGAATTCAAACGAGACCGCCATAAGATAACATATGGGGGAGCAGGAAGCGCGCCGAGTGCAGGCCGAGTGAGGCCAGTAGTTTGACAAACCACCGAGAGATGGCGACACAATACCATGTTTTCCAAACCGGGCACTTAGGTGCAGGCACACGCTGTCTGCTCCGCGCGAACACGCGACCGCGGAAATAATCAGTCCTGTTCCTTTCTTTTTTTTCTTTTTTTTCGTTTTTTTAATGTTTTATCGGTTATTCCTACTATACTCGGCGACAACTTTTCTTGGCAATGCAGTGGAGGTTGCAGACACGTGATCCCTGTCCCATTTTGAGCCCTGGATAAGGCTATGCGCGGGTTCTCGTCAACTTCCACTGCATTGCCAAGAAAAGTTGTCGCCGAGTGTAACTGCCTGTTTCGAGGTGTACTATAGAAGTTGCGCTTGGCGTCCTTCCGACGTGCTAGGGGTTATTCGTACTAATTGCCTGTTTCGAATTGCTACTCTGCTGTGCTCAAGGCAACTAAGCAACCAGGCTCGCAAGCCTAAAGAGGTCAGTGTAAGCTGTGCCGGTGCCTCACCTGTCGCGACCGAGGGGTGCCTTGATTTCTTCATTGTCACACCTTCGAGCTGGAATTTTAAGTCAAGCAGCAAGGGCTTCCCCAGGAATTGAACTTACGGGGGCGGGGGGGGGGGGGGGGGGGGGGGTAAATTTTTAGGGGGGGGGGGGGGCATTAAGATACAGTTGTTGCGAATTAAAGGGGTGTCTTCAGGAAAACAAAGGGAGTGTACACCACCCTAGGAGGTGTGTAGGGTGTTTCCTACACCCATATATACTAGGTACTGCGTGCCAGTGATTTCCCTACACGCCCCCTAAATACCCCCCCCCCCCCCCCCCCCCCCCCCCCCTGTTTTCCTGAAGGCACCCCCTTAATTCGCAACGACTCCTCTATCTCCATGCCCTCCCCTCTGAAAATTCAGACCCCACCCCCGCTCCCCTTTCCTTATTTCAATTTCTGGGGAAACAGGTGTAGGAAAAAATGTCCCCAGCAAAAAGGGCCCCAGGTGGAAAGTAGGGAAAAATTTCCCAAAGGATGTTCTATCTCTGGGTTTCCCTGATCCTCTTCATGGTTTTCGGGCGGTCCGGTCGTATGTCCTTGGGAAAAACTTTCAGCCTTTCCACTCTGGTGGGGAAGAAAGACCAGCGAATCTGTACTATGGTGGAAAACTTGGGAATGAAGTAATGGCTGGCCGCAAGTCGACAAGCCAGAGTGGAAAGGCTCGAAAGGTTGCCGCCGTCGCTCATAGATGGCGGTTGCTGTCCAGAGTTCTGTGTCATCAGGTCATTTGAGGATGGACACGATCCTGTGGAAACTAGCCCTAACAAATCCGCTGTAAAAATGCACCCTGTGGCAAGTAGGAAAAAACGGCCCCTACAAATAAGGAAAGTACGATTCCCCGAGGTACACATCGCGACACTGTTAGCGCGAACACGACATCGGCGCATTTTCACATTTAACTTAGAAAGAGTATTAGTGGGAACGAAACTTTACCGTCTGCATTATATCCCCAAATGAGCACATTCAGTACCTATGATAACTTTGATGGCCGCCTTCCGTTTCTACGAGGGAAAAAAATCTAGCGATCGTGTATTTGTGCTACTAGTGTCGCACGTTTTACTTATTTCGAGATGGTACACAAGCACCTCTCAAATTTCCCCAAACAGAATCATTTCGTTTTGGCTAGAAGTGTTATAAATGTTTATTTCACAATGAAAAACAAACAAAAACAGTGTAGATGCAATGTTACAAAATCAGGAATGAAATGACACACGATTCATACACAAAAGTCGCGTACGGCCGACGGCACAGATGAAATGTTCAATTCCGATTGCCCCAGCGGCGTACCTTTCTCAGAGGTTGTGAAGACGGCTTTGCATTTCGACGAGTGTGGACTCAGGTCATTTGTGACCGGACAATGACAGGACCACCCGAAGGCCATGAGATTCAGAAAAAACGCAGGAAAGCGGGGAAAAGAAAAGTCCCTTTGGGGACACTTTTCTGGGATTTCTTTCCGGTGACGTTTGTTCCGGGGACGTTCTTTCCGGGGATATATCTTCCGGAACCCGTAAGAATGCTATAACGTTCTCCGTTAGAAATATTAGCCCCGCGCTGTGCAACAGTAAATTCCTCTCGCGAAACCGTTCGTTTACAAGCGAGTGGTAAACGCGTGTGCACCGCTAAGAGCGTGCACGGTAGGTTTCTGGTTTCGTAAATTGGTCCAGTGGCAACATCCACATGGATTATACACATGTCTAAACAAGACAGTCGTCTTGGCGTCTAAAAGCTGTCCTCAGGCTCAGGTCAACGTCATCGGTCGTGTTCGCGCGTCTCGCGTGCGCTTTGCTCCGCTTGCCGGAGTGGTGGATGCTTGCGCCTGTAAATATCCTTGTTACGCGATCACTCCAACTCTCTCTAAGTCAACGAAAGTTGGTTGCCACTTTTTCTTATAGTGTACTTGATGTCTGCGCGTACCGTACGAAGACCTCAAGTCACCCACCAGATGTTCACTTTCGCGAAAATGGTAGTCAGAGTTCTCTTTAGCAGCGAACAAAAAAAAAAAAAAAAGCAAATTGGGGTTGTGGGGATATTTATACAGCGTGTAGTTGGTCAGCCATTAAAGTTGCGACGAGTCACACGCTGTAGATGAGCAATTTAGCCAGTGCAGTACAACCGCTAGCCTGGGGTCTTTAACGTGCACCACGCAGTAGTGATCAGCGAACCAAAGCTTCATTCCAACAAGCCAGATCTCGGAGCGTGTTTACTGGCGAACAGCCGCTGCCCTGTGAGCACTATGGAGAAACGCACCTGTTCTGCATATCCCTCTTTGCCTGTCTGTGTGTATGTCTGGGGAGGGGGAGGAGGGGGGTAGGGGGGGGGGGGGGCGTGTTGGTGGCTGGATGGTCTTGAACAAAAATAAAGATCCTACTACGTTGAGTTTTTTTGTTTTTTTTTCTTGAACTGACGGAAAAGGCGAGCAACCACAAGGGTTCCTGTCGTCGCGACGTCTCATCTCGTGTGTGCTTCAGCTTCCCTAGACTGGCTGCCTCCAGGGCGACCTGCAGTGCAGAACAGGCGTCTGCCAAATCCACGTCTCCGCCGCTCTGCCAACACCAGAGGATCGTGGCAGCCAGCCACCATAGCACTTCCAATTTCCATGACGTCATCAGGCGGAAATCGAGGGACCAACAATGATGACGCTGTAAGAACAGCAGTCGGAGACGCGGTCCAGGCACCAAGAGGTCACTCCCTCATTCTCGGGAACAGAGTTCTAAGTGGACCGAGAATACTTATAAGACAGTGGTATTCATTTCGAAAGTAAACTGCCAGAAATCAAAACTTTGTTTTCTTTTTCTTTTTTCATTTAATTTTAAAAGGTAGAGTTACGCTGAATAAACGCAAACATACAATATTCTATTTTTGTGAGGTGCCGCTTGAAGACGACTGTGGCGACATAGGCTGAGGCAAGCCCAACAGCAAGCCAGGCCTGCTCAGGAGGCCACGCGCCTGCCCAAAAAGGGCGAAAGAAAAAAAGGAAATAAACACTAGACCAAGGAGGTGCATCAAAGACAGTCGTCCTTTGGATTCGTCCCGTTGAATATTTAAACTCCGACAAATTGGTGACCCGGACGTGATGATACCAGCAGAAACTGGCGTTCGAGGTAAGAGGTTCTGAAGAAGAGCGGCGGGATCTTGCATGCCCGGGGACGGGAAATGCGCCTTGGTCGGCGAGACAGTTGTAGATCTTGAATGGCTTGTTCCAAACGGCTGAGTCGAGTCTCCAGATTATTTTCTGTAGATCAAGACGGAGGGCTTGCCACTCCGTCTCGATCTACAACTGATCCGTCTCCCGTCGGGCCCGTGGCCCGACGGGAGTTCGATCATATGCTGCAGCTTGGCATAATTCGCCCGTCTGCAAGCAATTGGTCGTCCCCCCTCCATCACGTCCCAAAAGCAACCGCTGGCGACTGGCGCCCCTGTGGGGGCTATCGCGCACTTAATGCCCACACCGTGCCCGACCGGTACCCTCTTCCACATATACAGGGTGTCACAAAAGAAAATTTACACGGTCTTTTTTACCGCAAAAATAAACTAGGCATTGCCGAACGCTCATTCTCCGCCGAAAGGTAGACCTAGAGGTCACAACCAGATGCCAAAGTTTCAGCCCGATCTGATGACTTAATCAAAAGTTATAAGTTATTTTCTGAAATTTTCAATGGAAAAATGGCGCCCGACGGAGTTTTCAAAAACATGGGGCTCTATGGCACCAGAAACCGAAAACGGGCAAAAATGGGCTCCATTTTCCCATTGAAATTTTCAGATAATGACTTATAACTTTTGATTACGTTATCGGATCGGGCTGAATGGGCGGAGAATGAGCGTTCGGCGGTGCCTAGTTTATTTTTGCGGCAAAAAATACCGTGTAAATTTTCTTTTGTGACACCCTGTACAAGATTTTACAGCAAATCTTGCTGGTAAGAGCATTTACAGCAAGATAGATTTGGTCAAGGCTGATCATCAGATACCCGTTGAATCCTCTGACATTCCGAAGACGGCCATCACCACTCCTTTTGGGCTTTTCGAATATGTACGGATGCCATTTGGGTTGCGCAATGCAGCGCAAACATTTCAACGCTTTATCAATGAAGTGACAAGAGGCCTCGACTTCGTTTTCGCCTACCTTGACGATCTCCTCATCGCGAGCACTTCCATGGACGAACATGAACAACATTTCAAGCTCCTTTTCGACCGCCTTCAGTCCTTCGGCTTAATCACCAATCCAGGCAAGTGCGTATTCGGAGCCTCCGCAGTCGACTTTCTTGGCCATCATGTAACCGCCGCCGGTGTCACACCATTGGAGGACAAGGTTCAAGCGGTGCGTAATTCCCCGCAACCTACATCACTGCGCAAGCTCCGCGAGTTCCTTGGCCTTCTCAATTTTCACCGACGCTTCATTCCTGACTGCGCTCGTATTCTCCAACCCCCTCACAGACCTCCTCAGAACAAGAAAAGGTCCGAATACAACCGTGGAGTGGTCAGCCGAAGCAGCGTCTGCTTTCTCAAGAGCGAAGAAAGCCCTGGTTGACGCTACTCTCCTCGTCCACCCGGAAACTGGCGCTCCCATACGACTAATGACAGATGCCTCAAATATTGCAGTTGGTGCTGTCCTGCAACAATGCACTGAGGGAGAATGGCGCCCGCTCGGATTTTTCTCCCAGAAGTTAAAACCAGCTGAGTCAAGGCATAGTACCTTTGGACGCGAATTGCTGGCCATCTTCCTGAGTGTAAAACATTTCCGTCACAACCTGGAAGGCACTACGTTTTACATACTAACAGACCATAAGCCTCTCACCTTCGCATTCAGAGGGAATCACACAAACTACTCCGCTCGTGAGATAAGACAGCTAGGATTTATCTCCGAACTCACTGTTGACATCCGACACGTGCAAGGATCAGAAAATACCGCTTCGGACGCTCTTTCGAGGGTGGAGACCCTCTCCATCCAACCTGTCACAGTGGATTTTCAAGCGATGACCCAAGCACAACACAACGATCTTGATCTAGTTGCAGAGCGACAAAAAGAATCCTCACTGCAACTTAGGGATATCCCATTACCACTTGCCTCATCAACTATCACTTGCAATCTATCAACCAACACACCACGCCCTTACGTACCTCTGCCACTCCGGAGAACAGTATTTGAGGCCCTACACAATGCTAGCCATCCGGGAATTCGCTCCACACAGCGGCTGGTCACTGCCCGCTATGTATGGCCCAGCATAAATGCTGACGTACGTCGGTGGACCAAGAATTGTCTGCAGTGTCAGCGGGTCAAGATCACCAGGCATACAGTAACACCCCTAGTTCATTTCCGGCTCCCTAAAACGAGGTTTGACCACATACATCTCGACCTGGTTGGACCTTTGCCTCCATGCCAAGGTTTCAGATACCTGCTTACCTGCGTAGATAGGTATACCAGATGGCCGGAGGCGATACCACTCCCAGACATTACAGCCGAAACTGTTGCCGATGCCTTTGTAATGCACTGGTTTTCTCGTTACGGGTGCCCCTCCACCATCACAACTGACAGAGGACGACAATTGGAGTGTGCGTTATTCACAGCACTGACCCGACTCCTTTGTGCGCGCCACATCCTGACCACAGCATACCACCCTTCCGCCGACGGGATGGTGGAGCGGCTACACCGTCAACTCAAGGCTGGGCTCGTAGCTCAAGATGACCGCACTCATTGGCTTCAACATCTCCCTCTGGTTCTCCTGAGCATAAGATGTGCCTTCAAGCCTGATCTCGGGTTCACATCATTCGAGCTAGTATACGGTGCCACATCTAGGCTCCCCGGGGAGTTTTTCACCCCACAGGATGAGAACGTATCACCTCCGTCAACTTACGTGAATAGATTGCGCGAGTTCTTTCGACATATCCAGCCAACTTCCCCTCGACACTCGTCTCACCGAAAGCTCTTCAGGCCTCAAGATCTAGAGTCGTGCGCACATGTTTTCGTACGCCGTGAACTCATCACAAAGAGCCTTACTCCGGCGTACGATGAACCCTTCAAGATTATCCAACGCTCTATGAAAACAATGACATTGGAGCTCAATGGCCGTCAGCAAGTCGTCAACGTCGATAAGATCAAACCTGCTTATACCGACACACCTTCGCCCCCTCTTTCATCAACCACATGGTTTTCGGGAACTGAGTCCCCTGAAACATATCACATCCAATCTAAGAAGGTAACGTGGGCCCCAGCTTCGTAGCACTCAGAGTTTCCCCGCAATTACGAATCTTGGGACACACCCTTAAGATTCAATGTATGATTCGGAACAACAATTATCTGCGAAGATCAAGACAATTTCTGCCTACACCTCACTGCAAGACCGCTGCTACTGAAGATACGTGAGCCTCCGCCGCGACAGACATTTATACAATTTTTTTTTCTCTTCCTCTCCCTGTCAAATTCGTATCCTGCTTCAGCCTCTACCACCAGGACACTAGGGGGGGGGGGGGGGGGGGACCTCTGTGGCGACATAGGCTGAGGCAAGCCCAACAGCAAGCCAGGCCTGCTCAGGAGGCCACGCGCCTGCCGAAAAAGGGCGAAAGAAAAAAAGGAAATAAACACTAGACCGAGGAGGTGCTTCGAAGACAGTCGTCCTTTGGATTCGTCCCGTTGAATATTTACACACCGACAACGACCATTTCGGTCTATCCAGTCGGGTTCGATCCGGTGTTGACATAAGCGCAGTCATTCTTTTATGTCTGAGCCTATCTTTGCACACGACCTCCGAGAAAATTCCTCTTTGTAACATGTAGGGTTGTCTGTTGTTGTTGTGGCTTTTCACAAACTTTTATAACTGCAGCCCAAGTAATTACAATGCAGTGTTCATCCCTGGCTGGGCAGATGGCAAAAGTAAAACGTACGTTTGCGCTGATATTTGTATATGACATATTCTTAGAATTCACGGGACAGCAGTGAAACAAAAGTAGGATATAAAATTGAATTACTGGGGAATACGAGAAAATTTAAATGATTCGGCCAGCAATGGAGTTTTCTTACCCCAGCCAACCCCCACTCGCAGTCTCTGCCACAAAATAGGCGCGATGCCAGTGGAAAAGACCGACGATATCTAACGTTGACCCGAACCCAGCTGTTTCCTCCAATAAATTATTAAACTAGGAAACTACCATGATGCTACATCATTCAATAAATAAAATAAAGCAATTTTTTTTTTTTTTTTACGTGACAAAGTATGATTAGAATTTTCACGGGGGAATCGTCCACTCCAGTATTTGGTTTGTATTTTTTTTTCCAAACGATATTTGTTGTGTATACCTTAATAGATCCATTATGAAAATGGGAATTTGTCGGGCTTCAACTTCTTGCTGTGTTCGGCTTTGGTGACGGGAAATGTACACCTGAGCTCGTGCTCCACTTCCTGAGGAACACTCGCAGGATACCCATGGCTTGGTGACCGTCGCGGCCACGACACGAGGATCCCCAGATTCACGGTGGGGTACATTGGTGAGCCGCGAGGAGCTTCGCAAGGCGCAGCTGGATGACGGACTCTGCCAACGCGTGTCCGCTTGGCTGGCAGCAAGAGGTCCAGTTGACCGCCCAAGTGACGAGGAGTTCGACTCCTACTTGATGAGCGACGACGGCCTCCTGCTGCGCTACATCCCCCAGGCCGACGACGATCCGGATGGCTCGGCGTTCCGGACCGTGATACCCCGCAAGCTACGTAAGCTTTTCATCCGATACATGCATGACTCTGCCTTGGCAGGACACAGCAGTGGGAGCAAGACTTACGAAAAGTTATCCCAAATTGCTACCTGGCCAGGCATGAGGCAGGAAGTGCTCCGATACGCTCGTAGCTGCTCGGTGTGCCAGAAGGCAAAACCACGTGGTGGCCAGCCCCCCGGTCTAATGCAACCAATCGCGAGTCAGAGCCCTTGGCAGATTTGTTGCTGTGACGTCATGGGCCCCTTCCCACGTAGTACCCGGGGTAATCAGTACTTATTCGTGGTAACCGACCACTTCACGAAGTGGGTCGAGTTATTCCCTTTGCGGAAGCTGGATTCGCAAAAAATCTGGGAGTGTCTACTCGAAACATTCGCTAGGTTTGGCTTTCCTGCACAGCTTGTAAGCGATAATGCCTCCTATCTCACGAGTAAGGTGTTTGTGGACGCATGCGCGGTACTGGGAATCAAGCACAAAAGAACTTCCCCGTACCACCCGCAAGCAAACATCACGGAAAGGGTAAATCGAAACCTTAAGATGATGCTAGTGGCCTACACCGAGCGCCACAAGGACTGGGACGCGAAACTGCCCGAGCTGGCATTCGCAACCCGTACAACCACTAATCGGTCAACGGGTCTCACTCCTGCCCAATTAAATTTCGGCAAGGAGCTCGCATTCCCGCTTTCTAACAGCCTCCTTTCTACAGAGTCTGGAGGAAGGCCTCGCCCCTACGTGAAGTTCGCAGAGGACCTGCGAAAGCGTTTCTCCGATAACCTTCGAGAGGCCAGAGAAAATCTAGACGTCGCCCGGGTACAGCAGGCTGAACAGTACAACCGGGGGCGACGTGACTTGCAGTTCGAGGTGGGAGATATTGTGCTCCGGCGCACTCACCCACTGAGTGACGCCGCTCGAGGCTTCGCAGCCTCCCTCGCCAACAGGTGGGAAGGTCCGTTTCGCGTGCGTGAAAAGTGCTCGCCACTCACTTACAAACTAGTTAACTGTGAGTCTAGTGAGGAAACCGGACCTGTTCATGTCACCGACCTTAAACGATTTTTTCAAGCAGAAGACGAAGATTTCTCGCAGGACCGGAACGACACTGACGGCAGTCCCGTTCCGGAAACCCCATTGTCTCCACCGAGGCGGCGGTATACCCTGCGACGTCGGTGACACCAAAGAGAGGAACCCTTTTTTTTTTTTTTTTGTCTCCTTGGCCTCTCTCGCATTTTGGGGGTAGTTGTCTACTTCCACGGATCTGCCCCCTTTTCAAGAGAGGGGGGAGAAGATTGTGTGCCCACCTCAGATCCGTTATTTCAAACTTTCTGGAAGGGGTGCGAAGATGACGTTAGGCTCAACCCTCAACTGAGCTCCATGTCGTCTGCTTCCTTGTTTTTCTGTGGAGCTGGCTCATGGACACCACCGTCACCACAGCCGCCATCGGAATGACACGGCGGCCGGTCTCATGGTGGACCGGGCCACCAAGGACGTCGGCGCGCCAGGGGCAGCCCAGAGAACCATGGACCACGTGCAGAGCAGCCACCTGCTGGAGGCCTGGTCCAGAGCAAGCTCAAGTGACAAGCTGGAGCTGACCGAGCCGCCGCGCTCGTCAGCAGCCGCCGCGCTCGTCCAGCAGGCGCCGGCCGGACTTACAACGTCAGTCCGCCCAACAGCGCCATCCACCCCCTGACGCCCACAACGTCTCCCGTCATCGACATGCCGGACGAAGCTTGAGGGGGGGGGGGGGGGGGGGGGGGGAAGTGTGGGCACCCTGGCGGCTCCCCAGCCAAGTTGCCCGACTGCGAGGCAAAGGTGCCGAAGTTTTCCCGCGTGGCGGCGACGTCACGCCAGCCACGCGCACATCGGATGCGCCGCCTTGATAAGGCAGATCAGAGGCGGCGCACGGGGAGTCGCTGCCTGGACTCCGGCAGCGCCGGTAGCAATGTTAATCGTCTTGTCCATATCCAATTAAATGTAGTTTCTTGTTGTTGAAACCGTTGGCTCCGTGTTATTCCTCCGGGTCGGGTATGCAGCAAGGCAAACCGACCACAAGCTAACCGATCAAAATAGTGTGTTCCACCGCTTGACGCGGTAACTCCTAGAAGGATGCAAAAGAAGCCACAAAAATGTGCCTCGAAAGGATAAAGCCGCAAGCACCGAAAAGCAGGTGGAAGATGGCATCTTCGAAATGGCCTCCAAAGACGCACTTTGGTACAGAATCGCTGGTCCATGTGAAGCTGACGCCGTAAAAGATTCCTCTCAAAAGCTTCTTTTTTTTTTCTTGCTCTAGCAGGTCCTTTTCATTTCGTCCTTCCATCTTCTACAAAAGCAAAATAAAATAAAAAATACTTCAGAAGAACGACCCAGAGAATGTCGCCGTGTGCCTCCTCCACTGAAAGCGGCAGCCATAACCACAGCCTCTGCTCCATCTATCCAGCCGGACACGCAGTAGAAAGCAATTCATCCGTCCGTCCATCCATTCATGCATACATGCCCCGTGGAGACGCGCCAATCCACCTTGCTCTCCAAACCCCCTCCCCGACATAAAGAAAACAAAACAAACAAGTAAAAAGTAATGGCACAATCCATGCGGGCTGTTGTGAGCAGACGACAAGAAGAAAACAAGCAGAGCAGGAGGACCCCTCCAGAAAGATCATCAGGCCAACTTGAGAAAAGCTTCAATGCTCTCCGGAACACAGCAGCAGCTTCGGAGAGAGAGCAAAGTGCAGCCGGCTTTGAATGTCCCCCCCTAGTCCCCCCCCCTCCCCCTTCCCCCTGGAGACCTATTGTGCAGGACGGGGGGTTCCGTTTGCCAAAAAGCGATGTAGAAGGAGAGAGAGAGTTATAATGAGGGACGGGAGAGAGTGCAAAGCAAGTCGACCAGTTTTCTAGAAGGAGGACTAGCCAAGGACGACCAGAGGGAGCGAGGGAGACGACAAAGAAGGCGAGGGAAGCGGCGAACAAAAGCCTCCGGTTGTGCGTGGAAGCAGCGGCGCTTCAAGGTGATCCAGGGCCTAGGGGTGGACCCCACAGCCACACCTAGCGCACGGAGAGGGCCAGCTCAGGGTAGGGCATGGCCCGATGGGGTCACTGCTCCTCTGGCTGATCTCTGACCCTCTTTGCGATGGTCGGGAGGGACACCCTACTGCAATGTCCGGTGGAGGCCGGTCGACGCCGCCCGCTCGGGTCGGGCGTTGTTTTTCCCCTGCCGGGTTGGCTCGAATGCATACCACGTGCGCATTCTGCAGCTAGGTCGAGCACCATGTGGATGTACAAGTACCTATTTGTTTATTAATTGAATATACCCTCAGAAACCAAAAAAAAAGGAGATACAAAAATATCTTGTGAAACCACCACAAATTAACATTATTAATAATTTAAGAACAAACAATCAAACGAGTCAAGGGAAAATAAAATTAAACGTTCGTGTTTAGACAGCGTAGGGTTGGCCGGCCTTTTGAAGTGTGGCGATTGACACTGATTTACGCTGTAATTGAGAAATCACGCAGTAGTGGCTCCAGACTCGTAAGACACAACCGAACGACGGTACGATGCCGTTCAGATCGAAATGAACAAGTGTGGTTATTAAACGCAGGATCCCCTGGGTTCAGTCAGCAAACCCAGATCCCTGCAGTGTAGAACCCAGGATCTCTGGGTTCCTCAGGGCGAGCTTTCGCTCCATCGATCTTCTTGCAAGTCATATACTATATCGCAAAAAATAGTCAGTGAGATTATTTTGAAACGAGTTAGAGTCTGTGATGGATGATAGCTATCAGACCAGGGAGGTGGCTCCATTCTTGTGCTCTACGAGGAAGGAAGGATGAGTGAAATGTCGTTGCTAAGCTTGGGACTCCAACTTTATGCTGATGATCAACGCTGGATCAAGCGTAAAAGGGAAGAATCGTGATGGTATTATGGAAATAAAGCTTATAAAATAAGCGCGAACGTGAGAAATTTGCGTCGTAGGAAGAAAGAGGGAGGGTACAGGAGGACAACTTTTCGAAGATGTGGTGATGTTTGGTGCCCTCTAAAACCCATTCAAAGTAATGCAATCAACGCCGCACTGATTCATGTCTGTGTGCCTAGAAATTAAAAAAAGAAGCCACTAAAATTTATTTTTTGACTGTGCCGTCTTCAAAAATTGTTGCTTTATCTAATATCATGGTTACAATTGCGCCTGTCACAGTGTACTGCCAAGTTGCGTGATGGTGATGACCTGATGACCCTCCGCCCACCCCTGTCCCCGAAAGGGGTGGGGGGGGGGGGGGGGGGGGGGGCGCCCAGGACAAAATGTTTTATGAAGCGGAGGGGAAGAGGAGGTCTCAACAAAATGGAAGATTTCGGGGGCGGGGGGGGGGGGGGGCGCCCCCCCCCCCCTTCTTGGATACGTGCCTGGGATACAGCATGTTCTCTTAACATGCCATCAACACATCTGCCGGTTTGCCTTGCGTACACTTTCCCGCAGGGCAGTTTAATGTTGTAAACTATACGGACAGCACACGGTACCTACATTATCCTGTGTCTGTTTGTTTTTCACATACAAAACTGCTAGTTCTCCCCCTGTCAATTTTAGCGCATAGCCGAAGGCGCCGGGAAGACCACTGGCACACCATGACGTTGCGCCACTGTTTTTAGGCTGTGCCAGACCTTATATCGACATATGTCATCCTCATAGGTCTCATTTTAGGCTTTTCTGCAGCAACCTTACAAGGACATCTCACCTCCTTTATCAGGCTTTCCGCCACACCTGCCAGTAAGCTATCTGGATAGCCTGATACAGAAAACTATACTCTATTTCACCTTACGCCCGAGCGTAGCGGATAATAGGGAGTTTTCGTAGACCGCGCTGCCCCCTCCGCTATGCGTTCCGCAACGAAGAAGTTGCTACTGCGCCTGCGCGCTGATAACCTTGACTGTGGAGTTCCCGCTATCGTAGCGGGTTGCGGAGGGCCTTGCGGGACGGCGAAAACGATCTACGAAAACTCCCTAATACGAGCCATCGGAGCCAATACAAGATCGTGTGAGTGTAACATGACCTTGAAGAAGGGGCACAGCGACGCGCGGAAAGCGTATCACGAGCTACGTCAACAGAGCGGATTGGCCAGGATAGCGTCCGCTGCGTCGTTTTTATCTAAGGTGAAACGGAGCATAGATGCTATCTGTTTCTTGTCATTCTCAGTCACGTGGGTTCGGTATCTGGTATGCGGGACGAAATAATAATGAAACGTTACAACCTAGAACATGCGAGAAAATATAGGTGAGGCAAACCAAGAATGTGTGACAATCAGGCATTTTTCGTAAACACCTTCCAGCAGCGTATAGAGATCAAAACGATGTTTTACCGGATACCAGAAGTGACGACGTTCAAGATGGATGCGCCCTTGTGGCAAAACGTGTATAGTCAAAATTTGGTGTGGGTGCCTCCCGCAGGCACCCCCTCAACCGTAATCCCCTTTTTTTACCAGTCTTTGCCAGTCTTTGGGTGTCTAGCCAAAGGAAGTACGCTTTCCTTGCTCCTAGGGCTGTAACCCTCGGCACAGATGTCCATCCAAAAAGTGGATGTCTAACGGTGCCATCGGTGCACCGAAGTGAAGGATTGACAAGAGTGAAGCTTGAACAATTGGGGATATTTCGACATGCAACATAAATGTTAGTCGCACACGTGTAACCACCACTACATCGAGCTTTCTAACGTGTTCTTGTTTGGAGGGGAGGGGTTTGTTGATATTGGCCTATCTTGTTGGAAAACTCTTTGCAATGAATAAAGACATGAACGATGTGTACTACCGTTGCGACCCAAGTTGCGCGCTGTGCTACGAAAAGTGGAGCCGTGAACAAAAATAGCTCCCTTCATTTACACGCCTTCCTTTCGCAAGGAAAACACCTTTACCCCGTGTCTCCCGGGCGAAAGCTCTGCGCAGAACTCTTCACAGAGCACTTCAGGTCTCACATGCTGTCCTTGTTCGCCCGCGAAAAAGCACACACGCAACAAGAAAGATAAAAGTCCATTCAAATTCGAAGAGACTGCCAGCTCGTGTACGGACTTTAGTTGAACGAGTGACATTGGAGCGACTATCGGCTAGCTCATAAATTCTCCCTCGTTATTCAAGTTTTAATCCTTTGGTTGGTCCAGCGAGGTTTATGACAAACAGACTCATGGAGGAGACCTCGGTCAGTTTGTCGCGGTAATGTACGACCTAAGCTTACACCGGTCATAGCGGCAATCGTACTCCAACATACAAACTGGACTAATACACCACACGCCCGTTTTCGGACTCTGATACCTTTTACGGCGGTTCGTACATTCGATCATAGGCCTATCTCACCCTGCCGTTACAACGTCAGTCTTTCCATTCGTTTAAATTTTATATTAGGTGGAGTTATTATTGCTTTACCGATGAAATCTGGAAACCTATTGTAATTAGAAAATAAATTATGCGCCCGCGTTTCGTTATATATGTATTATCAAGTTCTCATAGAGGATAGAAATTATAGTTGCAAGCCAAATTCAATCTCGGGCTCTTTATAACGTCGACCTAAATCGCCTCTTTTTTTTTTTTTTTTGTCGGTGATGTTTTTATTTTTGAGTCATAACGTGTAGTATTTTGCACTTCAAAGGCTGTCTTAGTAATACTCTGCTTTGTTGTTGTTTTTTTTTATCTCAAAACGACTAAGTATAACTGAATCTCCTGACAGGGGAGTTAGTAGGCGCCCTAATTTTTACATTAATTATTTTGTTCTTTCGTACAGCGTCGACCTAATCGTTTTTTTTTCCTTTTCTTTACTTTTTTGTTTTGTTTTAAAGGCGATGCGGGACTTGTTCAGCTTTTCTGGGAAGGAAATTTTGGGATCGCTGGCTGGAGAATAAAAAAAAAAAAAAAAAAAAGAAACATGTGGAAGATGAGCAAAGTAGCAGCTTACGTACATAATTCCGCTCACTGTTTACTAGGTTTCGACCGTGTGTAAAAAGGTCTGCCTTGAGAAGGGCGCTCACCTTTTAGCGAAATAAATGTACAAAAGAAACGCTTCTTCGATTTATTAAAAAAAAAAATTTCGTAGACCCTGAGTTGCTATGGATAGCGGACCCAGCAGGCGCGTGCTCAGTCCGTGCTTCGAAGTGACGGCAAAGCGAAGCTCGGTCGGCGTATATATGCGGCCCACTAAAAGTCGCTATTTTATGCAGCGCATCCGCTGCAGGTCTTAAAGTGCGTCTTAAGTCCCGTTCACATATTTGCGTTTGACTGTGACCGACTGCCCTACGACCAGACGTGAATTACGACGAGAGCAGACGCTGGCACACTGGCGTCGTCTATCGGGCACCCCTGGAACTCGATTTCCGTATCACTCAGCCGAAGGTTTTTGCATTATCTTTGCGAGATCCAATGTATACACTACCTGTGAGAAATGGTCTCTTATAGGCGCATTGTGAGAATTCTTTCTATAGCACGGTGAAAGAATGATGCGTAAAATATATGCAGATCTGAAGCGTTCTGGGGGTACGCCCGATAGATGGCGCCCAGGTGTTAGGCTCGCCGTAAGCCGTCACAAGCGGTGGTAGCGCAGTCGATCGCAGACTAAAGAGAATGCGCGAGCTAGCCTTTACGAGATGCGTAGATTGTTGCAAAGGGCGCGAGCATGAGGCTTTATGGTAGCAAACACTTTCTAACGCAGCGTGACTTGCGCGGTTTTCGCGGTACTGTCAAAACTATACTGGCGACGTCAGGTGCAGGCGAACGAGGTTCGAAGCCACGTGTTATCGAGGACTTTAAACGTTAGCGCATTTAAAAGTGTTGTTAGCTCCGCGATGCATGCAGGGCGATACCAACTCCCAAACTCTCATCGTGTTTGAGTCTCGGTCGGCGCGCCTAAAGTCTGACGGAGGCTTATTTTATTACACGGTGTTGGGGCCGCGTAAACGAGATTTCGGTTTGCACATAAAAAAAAAAATCTGGTCCGAATTTATCCTTCGCTGGAGCGTACATACCAGCTGCGCTTTGTCGGGCTGCCCGAGAGTCGTCAAGTGGAACGCGATGTATTCGCCTTTATTTCGACGTGTTATACGAAGAATCGCATTTATTATTGGACTTTGTTGTTTCTCGCCAGTGTGCGCAACTGAAGAACACAATGTGGACAAGGACAAAAACACTTTTTTTTTTTTTACATGCTCGCTTTATTGCGGAGTGTCTGCTCTTAGCCGATGAATGTGTTCTATTGAGGTGCGGGGGAGTGCGTCCAAACAATATGCTAAGAAAATAAAGAAATAATAATGATAAAAACTTGCAACCAGCAATGAGCAGCTGCCGCGTCTCTCCATGCGTGTCAGCCAGCCACGAACGACATGCAGCCACGCATAATGCACTTTCTCGCGTAGAGACGCGGGATCTTGCAGGGGATGCGTCACAGCCGGTATAGTCGCTTATTTCGGAAGGCGCCACCGTTCGAGTCCATCGATGATGGTTATCGAGGAACCGCGAAGGTGATCCTTCCCCGGTCAACAAATACGTGTTACTATTGACGGCGTGCGCGAACTAGAAGGGGCGCTTTTCTAGCTATCATCATCATCATTGTTTGTGACGTCACCGGTAGGACAGACTGGGAAAGACCGCGGAGATTTTGGATCCCTCGGCACGTCAGCTCGCTTCATGCGCTGTTTGGGTAATGCGCGGCAAAGCCTGTATCACGCGTTGTGTTTATTTGGTGAAGGGGTATTTGCAGTAGTACATTGTTAAAATTTTGAAATTGTGGCACGCACAGTCGTGCTAAAAAAGCACTTTTGACGCTGAAGTGTCGAAGTGCTGCAGGATGGTGGCGTGCTGTTCTCTACTACCCCAGTACAAAACGGTGGATGATGAAAATAGAGTATCTAGCGCTTTATCCCGCTTTACCACGGCGAATAGAGTGTGCTTTTTATTATGATTCGGACCAAGAAAAAAAAAAACTGATAAAGAGATGCCTCACCAAATTGAAAATAGGAAAGCCAACTTTGAGAGCCTCTCGCGCGTGTATAGTAAACACTTCAGTGAGAACGACTCCGTGTATCTTTTTGGTTCCAACGTGTACTGTGAGTGCTGGACCCTTATTAGTTGCAAGCTGATATCTTTTTTCTTTTTTTTTTTTTCTTTTAAGCAGTGAACGAACATTTTTTTTTTTTTTTTTTAATAGCTGGCGGGAAGAAGCGGTGGCTGACTTCCGAAGTCGTTTCAATTAGTTGACGCGAGACGAGTACATGTGAGACTCCCTCGCGATCGAAGTTTCCAAACTTGTTAACAGGATTCAGCGTCCCAAAAAAATCAGGTATACACCTGTTATGAATTACTACCGTTTGTATGTTTAATTTTGTGGGCACTAAAAAAAAATCATGCGTGATGCGCTTCTCATGGAGCGATTTTAAATTTGCAAACCATTCTTTGTAAAAATCGCATAAGACAAATCAATCAATTGCCTGAATTTGCCGGGCCATGGCCGACAATTTAAGAATTCATGAAACTTTCTGCTTTTCTTTCGAGCGGAAGTCGCGATGCGACAAACTTTTTTGCCACGCATTCGATGCGGGAAGAGCTAAGCGCCAGGTGCTGACGAGAATTTGCTCGTCAAAAATTGTCGAGTCACACTTGAATAGAACCGTCTGTATCGGAAAGCTGATTGTAGTTAAAACAGGTGTGCGGCGCTCTGCAACGCAGCTGTTGGTGCACAGCTAAGAAGCTTAGCTGTGCGTGCTCAGCTAAGAAGACAGCGCATCATTAGCTCTGGTGAATGCAAGCCCTTTTTCTACAACAGCCCCCAGAAATCTAAAAAAAAAATTAGAATTAGAGAGGCTGTGAATGGTCCTGACGCACGCCGCGCAAGCTGTAATATGAAGCTCCAGGCTTGTTTTTGAACATATTAAAGTTTTTTGTTTTGTTTTTTAATATAAAATGCCACTTTAAGGCCCCGCTGTTACTCATTAGAAATATCACTCATAAAAACGTCATACACGTTTTTTTAATAAATAAATCATTCTTAATCGGCGTCGTTGGGAACTAATTCATAGCCAATCCGTGCTTTGGCATAGCGCGGCGCCCGCGAGGTGGCGCCACCAAAACAGCTCGTCGCCAGTACCATAGACAATTTAAGAAACGAAACAACACCTGCAGCAGCACGTGAACTGCTTCGTATCAGTGCTCGTCGTAGTTTTTCTGCGCTTGCTATCGCCGGCTAAAGCAATCACGCATAAATGCGCCGTGATCCCGCTCTATCTTTTTTATGCGTGATTGCTTTGGATAGGAAAACGGACAGAGACGACGAGCGTCGTGACGATGCACTTCTAGGCGCTGCCTGGATTGGCTCCGTCCGATTATCAGAGCCCATTGGCAACGAAGTTTCGTTCGACAGGCGGCGCCATGTTACGCGGGATTAATTTCTGCAACTCTGAAGACGACGCGCGCGGTCGCCGCAATCCGCAATCGTTGAACCCTATCTCGAGCTAAAAACGTCCGAGTGCCCTATACCGAACTCTGACGCAGAGCTCGCCCGTCCCATCGTTCGGTGGACAGGCCTTCCTAGAGTTGCCCGTTTTGGCCACCAGCTGCGCTGACTATGGCAGCCGACCGAGGCGCCTCCTGTTCGCACTGGTTCACACTTAAAGTCACTAGATCCTGGGAAAGTATGCGCCATTGCCATCGCTGCCTGCTAGCCGGACGAAAACAAATACTAACATAGAGGCGACCAAACCTCGCAAGGGAATAGACTACTTCCATAAAGCCCTGCATGCAACACGGCGCGCGTTGCACTCTGGGAACTAGTTGGCCAGGGAGGAGGGTGGCATGGTTTCGGTTTCGATCGACACGTCGACAAGAGATCGTTTTCTGGTCCCGAGAGCGTCATTTGAGGTCTCTAAACTAACCTAAATTGCCAGACCTCAAAGCTTTAGTACAAGCCTGAGACGTATAGCTCGTCTTAACATATGCTTGTTGTATTTTTGTACGTGAGCCTTCCTGTTAGCGTTTCAATCGAGGTATGTGGACGAGCCAGTGCTGGGAATCTCGACGCTGCGAAGCTCGGGGATCTTGCTTGTGTACGAATCAACAAGCTGTAGCAACCAATTAGTACGCATACATCGAGCTCGCGCCTTTACATTAGTGTTGTTGATCAGGAAGTTTGTTTGTTTTGTGCGTCCATAGACGAAATATTACCTTTTGCAATTACTGTTTTTCTTAATATGCCTGAGTATGCGAGGTAAACCTCGGAGGCGCCATTGAAAAGCTCTTCTTATCTCTTATCTGTACTGACCCGCAGCACTGCACGAAGTGAACTCCCCGCCCGCTTGCTTTCCACTAATATTCAACATCGCGTATGCGCACAGAGTTATCCTGCAATCATATAGGCACGTTCGCACATACAGACCGTTTTAAGAAAGCAAAAGTCGAGCACTTGTGTGAAGATTGTCGCACCGTTCGCCGGAAGTGCGCCGGACGGGCATGAACCCCTATGCGCACCGCATATGTATGGTACACCATAGCATAGGGGTTCACGCCCGTCCGGCGCACGGTGCGACATTCTTCACACAAGTGCTCGAACGAATTCAAAGCGCATTTGACGGTTGCTAATGGCCATAATATTTGTTATGTGTTTGTTTTCTTCCTGCCTGAGTATGCCGAGATAATTTCAGACACACCGTTCAGGCACAGATCTTGGGCGTCAATAAAAGCTCGTGCAAAAAGGCTTAGCGACGAGTAGGGGACGCTTTTAGGGCCTCCGTCGTAGCTAGCCGATCTCAGCGTTTGCGAAAAGTTAATCTTCTATCAGCATAAAATTCGAGTGGGAGATATATGATGACAGGAGGAAGACATCATAGTAACTTTTGTGCAGTAGTGAGGTCGAATTTATTGCATTTCCCTAAAAGTTCATGCGTAATCTGATGATGCGGCTTGCTTTTCGCCCAATGAAGTAACAAGAAGCGGACGTTTGGCAAACGAAATACGTGTAAGGCTCCATATGAACAAATTTCAGTTCTAGTTCACTGGTACGAGACGGGATTATTGAAATTGAGCTCAAACATACACTCGAGGGGTGAGGTGACTAAGCCACGACTTACTACGTTCGCATACGCACGCACAGTATCCGGTGTTTGGGGAACCAAGGAAAGTGCCCCCGTCTTCGTTTCGTATCGCTCGAGAATAAGTGTATTGTACGTTCGGGGAAAGTCAGATAACCGAAAACGCAAGCAGCGCGTTTGGTCGCGGCGTGATAGCATGAGATGAAGCTGCTCAGTCGAAACCGAAACTGAGTGGCCAACTAGTTCCCAGAGTGCATTGCGTGGTATTTCGCCGCGATGGGGCGCGTCGGTTTTGGAAGTAGTCCATTGTCTCAGCTCAAACCGTTCAAATCTTCGAAAGGGTCGTTTTGACCCAGTGGCACCAAGATCGCTAAGGAGCATCATCGTACTGAAAGCGTTCATCGCCATTATAAGCGTCTTTAGCGCTGTTCATGCAATCCACTTATCGATTACGCTTATCTCTACAGGTATCTTATAATGTCATTGCTGTTGAAAGGTGGATTGCATGCACAGTATCAAAAATGCTGACATTGACGAGAAATTTTAAAAGTGATATGACAGCACCTTGGGCCTCTATAAGGCGCTTATGCAGGTTGATCAAGGTGTTGGCTCAGGACGTTTTTGGGACGTCTCGTGCTCAATGTTCAAAGAACCTCCCAAAGAAAAAAACAACGTAGAACTGACGTCAAGTAATGCCTATGACGTCAAGGTGTTGCTCAGGACATTAATGGTACGTCTCGTGCTCTACGTTCAAAGAACTTTCCTGAGAAAACATAGAACTGCCGTCTAATAATGCCAATGACGTCAAGGTGTTGCTCACTCATTGTTGGGGCGTTTCGCGCTCAGCGTCCGAAGAACCACCCAAAAAAAATGTAGAAATGACGTCAAATAGTCTCGATGATGTCAAGGTGTTGCTCAGGACATTGTTGGGACGTCTTCTGCTTGACGTTCAAAGAACTTATCATACAAGACGTCGAACAGACGTCGATTACTGTTGAACACGTCGAGCTGAAGCTTATGACGTTGTCCCTACGTCGCGTGTTTGACGTTGTCGGAACCTCTCACGTGGACGTACCAATGCCGTCGATAAAAAGTTTGTTAAGGACTTCGACGTCGCCCAACGTCTAGGGCCTTATTTCGATGTCATCTCGACGTCTTGTGCTGCCTGGGGTACACCGCTGGCCTGGGGTCTTTAACGTGCATTACGCAGTAGTGATACATAAACGCATTTTGATAGGATGCTCATCCAGATCGAAACGGGCAGGGGTAAGAATTGAACCCCGGATTCGTGGGGCTCGGCAGCGCGAGCTTTTGCTCCACGTGCTCCGGCCTGGTGTGCACTAGCCCACTCGACCTGGTCGCCTCGAAACCCTCGTAAGCTTTTTTCCATTTACCATTCCTTCGCTAGTTTCATACGAGAGCATAATAGAAAAGAAAGAGGGGGACGGGGAGGATCCGTGGACAAGGCGAGCGGTAGGATCACCCACCACGAGCCCCCTCGGTAAGTCACCTCCAAGCTCGTTTTCTTCTCGGAAGCTCCCACAAAGAGAACTCTGGAAATACAAACAAAACGAGCGAAGCAAATCGGGCAGCGTATCACGGCCACACTTCCTTTCAGGCGCCGACGTTGAAGGACACCGGGGCAAAACGCAGAACGAGAATGAAAGGGCGCAGTGCCCCGTCAACGGAGCAGTAAGTACAAAAACGTGTTCACGAGAAGCTTGCCAGAAAGCCGCGTATTCTTTTTCTTGTTTTCTTCTTCTTACTCTCTTCTTTACAGAAAGAAAAAGAAAAAAGAGAGAGGGAGGTAAGGAAAGGCGGGTGCGTAGGTTCGATTTAAGGCACGCATGAATTACGAACCCACTGTAGTGTAAATTCTTTCCAGCAAGCAAATAACATTTATTTATTTATTGATTGTAGTCTGGAATATTTTCTAGCGAAACCCCCTAACTCCAGAAATTTCTCCGTCCGTCTGTCCGTGCATTTCCCCCGCTACATTTGGCCGGGAAATACACGTCACGTGACCAATACGTCGACCCGGTTTCCCAGCTAAATCAACCGGGGAAATCGACGTCGTGTGAAATACAGACGTACCATCTGTGTACTATTTCCAAATAGACAAAAAAGCGCGACACTGTTCGCACGAACAAGCGATCGCTAATTTCTTTGTTTTTTTTTTTTTTTTTGTTTTTTTTTTTGTTTTCATAGAAACGAAAAGTTGTCATAAAAGTTATCATAGGTACTGAAAGTGCTCATTCTGGGATATATTGCAGAAACACGATCGTCCTCCGTGTCGTCTGCTTCCCAGCCTTTGGAAACATCTTTTAAAACACCGATCGCATTATAAAACAGCCCGATCATACTTTATCCAGTGGCTATACACAATGTTCGATGGTTAAGAAAACTTCCAGCCCGTTCAACTTTAGTGTAGGGTGTATATTTCGCAAACGCAAAGCGAGAATCATGCCCCGCCCGAAACTCGGCGCCTGCAAGGTCGCTTATACCCTCATGATGCCTGAATCCATCTCGGCGCACGTGACCACTTCTCCACCAATACGAAGTTCGCGGCGCAAGGAAAAGGAACGCGATACTCTGGCTCTGCAAGCAGAGCTATATATATACAGTTACTAGTCCATATCGCCGCTTTGCCGTACGCCGATATTGAGAACTCAAGTTTAATTAGTAATCGAAATACGCAACGAGAAATGTCGGCGCGATCGAGATCCTTGAGTGCCTCGCCGCACCCCTTATGCGGAGTTGATCTCGAGTAGCACGCGGATGTCACCGGATGTGCTGTTCCTCTCTTTTTGATGAGATGATAATGGATTCGTGATCGGAACACTCTTGCATCAGCCGCTCTGCGCAGGAAATAAACATGCCGGGTCCATCCGGTCCAGGAGATGCCCCCTATATAACAAGGCCGGAGAACTGAATTTGTGACGTAACCTGAAGATGGCCAACGCAGGGCCACTGATTGGCAACGAACGTTGCGCGAGCGTTCGGCTGGGAATTGTCTGATTGATGGCGAGTCCCAGCCGAACGCTGAAGGAGCACTCGTCTCCAATGCGTACCTCGCCTTGGCCTTCTTTATGTGACGTCAAAAATTCATCCCGCCGGCCTTGCCGTTACATAGGAAAGTGTCGGTTCGCGCCGTCGTCGCGGTTGGATAGTTCCCTTCTCGGGAAATTGACGCCGCGTGAGGCGCGCGGCGTCAATTTGCCGCGAAGATTCGTAATGGACGATTTGGAGGCGGCCGACGGATCAGCTGCGGTTTCCGCGTAGCCGGGAATATTTATGACGTCGTTTCTTTTCTCGCGAACGGTTGGTTCGATTGTGTGGTCGCGTGCAAGCATGAGGTGTGCGTGGGAGGTATGACTCAGCAGTCCAGATCCCACATTCCCACCGCTGTCGGTTGCGTTTTGCACAGCGGGTCCCCTATTCGCCATTTTGTGTTTGGCAACGACCCAGTGCGACATCTATTGGGTAGCCTTGGCACAATTCCGGTTCACATATATTTTCAATTTTTTCTTACTCATAATGTTTTATTACAATAGTAAATTAAGTCTTACTGTGCTGTAAGTGGCCATTTCCAGAAGATAACGTGTATATTTGATTTTGCAACTACTGCGAAGAACCGGAAGTTAAACTTGGATAGTTGGATAGTTAAACAAGTTTAACTATCCACACCAACCCGCCCGTTCTGTCCCTACCGGAAGTGGTTGGGGGCTATTTGCACACTGGCGCCACCGCGTTTCAACACCAGGCGAGAAGGAGCGAATAGAGCTTATGAACGCACGTTTGTGTGGTCATAACATCTTGACCATTTTACCGTCCATTTTTTAGAATTTCGGAAAGCGCATGTGCTCAGGCTGGCGTTCGAGTCTGTCTTGGCCCGTCATGATGACTGTTACATATCAGCATTTATGTATATAATTACTTTGGTACCCCCTTACAACTCACTTTGGTAACGCTTGATCGCTTCAGCACACTGAACAAAACGAGAGGGTGCAAGGGAGCTGGTGTACGTAAGTTCATCATAGTAGAATTACCAGACGAGACTGCGGTGACGAGAAAAATACGACAGGAAGAATTAAAGAGGTCTCCAAATTGAGTCAACTTTATGCTTCTTCCTGTCGTGTTTCTGCCGTCACCGCAGTCTCGGGTAATTCTACTATGTATGACACTGAACTACGCTACCCAGGCACCCCCCCACACACACACACACACTCACACTCAGGCATTAAAAGCTCTAAATAGGTCTAACTTCCCCTTAAAACACTCGTTGACCTAAATCACTACGATCTTCAGCGGGTACTCTGGACAGGACGATGCCAACACACAGGGCCAAATTATTCAGGGTTCAGGGATCAAATCAACCGGGCCCTCCTTTTGAAAGGGGCCCCCTAACCCCGAAATACTAAAAAAAAAAAAAAAAAAAAAAAAAAAGCGGCTGTTGGAATTGAAATTTTAGGACACAAAAACGTAGCTAGATCTCAGTCAGAGATTAATTATGGTGGCAACAAACCAACATTATCAATTGAGTTAATGAATGGTTCTATTCATTAATTCGATCTGCTTGAGCTCGTTTCCCGTTCCCTGGGGATTCCGGTTCCTCAAGTTTGTGTTTAGCGCGCACTTCGAATCGGCTACTTTAATCCTAACAAATGTCTACTCGCGACTTTTAGTCGCGAGTAAAGTACTTTGTCCCTGCCCGACGTATATCGGTGAAGCACGACGTATATCGGTGAAGATTTTTCTCCAGCTACTCGTTTTGTCAGGAAGAAATTATTCGAATTCGGGGAAGCCACGAATTGCCCGTATCAGCTCCGGTATAACAAACTGTTTGTCTTCAAAATGTGCTACGTGTACAAGGCGACTACTAATACGGTTTTCGAGCTATAGTCCCGCCCCTGATATGCACACGAGAGGTAATACAGGCCTAGGAACTGTTACAACTAACCGAACATCTACATCGTCATAACAAGTCGCGATGTGCGAGGGCCGTTCTGATAAAAGCAAACATTTGTCGGGACTTTTTAGTAATATAAGAAGTGTTTTGCGTCATATGAATCACTTGTGTTCTGCTGTAGACTCATTCAGTGCTAATATTGAGGTTTTTACCGAATCGTGGCTCTCCTATTAGTGTTAAAAATTTCGAAATATTTTGTTGTGAATAAACCTTTAAAGGTTATCGCTGTGATAGAAGCAGAGTGTCGAACCGATATTTTTATCGGTTCGGTTCGGGTTCAGGTTCACGGCTTTCGGTTCAGTTCCGGTTCAGTTCCGGGGCGCAAAAATAACGGTTCAAACCGGTTCGAACCGGTTCGAACCGGTTTGAACCGCTAAATTGAGAATATATTTTCTGCGTTGTTCTGTCAATAGGCACTATTTAGGCCATGAAACTAGCTGCTGTAAACAATCTGATTTTTTCGAGGACCTATTTTTGAGAATTTCGCGAATCGCCTACAATTCGCGAAAAATGAGTCCCGCGAACAATTTCGGTAAAATGTAAACAGATTGAAATTTATAGTGAGATTCCACCGCGTCGAGAAAATTACAACCCACGAATTATTCCAAAACTTCAGCTTTGACCTAAATCGCGAAATATTGAGCCCACGAAAAATAAGTCGTTTACAGTATATAGTTTTCTTTTTTTATCGTTTGTTCAATCCAGTTTTATTTTCAGGTACAAAAATTATAAAATTCTGTTATTTATACCTACACAACAAGAAAGGAAAATCTCCATTAACATACCAAACGTCGTGTTTATACGACTCAACCTCCCTTCGTTTACCAGAGTCACATACATTGTACCTGAATCGAAATGTTTTCGCGAAGTGAAGTAGGTTGCCTAAAATACCCGTGACAGGTACAACTTTGTATCGCAGTATTAGATGTTGAATCGTGGTTTTGCCCTTGAACTAAGAAATTAATTACAGTGAATAAAATCATGAAATGGGCACCTCGTCGCCATATATACCATAAAATGTGCTTTACGGAATACGTTTCACAATATATATATGACGACGAGACGACTGATCTTAAGGCAATATAATTTTAAAAATATCACGAAAGTCACGGGACAAGTCCTTCCACTCTATATTTTATAAAAACACTAAGCGACAATCGCAATGCTTGTTTTTTCTAAATGGCATTGTTTGCTCTCAGCACCATGATGCGGGCGACGAATCATGCGAAAAGGAGTGGCTGAAATTGTTCACTCTAACCTATGAGCACCTTCGTACTGAGATCGAATCTGACCTAAAACAGTGCTTACCCATGCGAACATTTTCTATATTGGATAAACTGGCATAGCCTGGTTCTGAGGTTTGCTCTTGACAAAATGCCGGTCAATTTAATTTGCAAATAAGCATCACCCTCTCTAATTGATGATTTTTGTCAAATAGAACAAAGTCGGATTTCATGCTCTACTCAATTCGGAAGCTACTTAATTGGACACTTTTTGAGAGTTTAAGTGTGCAATCGTCATAGTTCCATCATTCGTTCCAGTAAAAAAAGGCGATAATAAAAACACATAAAAAACGCAATAATAAACTTCTATATATTTGAGAAGTTATATATGCGTGAGGAACACATATAGTTATTTAAATTAGCTTCAAAATAAAAAAAAACCAACAACATTATTTAAAGCTTTTCCAAATCACCTATAACGTGTCTGTAGAGGATAAAAGCGCCGAAAAAGATTTGCAGAACATCTTTCAGATAATTTAAAAGTGCATTTACTTATATATCTTTGAGGTGAGGATCTTCTATTTATGCTGCCAAATCTTCAGACAGGAATTAAGTATATTTGTATTATCATCGATAAATTTGACTTTATGAAGTTCACATAACCGCCTGAGACCGACACGGAAGGACGATACTCGAAAATACGCCAGCTGTTGAGTCTTCGGCAACGTGCTTTTGTTAGCTGTTTTGCAGTGTAAAATACTGGGTTGCAGGGTATGCCAAAAAACACTGTGGTCACATGATATATCGCAAGGCAAATACACGAAATGTGCAGAAATAAGGAAATGACACGCAATTTTTTCTAAATAATCCCTTACACAACGCTTTACTGCAAAAAGAGATGCATAGAAATGCATAAAATGATATTCCTAATTAAACATAGATTCCTCGCAGGGCAAATGAAGATTTTTAGAATCCTAATATAAGTCACTTTTGGGCATCAGCTTGCCTCAGCTCGAAACGTCGCGAGATACTACTAATGTTATCTTAGGTTTTACGTGCACTTGTTTTTTGACCTTACTTCACGACTCTGTTCTTTATCAGTGATGTGCTGCAACATTTCATTAGGCTGCCGTATATCATCGCGAGACTGCTATAAATACTACACAACTTTACACCTTGGACGTCTACTGCTAGTATTGCGAACGTCGCACTTCACCAGAAAGCTGAAGTATTTAACATGGTTTGCACGTGACGTAATCGCACTAGATACTGGTTGTCATTGCGAGTTGTTCTTGCTGAGAATATCAAATCCGATGGGGCAAAATATACGCTGCAAAATTTTCGCGCTCAGTGCATGCTATGTATTTGAGAGGCACACATTTTTCTTGTTGGTGCATCGTCGTTAGGCACGGCGCGAGTATCTGGCGCGGCGAAAACGTTCTTTCTGGCAAGAGTGTTTTTACAAATAAAAGTTGTACCAACTACCCATCTGTCACTATCGTTTCCAGGCCACGCTTTCTAGTCTGCGCCGAAAGTGCGCGGTAGAGGAATCTTTACGACACAGTATGCTATAAAACTACCCCCCTCCCCACTCCCTTTTTTTTAGTTGTTCCTCAAGATACTTTTTATTCCTCAGGGATTGCCTGCTCCGTATTGAGTGGTGTTCACTCGACAATTATATTTGTGTCACTCGTTAACAGTAATTCTTCCTTGCTTTTACTTTGCACCAAACTGTGAAGGTTAAACAAAATACAGGGCGGTCGAAACTTGGAGAACTTGAGAACGACACTCCTGTGAGAAGAGCGGCTGCCAACGTTTGGCTATCCCCGTGAGGCCACTAGGATCTTTCTTTTCAGCTATCCCTCACGTACACACTAATAGTTCCATGTAACGTCAGACTAATACGTCACATTTAGACCCTTTAACACTTCTATTCTCGGTACAACTTTCTGAGGCAGTTCAGCAATAACGAAAACATGTTTGGGAGCCTCAATGGTGTGCATACATGTAAAATGGGCCGTGCAGCATTTTTTTTTACCTTCAGTTCAATAAATACCGCCAAGTTGTAATCCCTGACGTTGATAACTTGCAAAAGCATCCATTAGTTTGTTCCTCCGAGAAATGAGAGACAGTCGAAAGAAAGAAATGAAACAGCTTTCCCCTCCTCAACTCGCAATTAGAACTATCAGCCACGTGATCTGATCCTAATATATGCAGCGTCAGTGTTTATCATAGTCATAAGCAGGGTTGGCAAAGCGAAGCATGGGCTTATCTTCAGATATAGTTTTAGTTGGGCTATAATGGGGCCCGAGCCCCACTAAAGCGACAAACAGGAACAAACGACAGCGGATAGCCTTAAACCAGAGTATTTCGCGATTTGACAGGCTTTGTAGAATAAAGAAGGCTATGCTCAAACACGAGTATCATGCACACGATGGTACCATTTGCAGGCTTGTAAACACTCCTGCTAACTTCGCGGGCACCGAACAACTCAAAGCCGTATAAAGGTACCATCGCGAACATGCTGCATGTGTCTGAGGCTTGTCACTTTCGTTTGCTTCTGCTTCTAGCTCTAGTGGGACTCGGGCCCATCATAATCTTTGAGTTGAACACGAGCCGTTACCCGAATGTTTGGCGATATTGGTTGTCATGAACCAGAGCATTTGACTCGGGATCATGACAATCGGTTACATCATGGTGTCACGGGACTCTCAGTGCGAAGTTGTGATGTCATGTGACGTCACGGTATCAACAACGTTAATAGATCTAGCGACGCCCTCAATTTGAATCGACTTTACGCGGTGAGTCACGTGACGTCACGGGGTCACTTGATGTGACATTACTTGACAGCATGTCTTGACATTATGACGTCACGTGACGATGTGACACATGGCTATTCATAGTGCCAATAAGAAAGCGCCGCAAAAAACCAGGATTTATTATACATTGGAATTCTGTATATGACGATTTGATCAATACTTAGAGGAATTCACGTGCCAATTTTTTATTCCCAAATAACAAATTTGTAATACTAACAAAAAAGAATTACCGTGAACCGTTTTGAACCGGTTACCGTTATATTTTTTTCCGGTTCCGTTCCGGTTCAGTTCCAAGATGGCGGCGAAGATTTCGGTTCGGTTCAGTTCCGGTTCGGCTAAAAATAACGGTTCTGTTCCGGTTTTCGGTTCGGTTCGGTTCCGGTTCGACACCCTGGATAGAAGCGAAAGAACTGGTGGCGGTGGGATAATCGGCAATGGCAAGTCACATTGAATCGTTTTGTGTACGCTTGACTAACAACTTGGAAATAACATGGGTTTGTTTGCACACGAATGATTAAAAAAAGAATATTTTGGGCGTATGCTATCGTCCTCTATCTAATAATCCTTCTTTACCAGTCTTCATGATGCAATAAACTTATTTATTATACGTCTTCCTTCTGTTCTGATCATTCTTTTGGGTGACCTTAACTATCCCAACATAGTCCCCCGTTTTCACCAGACGCGACTGACTTTATAAGCTAACGTAATGATTTCAGCTTGAGTCAATTGGTTACCCTTCCTTCTAGAATCACCCCTACCATAGCGAACATATTAATTTAATCTTAACATCACCTTCTTTAATATCTTCAATTGGAAGCATCCAGGGCATAAGTGATGATTCCTTAATACATTCTGATATTAATGTTCCCGTTAAAAATGCTCCAAAGAACCTTAAAAGGATACGCGACTATGCTGAGGGTAGCGGAGGCTACCAACAGTGAATTTACTTTTTTTCTTGATTGCTTGCCGCTTTTTTCGGAACGTTTACTTCATAAAAATTGGGAATTATTTAAAATGCAGGTTGTGCGTCTTACTAGCACGTATATAACATTACGAAATATTGCGGTTTTTCCGAAATCACCACCATGGTTTCCCGTTCCCCATTAAAAACAAGAAAAACCGAAAATTTCGAGCGGCTGAATTTTCAAAAGTTGACTCTAAATGGTCTGCCATACCATATTGCTGCCAATAATTACCGAAGTGCCATTGAAAATGCGAAGGCTACTCGTTGTAAAGCAACTTTATTACCACTTCTAACGTGTTACATTCGAATTGTACTACCACACGTTCAACGCTCTTTGACCAGTGTCGTCCAGACATCGGCGGAGATCGAACTGATGCAATGAGAAACAGAGGGAGAGGGGAAAACAAAAGCGTGCTTCGTCCTTCGTTTTTTTTTTTTTTTTTTTTTTTTTGCGCTGTTTTAACCCATTTATAAACACGTTTGCTGGGTTATCGTTTTATCCTTTTGTAAAACCAGACCCGTGTTTTTTTGGTTTTTTTTTATCACGTATTTGAACTAAATGAACAGCGGCAGATTTAACACTGGTAATTCAGTAAGCAAGAGTTAACCTCTTTTTAGAGGTTTGCTCTTTTCGTGCGACACGGCGGTACTTCGTTATTTATACTTCACATTTGACTGGAGAAAACAGGAGAAGATGAGTCAAACTTGGGATTTCTTCGGACCTAATGTTGCTAGGGTTTTTCGGTCTCAAAGCAAAATGTTTAGATAAACAAAATCTAGTACGTAAGCGACTCATGTTCATGTTTTTATATCACACTCATACTTGATTAGACCCCTTCTTGGGTACGCGCCAAGAACACAAGGACAACAACAACTAATTGTGGAGATATCTCTCTTGATGGTACCTGAAAGCAGTCCGACTACTAACAATTTCGTTAATTGAAAAAAAAGTATACTAAATTATTTCAAGAATTTTTGCATATATATGGGCAAACATTACGAAGGAAGACACTAATTGATCATTAGCAAGAACGAATGACTTGTAATGCGAACCGTGAAGGCAAAGATCAAGGAAAACGTAGATAATTGCGAAAGCAGGGAGGCAAAGCTGGGTCAGCGTCTTTGCGGTTCTTGAAACCTGTCTCGTCAAGAAGTCCAACTTTTCTCTTTCTCGGAAACTGTTGCCATCAGTCACTCATTCTAATTATAGCGTGTTGGGTTCAGAGAGAAAACTTCATTACCTCTGGACGGCAAAGTTGGGGAGAAACATTTTTATTTATTTATTTATTTTATTGACCCCGAGCTTTGCGGCGTCTTTTAAACACTTCTAGTTTACCCGGCTTGGAATTCTCCCTCTCGAGCGTTTGCAGAAAAAAACCTTGTCACCGGAAGGCCTTCTGGACTCGGTAGAGACCATTCCACGTTCGACGTCTTTTGAAATCAGGCGCGAACTTGCGCCACCTGAGGGAGCTTCAGCCAACTAGTTCTCTAAAACGAGACTTCCGAGAGTGCCTGTGGCTAAAAATCATAACGCGACATCTGCCTGTGTTTACGACTTTCCAATCATTCCAAATTAAAGAAACAAACAAACAACTACCGATGCTACCACTCCCTGAATACAAAGTGCCAAATATTGTTTGTTACTCCAGGCTTTAGCCTGTCACTCGACCTAAGCTGCGAGCGTGTCAACTGTGCTTTAAGTCGCGGTAACACAGCTAATACAGCATACAAAAGACAGTCTGCAGGGTTGCGTTTATATGCTACCGAGCAACACATTTAATCAAACGACACATTTATTCAAGCATCGTTGCCGATTGTAAAAAAAAGAAGTATATGTTACTTCTAGTTCGCACATTTGTGTTTGAGTGTTTGCGTGTTAAACGGCTGGTGACTACTTACGGCGAGTAGCGACAAAATAAGCCCACTGGCGCCATCTCTCGGCTTGAGCATATATACTATCTTATACGCATCATTCTTTCACCGTGGGACTGTAATGATTCTTACGACGTTATAAGAGGCCATTTTTCGTCAAAGAGTGCGCGTATCTCATCTCGCCAATACGACGAAACCTCCAGTTTAGTTCAGAAAATATACGCTGACCAAAAATAGGCCAAGACCGCCCGATAGGTGGCGCCGGTTTGTTATCTCGTCTAAAGCGCTGAATTTGTTTTATAAACAAGTACCGCCAAGCTGGTACATGCTGGGACGCAACGCACTTGAGCCAAAAATGGCGGCGTCGCCGCCAATAATGGCTGTGTTCCAAATCTTACCCAAATGGATCCGAGTTACTCCGGCGGATCGTATCACGTGACAGCACAGATTGAAAAACGCTGGACGCGGGTAGGTTTGAGAACGCCAAGGGTACAAAACCCTTACCCTGGTGTAAGATCGAATAAATTTTGGAACACAGCCCTAGTTTGGCACTGCGGCGCGTCGCCGGCATCTAAGTAGACCAATAGGAGCGCGCTTGCAAACGGCGGCGCGTCACCGGCAGGTGCGCGTCATGATGTGGGGTGCGACATGAGCCAAAAATGGCGACGCGTCGTTGGCATCCAGAAGGAGTACCCGCGACACGATCTAGCAGTGGTGGTAAGTCAGGATATCCAGCGGTTTAATGTCGTCGGAAGCATGTGTCACGAGCGATTGCACAACGCACTCGGTCACAGTCAAACGCAAATGTGTGAACCATGCCTCGAGACTTTTGGTTTCACAGGCTAGGTCAGATAACACCAAGACGTGTAGAAGGAGACGAACCAATCGGCGATGTCCCGTAACATGACGTCATCGCTTAGCCGGATCGTGTAAGAAAGGGATCCGTTTTCCTACCCTAGAGCCACTCCTTCCTAATTTGGTTTCTGCGCAGGTGCAGTGCCCACACGTGGTGAGGGCAAAGCGGGCTTGTCTGCTAAACACTGTGTTGGTGTATGTGTTCGCTGCACACATATGTATGCAGCAAACGTGCTGCGTACGTATGCGCGCGCTTCAAACACGTGTGCAGAGAGATTTCGTACGACCAACGTGGCGGGAACGTCGTACAAGGAGGGAACACACGTCAGACGCACTGTCTGTAGACTGTCTTTTGTGCGATGAGGTATTAGCGGTGGGACGTCTGCATAGAAGACAGAAAACAAAACAGACAAAAACACCCCGCAATAACCTAATATAACAAATGTGGTCACACACTCAGATAGGGGTAGTCTGAGCATCCTTGTGCGTTTCAGAGAAGATAAACTTATATGGGCATGTTGGAATGCAGGCGAAGAAAGAAAAAAAAAAGCAATGCGGGCTGACGGAAATTTGAAGGAAATGGTGGAGGCGTACACAGATGTGATTCATCCGAAAAAAGAAAAAAAAAAGCATAATTTTTGTTCTTAATCTTACTATATTTTTATTTGTTTTTTCAAGGTCGTTTAGAACGCTTTCGAGGGTCATCCGGGCCACGACGACAGCGGGGAACAGCGACAATATAAAAGGTGAAATCTGAGCCCGCATATTTTTCGGCAAGAACTTCCACGGTTTTACGACGTCTGTTTTTCGTCGTCTATATATACTTTTTTTTTTTCGAATTCTTTATTTGGTTTCTGTGTGTACTTCATTTCTCCGAACCTTGTAACGCTATCCTGTTTCTGTTTTCGTGAGCCGCACATTGTGTCAGTCAAGGTTACGTCCCCCATCACCATTTCGGAAGTGGACGTCGGGGCGAAACTAAGAAAGGGAGAAAAAAGAAAACAAATGGCCCGCACGGAAATGCCGTTAAATTCGTGCTGCAAACATCAAACGTGAACCAGAGAAAAAAGAACAAGAAAACAATGACGCATACAAGGTTTGAGACGCGTGGAAGGCGCACTTTTTTCGTAATCAACTGAGACTCCAAGGCGGACGCAGGACAGTAATAATAGCAATAAAAATATTCATTTAATTATTTCTCCAGACGTGTAGTTTCTGCCTGTTTACAGTGACAAGATAAGGGTCAAGCGCAAAAAGTATTCACCACTTCTAACACAAAATCAGTCAACGACAAAATAAACACATAGGTTATGAAAGAAACGATCCAAAAACAAGACAAACTAAGTCAATATTGAAAGACTGCGCAGTAAGAAGCCAGAGAAAATTAATTAAAATACAGGTATAATTGGCGGAACGCCGAGCTCTTTTTGTCTGGTCGAAAAAATAGTGGGTAGACCTCAAGGCATCTAGCATTGGGGTGTGCCCACTATCCTTTCGACCAAAGCCAATCAGAGCTCTCCGTCGTTCTGACGTCATCGCCACTCCTGCCCAAGAAGCGGACGACTTGGTCTCCGCGTACGTATATACGTGCACGCCCCGAACATGTCTACAGAAAGTTTTTCTGTGGCCAATGTGGCAGGACCGACATTACCAAGAAAGAACCCCGTTTCGGACAGTGTCTGCAGGTAGTCATTTGTATGATGTATTGGCAGTGTGACCGCGCGACTTCATAGTAAGGCACAACGAAAACAAAAATACAAATTGAGCGTTAGGTGATTAGACAGCCTGAGCTCGATCTGCGAATGTATATGGTGACCATGGTTCACGCTGTAGACGAAAAATGCAGCCAGTGCATGCAGTTCGACGGTTGGACCTGCACTCCCCCCCCCCCCCCCCAAAAAAAAAAAAAAAAAAAAAAAACGTACGTGACTTTTTTTTTTTTCTTCTGCAGAACACGTGGGCAGCCAGTCACGGTGAATGACAGAGGGATCTCTCGGCGAATGACGAAGCTCTGACTACGATGAGACCTAAAAAAAAAAGAAAAGCGATATGCGCGGTGACGATGGGCATGACGTTTCGCTTGCTCGTTGCCCCCGCGCATATCGCGACACACTGGGTGGCTGATGAAAGCACATCATCATCCTGTAACCTACCTTGTTTCACGGGCACCCTTAACCGCAGCTAAGTTTGACCTCTGTAACATTTAACTGCGGTTTGGGGGTGCCCGTGTGACTCGGGTGTAAGACCTACATCCATAAGCAATCGCAAGGGGACAATCCGTCATGATTTTTGACGCCTTGTTAACTGATGTCTATACTTCGTATAGACATATACATAGATAGATAGACGTATAGACAGACATATATATGACAGTGTAGGGAAGTACTTGAAGTACATTGTACTTAAAGTACTTTCTGAAGCAGGTTCAGAAAACTTGTATTTTACTTGATGTACGTTCTCTGAGTATGCACTTGTACTTAAAGTATTTTTTGTTGGTACTTTCCGAGGGAAGTACCAACAAAAGTATTTTAAGTATAGTACAAGTACATACTCAGAGACTACTCATACTCATAGTTGTACTTTCCGAAAAAAGTACCAACAAAAAATATCTTAAGCATAGTAATAGTACATACTCTGAGAATGCTCATACTCATACTCAGAGTTATACTTTCCGAGAAAAGTACAACTCTTTACTTCAAAGTACATTCCCAATATTTGGTCTTGTTAAATTTGTATAGCAAAATATTATGCTTTGCAAACTTCAACGAAATACTATGCTACTCTCACCAAAAACGCGAGTAAAGAATCCATCGTTCTGTTTGTACTGGGGGCGGCTCTCCCGCGGCATTTCGAACTCTCGCTACTTTTTGCTCGGGCAGCGCAAGCGAGAAGGTAAAAATATTAGGAGAGGTCACCCCTCCACCAAAGGAATGCTTGCGGAAGCTACGGGGCTGACGTCATTTTGTCTCCTAGTATACGTTTGCCCCCCTTGGATGCAAGACAGTGCAAGAGGCGCCAAATTCAGAAATCAAAAGAAATTCTGAATTTAGCCACTATTTTCAAAAAAACAATTACTCTGTGGCCACTTGACTTTATCCAATATCCACCGTCATTTCCTAAAAAAAAAGTGACGCACTCCCGATTCCCGTTGGTGCAATGCAAACCAGTTAGAAAAAACACTCTATAGGAGAATGAAAGGGTATCACGAAAGATTGTGTAAAAAAGTACTTGATAGTTTGGAAATACGTTGCACTTAGAGTACTTTACTTTAAGTACATTGCGCCTGGTGTACATATTACTTTACTCGAAGTACAAGACCTCTAATTTACTTTGTACTTTACTTCAAGTACTTTTTATATGTACTTTACACAAGACTGATATATGACAGACGCAGCCGATGCTACAACCGCGAGCTACGGGCTTTCAGTGCCCTTGCCAAGCACGCGCGCTCGTGCAGTACAGTGTGCAGCCACTGTTCAGGGTCACATGCTCGCGCTTGTAGCATGGGCTGCGTCTGGACTTGATTTTTTTAAGCTGAAACGAAGTGCAGTAGCACTGGCACATCATGGCAGGCATAGCTAGTCATAGCAACTTTGAATGCTGATGATGAGACATAAAGATCTTGACGATGATGACAATGCTTCGTAATCATCATCATCATCATCAAAATGTCAATATTGTGCGAGCTAGTTTACACTTATCTTCCTCCGCACACGAACATTACGTGCAGAGGGTCTGAAGGACAGAAAGCGAGGCTTGTTTTGTGGCAGGACTTGCCGTGAGCACCGACTGGGTATGCCGAGGGAAATGTTCCAGCGGAGTGACGAGCGTGGGCGTGAGTCATGACGATGACGGGTCCCGCCTGTTGATGTTAGAGTTTACAATCCAACGCCAAAACAAATAACTAGAAAGATTAAAGGAAAAGCGCGTGTCTAAAGCCGCATAAACACGAGCGCAAGCCACGGTAAGATACAGTACAGGGTCACCCTAGTGACCCAAATCGCACTTCACAATCACAACACGCCAAAAAGCGCGCGGCCACGATGGAGTGAAAGTTTCACAACCCATATTAAAGAAGGAGACCAAGGAACTAGATAAACAAGAAAGTACCAACAAGCCAAATAACGAGCCGAGGGCCGGGCGGCTCGTGGGCCCAAAACAAGCAAGTAAGCGAAAAGGGGAACGGAACAAAAGAAACGAGCCAACCGAAGCAAGCAAAAGCCGCAAAGAAACGATATCACGCTCCTTCTGTGTCCGGTAATTGAACAGCAAGAGCGTGCAAGAAACCGAGCACGAAGCTTCAAAGCAGCAGTTATTCTCTCCGAGGAAATGACAGTGAATTCGGAAGAGCTCGGTCAGCAGCTCGGTCAAGGCGAGCCTAGCCAAGCCAAGTTCGTAGATTATTTTTGTTATTTTCTTTTATTGCCAGTAGGTCTTTAGCCCTCTTCGCCGGCCGGCACGCCAGCCACACACTCAAGAAAGAAATCTCCCTCGGCCGACCGGGCGCGTCTGTGCCAAGGCCCCCTCGAAGAGAGTCATTTCCGTTGGGAACAACGAGCACATAAAAATACCGCCTGCAACACCGCCACAAATAACGAAAAAGTGCATATACAAAGCAACAAAACTAGCAAAACTGAATAAGCGCCAAAGAAAGTTTTGCCGGTTTCAGGTTCGCAATATTCCCGATGGATGGCGCCACGCGTACCAGTTCGTTAGGGGATAGTCTCTACTGCTTTCCCCCTTCTCTATTCGTTGGTTTTGCGTGTTCGAGGGTCTCTCAACCGCCATTTTGCACTTTCTGTTTTTTTTTTTTATGTTGGAGATTTGTCGAACTGCAGCCGCCGGCTTTTCTGGGAAGCTATGTTCACGCAGCAACGTTCGATAATGCGGGATGGAAGCGGAGAATTGCCTAGGACTCCTTCCTGGCACTGGAAGGGGCAATATTAAAATGATGTGGCCATGTTGTCTGCTCAAGATGACGACGACCACCACGTTTTCTAGGAAGTTCAAATCGATGCCGTCGGACGCTGTTTTCTAGAAATGGGTCGTTTTTAGCTTCCGCGCAATTGGTGCTACGTGGAAAGGGGATCTTTCCAGACGGGTTTCTTTCAAATCCGTGATAATTTCATTCGAAGCGATAGATCACGGCGTACGAGACTCAGCTTCGTGAACCTGTACTGAGTGGCCAATGAGCCACACCCTCAGACTTGTCCTGTGTTTACAGTCTTTAATGAGCGCATACGGCTCTCTGGACTGAGCGGTCGAGTGTGGATGTCAAGCTAGACACAGATGTATCATTTGTCAGAAACGAAGTTGTCGACCAAAGAAAAGTGTATCGATCACGATCAGCGTTCAAGGACGAGGCTGAGATGCGTGGTTGTCATTCTGAACTGGCACTTTCAAACTCACCCCTTCTTGTTGCTTTTTTTTTAAATTTTTGCTTTATGCATTTTACCTCGTTGAATCTAAACCGCCTTGCACCCACCTTGCTCGTATCAATGAGCAACGCTCATGAAGTGCCTCTCGACACGAGCAGCCCCAGAACTTCTACATTTAATTCAAACCATACCCGCGACGGGAAAACGAAGGTACAGGAGATTGCGGTAGAAATTATTGCTTTCTCCCTCTCTCTTTCTATTCCTTTACAAGCCCGTTACCGTGTCCAGTGGCGTCACTAGGGTCTGCGGCACCCAAACGGCCCCCCCCCCCCCCCCCCTCCCCCAATTCCCGCTCTCATTGGCCCGCCGCGACACACCCCTGAGCGCTGCACCCGGAGTGGTCCCCCCCCCCCCCCCCCCCCCCCCTCTTTGTGACGCCACTGATTGTGGCATCCTTATCAGGTTTCTGTGATCTGTTCAGTGTCAAAAATGATCACTACCGTCTACTTTTGAACGTCAAGAGCATCAGCTGACCAAAGTACAAGCAGAAAGCGAATGTCCTATGGTCTCTATGCTAGAGTCACCGCATGAGCTACACGCTTCGAAGTAACGACACTGCAGCGCCATCTTGGTGTATAAGGCCATTGTTGCCAGTTTTCTGACGCTCCACCAAAAATTGCAAAAAAACTTTTTTTTTTTTTTCGTTCTTTGGTGATGTCAAAACACAGCCCGCGATCGAGGCAAGCAGTGACGTCCGAGCACTCTAACACCATCTAGAAAGCTCGGGAAGTCACATTTTCGAGTCGTATAACGATCAGCCACAGGCCCTTTTCAAAAGTCCCTCGAGCAACATTGGCGGTCGCGACTCGCCACTGCTTGGATACGAAGCGTGTGTTTGAACCCGAGTTCTTGCCGAGCGCTGACGCAGCACTCGTTTACGATACGAGCTGACCCGACTTCGCGCCGAATGATGACGCAACTCTCGTGTCCAATCCATGCTCGGAGTACGAAATGAAACCGCTGGCGGACAGGCGAAAATATGGCGGCGCCCATGAGGAAGTCAAGGCACGGATAGCCGACGCTCTATAAGCTTAGGTTATTTAGTGGTGGGTCTAGTCTGAAACCAATATAAGTTCCCAGGCGAAAGTGCGAGTACCAGGGTGGAGAATAAAAATCAGTATGCTAATATGGCGGGAGTTACATTAAAAACAATTGTTATATTACAGTGTACTTTAAATTTACAGTAATTCTTTCTTCCGCATTGTTATCAGTGATGGGACAAATTGATCAATCAATCTGTCCTGTTTAAAATTTATCAACTAGTAAGGAATCACTAATTTCTAGCTGATTTAAATCTAACAAATCTGATTTGTTCAATATTTTTCTCGTGATTATTTTTTTCTTTTTTGGCGAGTACGCCGTTAAGCTGCAGTGACCGAGCGAGTTGGGCAAACACAGAGCCGTATATGTAGAGAGTTTGGCTATTCATTCTGAAGCATAGGATAGAAATGAGGAGGCGTCATTGGCCGGAAGCGTGCTGGGCGTCTTCCAGGCCGACTTCACAAATTCGAATGTGGCCAACCAGGAACTTAAAAGAATACCCTGGTGGTGGTCGCGAGAGACGAAATTAATAAGTGCATAGGAATAACTCTTGGTGACTGAAAATGTGGTGCACGTGATGTTTCGATCACGGTCACCCAAAATCATGGTGGAAGAGCGCAACTAGCAGAACGATCGACATAATCCGTACGCCTGGCGCTGAGGGCCGGGAATCAGCCGTCCGAGCGGTCACACTCTGTTCGAGCAAAACAAAGTTCGAGCGGCACATTCGTATCTTAGATCTTTCTGCATGATCATAATCGCAACATTACGTGCACCCTATTTTCAACCAGGAAGGGTTGCTACATTTAACTCTTACGCGCTTATTAAAACCATACATCTATGATTAAAACTGTTTCGCGCTGCCGCCGCTAGGGGATGGTTCTTTTCGGCTTCTGGTTGGCCCAGAGACCACGTCAAGCCCCCTTTCTGCGTCTGGTGCACGCCCTGGCTCTGCCCGCGCCTCCCGTTGACCAAACTCTCTCTATACACGACTCTGGGCAAACGATACTGGGTTCAATCCCCACCCCTGCCCGTTTCGATCTGGGTGAGCATCGTATCGGCGTGCGGTCGTGTATCATGGTGCACGTTAAACATCCCCATGGCTAGCGGTTGTACCGCACCGGCTAAATTGCTCATCTACTCCTGGGAGACAAGTCGCCCGTTGAGACAGACTAAGTTTTAGGCTGTAGAAGCATACACACAACACTTTTTTTGTTTGCAAACAATGGTACATTTTAGCGTGTACTACAAACAGTTCAGGATGGAGATGTTTAACGTGTGTCTTGAGTTCAATATTACGTTTCCGAAGCTGTTTTTTTTCTTCTCTTTCACTGATCCTTGTTACTATTTATTGTACACGCTAAACGGTAAATCAATAAAAAAAAAAAAAAAAGCGGCTAGGTACAGCGCGAAAGCGAAACGGCCAACGGATTACACGACGTGCCGGGCGTTGTGTCATGCGCCTTATCCATCCATCCATCCATCTATGCCGTTCTTTACTTTGCAAATAAACGGCTGAAAAGAAAACATTAATCGTCTACTTTCTTTGTTTTTATCACTATGATCAGGCAAAAAGATTGATTGTTTCGTACGATTAACCCAGTTTGTTTGTACATGGAGTCCTCGGCGTATCAGTAACATCGAAGCATGCGTGAACACGGTTCCGGAGCTCTATCGTTTTCCCCTGCTTGCCACCTAATGTATCTAATTTCTCTCTCTTTTTTTTCTTCTTTCTCCTTTGTTTTCTATTGTCCCAGAACAAGCAGTTTGGCAGTCTCCACTTTTCTGTCGTCACGATGAGTAAGCTTGCGCTCGAGAAGCGTGGAATAATCCCCAGTTTTCCTAAACTCGATCCTCCAAACATGCTTGGCTCACTTCACGCATGCACACGTACACAGGTTCAAGCTAGCTTTGAATCTACCCACTAATGGTTCCAACCAGAACTTGTTTTTTTCTCATGTCCCCGCTTCCTCTCTTTCTCTCTCTCTCGTTTCTTGCTCTCCCTCAGTTTCTCGTCGAATATATTGTCAGAAACGATACGGTTCACGTTCCTTGTTTCGTGATTTAATTCAGTCTTCGGAATTGTCATCGACTAATAGAGGGATCTCATTGTCTGCGGAACGATAGGATAATATGCATGGGACTTTTTTCCCCACTGTTCTTAAAGGGGTATTCACACGAGGGAGAAATCCCGGGGATTTCTCCCCGGCACGCGCGCATCACGAGATGAAAACGCGAGGCTTTTGCACATCGCAAAGCCTGACGTTTTCGTCGTGGAATGCGCGTGCCGGGGAGAAATCCCCGGGATTTCTCCCTCGTGTGAATACCCCTTTTATCCCCGGGATTTCTCCCTCGTGTAAAGGGGGCATGAAACGGTTTTCCTACTTCTTCCTCCTTAGCTTTAATCCTCAACTCATGCGAATTGTGAAATCACGTGGTCGTGACATTCCTTCGGCACCGGTGCGATGACTTTTACGTTCCACCGTGCTTTTTATGCACACCATAAAACTTGTCATTCCCCAGTGACAATAAGTTCCGTCAGGGCACTCATTGGCCACGAACGCGAATCCAAATATTCGTCGACGGATTGATTGTTGACGAACGCATACGTCCGAGTGACGCAGTTCTCGTGTCCAATGCGTGAGCTGGGCTCTGCTGACGTCAGTTTGGCGCCGGTGACGCGCTTTTGGAACCGCGGATGTATCATAGTGAAAAGGCGGAGAGCTTTCGAAGGCAAGAAGGTACAAAGTAGTCCGCTATATTTTCAAATGTTCGTACCGAAAAGCTGGCTTTTGACTTTCTAGCCTCTTTCTTTTGGCCAACTAAACGATATGCGATTAGTAAAATCCCAATTTAAAATCATTCATCCCAACCCAAAATTCGTTCCATGGCCCCTTTAAGTTGTCGGTAACTATTATACATGTATTACAAAAAAGAAAACAAGAAAAAACAACGCAGTTGTGAGTGGGTGGGAGGAGTCAAACAACCCACGCGACTTGCGGAACCTGTGACGTCACGTTCCTCCCCCTAGCTCTGTGGTTCCGGTTTGCATTGTTATGTTTTCCTCGTCGAATATATATATATATTTTTTTCCTAATTTCATCAGGCAACATTGGAGGCCGCCATTTCTTGGGCACGGCCCTCGTGTCCAATGCACGCTCAGAGTATGTAATACAAAAAAATGGCGACCTCGGATAATTTTATTAGCTGCCAATATATAACGCGCACTTCTGAAAAAAGAAAAAAAAAAGAAAAGAAGAAACGTATATTACTAGACTTAATTATCCGATACCGCCATTGTTTGGGCACGGTCTCTGGGCATGTATTGGACACGAGGGTGACGTCATCGTTCGGCGCGAAATCGTACCAGCTCGTATCAAAAATGAGTGAAGCGTCAGCGTCCGGTAAGCACTCGGATCCAATCATTCCCGTCGTGCCCAAAAGGTGGCGACCGCCGTTGTTGCTTGACGGGGTTTTGAAAAGCCACACACACACACACACACACATATATATATATATATATATATATATATATATAACGAAAGTGGAGGAGATCAAGGAAAGGCCTTTCTTTACTGCACCGACGTTTCAAGCGGGGACCGCTTTTCTTCAGGGTGAATGGTTGTGAAATGTCCTCTTCTTCTTGTTAATGTTCGTGTGGAAGAGGAAGAGTTACTATGAAGGGTATTAAAAAAAAAAAAAAAAAAAAATATATATATATATATATATATATATATATATATAAACGAATATGTGCAGATGAATGAACCGTACTTAATCCAATCTCGGAGACCACGTACGATGGTGTGAAAAAGTGCCCGTGTGCCCGTGTTGTATATATATATATATATATATATATATATATATATATATATATATATATATATATATATATATATATATATATATATATATATGACTTTTCCATGTTTTTTTTTTTTTTTTTCGGGGGGGGTATTGGGATTATTTTCAAAGTTGAAATTCTCGTCAACGCGCCTGGACCCTGGTGACACAGACGTCTACCCCCGTCGACGTCCTCGGCCGCGCTCGATGTACGTGAAAGGGCCTAGAAAAAGCGATCGACGTGTGCGCGCCTCTAAAAGCAGCAGCAGGCCTCGCGCAGCCTGTTTTATTCATTCGGCTTTCCATCGGCCACCGCCTCCTTGTGGCGGAGGTCAGGAGTGGTTCCCGCGGAGGGCGCGCCATCTCACGGACGCTGGCAGATCCATCAAAAGAGGGCTGCTCCCGCGGCAGCCGCAGATCTCCAATGGAGATTAACCGCTCACCGGAAACCGGCTTCTTTCTCGACGGAGCAAAAAAAGCTACGTCCAAACCGGAGCCAGTGAATACCCCGACGCTTCAGAGTATCGGCACTCCACCACACTGCCCGATTTTCTTGTGGGTGCCGCCATGTTGGTGTCTATATAGTGCAAAAGAGCGGACAATGCCAGGGCCGGATTAAAGTACGGGCTAAGGGGGCTGCTTTTTTTTTTTTTTTTTTTTTTCAACGGAGAAACAGGGATGTTGTAAAGTTTTCTTTTTTATACTCGTTTTCAGCTCAAGAACCGTAGTAAAATAAGTACGACTTCTCGCGGAGCATAAGTCATTTCCCTCTTTATGCTGAGAATTGAGATATACGTAGGTGCATCTTAGATGGAATATATATGTTTCCTTATCAAGACGAACACGTTTCAAACGCCAAAAGCATTGCTTCTGCCTCCGACAACCAAATCTCGTAAGAACTATTCCTTTATTCTTGCTTCATCCATGACTTGAACCAACACGCTCTTCTCGCAAGCAGAACTATTTCGCACGGCGTATGAACATTGAGCAGAACTTCCTTTTTGCTTGAGGTGTGTAAACGGGTATAGGCGAGCTGGTGTTTGTCAGCTCGTTGCAAAAGACTGTGCTAGAGCTACGAAATGGAAGCGTTGCCTCCCACCGTACTTGTGCGAAGGAGCAAAGCTGTAGACGCTGGCAGTCTTGTTGTTCAGTCTTTTCTAATTGAAGCCATACGGAAGGACGGCTACGGAGTTCTCTACGGATAGTGATTGGTTGGAAGGCAAGCAAGTGTTGCCGAAGATTACACGAGCAACATACATGTCACACATCATTTTTTTTTTTTAAATTTTGGTCTTTTATTGTAGTTCCTTATGGAAAGTTTTCTCCGAAACAAAAAGTTTAAAACAGGGAAAAGGAAATATCGGTGAACCTCCCGAAGTCATCCTTTCTAACCACTAACAGGCGTTTCAAGGAGCCGGCTCCTGAGATGCACCCTAAAAGTTTTTGGAGGAGTAGTGACTGCAAGCAGCTTGTCTGGAGCCTGTGTCTGATCTGTCAGTGCGAGAAAACACTTTTCGTACCATCCAGTGATATGATCGCTAGAACTTTTTATGAGCCTCCGAGGTATAGGGGGACCTATTATTCTTCGCATAGAGCAATACGTCCAAATGGCTAAAAAAGTTCCTAATTACTGCAATTAGAAGAAACAAGACAGCTTCCAAAACTAATTGAAACATTTTCCCCTTAAAATCGACAGCACGTAGGAAAGAGCTTAAAAATATATCCTTGATCTTCAAGAAATGTCCGTGAATGTGCCCAAATGACAGCGGCTGCTATATTGCAAGCGCATTCAGTCTCAATTATTTCTCTTATTGTGCGAATGCAGAAGTCTGTTAGTTTGGGAACACGAGAGTTAATTTCTAAAGCGCGAAGCATATGTACGTCGAAACCGTACGATCCGACGTCCGACCAGGCAATACGACGGTCGGAGTCGAGGGTTTTCGACGCTCTCCGATGCTACGAAAACCCTCGCCTCCCAAGGTCATTCGGGCAGTCCGCACGTCGGATCGGAAGGTTTCGTCGTACATGTGTTTCGCGCTTTAGAAGAAAGTGGGCGAAGCAGTTTGAGCCTTAGGTAATTTAACCACCGAGATTACTTTGTTGTCTGTGTTGCATTACAGTTCAAGTCAGTAATTAATTATAAAAGGGCCAGTTAGACAAGCTCCAACCAATCAGAGCACTTTATGGCATAAAATCACTATTATCAGGACAGTTTTTGAGTTGCGACTCGCAAGGCCTGTCTTTGGAAGCAGCAAAATTGTTTTTTTTTTTTCTTTTAAAGGTAATTTTCCGGGTATTTTTTCGGACGTATTGCTTAAATAAGGTTGTAGACCGGTTCCAACAAGTTCATAGGAACGCGGCGCCATAATTTTTCACTTTCCAAAGGAAGTTTACGAGGCCATGGAGCTGCTCAATATGCGCGACACTTGTCGACATTTTCCCCAATCGCTCAATGCTTTGCGCTCTTAGTGAGTGATTGACTATTTCCAAAACAGTCTCTAATCCACAATCGCATCTGCTTTATTTCCACTCAGTGAAACCCCAATTTCCTGATCATCGAACCTATCGATATAGGAACCTTCTAAG
>NW_024609883.1:78664704-78789721 GCF_016920785.2 Ixodes scapularis
CAAGGTAATTCTGGTTTGTCCGCACTTCGGATCGGAAGGTTTCGTCGTACATGTGTTTCGCGCTTAAAGCGCGAAGCATATGTACGACTAAACCGTACGATCCGACGTCCGACCAGGCAATACGACGGTCGGAGTCGAGGGTTTTCGACGCTCTCCGATGCTACGAAAACCCTCGCCTCCCAAGGTCATTCTGGCAGTCCGCACTTCGGATCGGAAGGTTTCGTCGTACATGTGTTTCGCGCTTAAAGCGCGAAGCATATGTACGACTAAGGGCCGGTTGCACCAACGTCGCTTAGCGCAAAGCGGAGCTTAGCCGGAAACTTAAGATTGGTTTCGGTTTTGTTCGGTTGCACCAAACTCGCTTATCGCTAAACCTAGCACTAAACTACGCTTAACTTAAGCGCCCAACATTGGGCGCTTTGCTTCTGGTTGTTTCTTAATCCTGGATTAAAAACATGGCGGCTGGTTTGTCACGGTCGACGCGGTGGACGAAATTGGTTGTGCAAAGTGTTTTAGGCTACATCAGCGTGAAAGTCTCGACAAAATGACTTTCGATTGTGACAAGGATGCAAGATATTGTCGCGTGAAGTGTTTATCGACCCATGTTTTCAAGTTGGCTCTCCACTTTCAGGGCGTGTTAGCCCTAACCGAGAAACGTACGGAGCTGTGGGGCTCACGTCTGCATTCCCGTTGGTTCTTCTGTCAACGAGCTTATTCGTATGTACTTACTAATTTTCGCATAGCTGTAACGTATTGTTATTTACCACCTTGTTTATTTACACTTGCAGCGCGTATCCTTCAATCTGATCAGCGCGTTGAATAGTGGCAGTACATGATCTCGGCGATCAGCTGATTGTCGACACCTCTGCCGTTTGCATTAGATTGCGGCGCTTTTAAGTAATAAAACAGCGAAAATTCAATTTCTTTCGTTTTCTGAGTTTTGAGACAATCTTCAGTGAATTTTCCTTATCTCGCGAGTAGAATCTTGGCTTCAGAAAACTGTATCGTTCCATAACTGTAACTTTTTTGGTGATCGCATTTTTTTATATACTTTGCTTTATATCTTTCATTCGTTTCCCGAGAACGAGTACTGTTGTTTCCGAGTTGTGCTCTGTGATGGTGTTTTCCCTTTACTTTTGTCGTTTGTTGTCATTGTGACAATGGTTGAGACTATATACCGGAACACGTTTTCAATAAAATTCAGTTGAAAGTTGCGCCTTGTTGTGTCCTCCGTAACTTTTTTGGTGATCGCGATTTTTTAGGAATATTTTGCTTTATATCTTTCATTCGTGGCGACGACAAATCGTAACGACTACTATGTTAGATTTGGTCATTGCTGTATCGGGGCAGGCTGGGGCAGGTGATGCGAAGAGACGACCGTTCTTATCGGCGCGATGTGATGTACTAGTGGGAGTTTTTTTTTTTTTTTTTTTCTGAACTCGACATCGTGAAACTGAAGTCCCTTTGAGGCTGCAGCGGATGTTCAACGACGGTACAGTGCAGTTCTGTCACCTTGCTGATAGCAACGAGTACCGTCGATGCAAGGTCTCGTGACCTGACCTCTCGACGACTTCTATTCGACGATTTCCGGGCATTTTCGCAGCTGCCGTGGCGAGTTCGTCACTGTTTTGAACTTCATTGGTCTCAGGCTTGACTTGGTTTTAGTAGTCATCTTACCTGCCTACTTATATCCATGATGTTTTGTCTTCAGCGATGTAGTGAGTAGAGTGTCCTTCTCGCGTTCGGTGAGTTTTGGGGCCCCCGATGGCTCCTTCGCCTCAAAATGTGAGCACGAAAACTACTACCACTGTCAAAATATCCTGTTATCAACCGATATTAAACACACAATCACAGATGTAAAGAGCATTCGTGTTTATTTGAAGCTTTGACTTCTGTTATTGCAAGTTAAACGAAAAAATGATTGAATTTGGAGACCTTTAATTTGTTAGTCACCGAAGAAATACAGCCAAAAGCAGACGCCGACGACGACTACTACGGCAGTTTTTCTTTTTTTTTTACATCACGTGATTTCTCTCCGCCAATCGTATTCGTCGCTCTGAGCGTTCCCTAGTTTGCTCTGTTTGTCCCTACATTCCCTACGCAAATCCAGCGTTTAGCTAGGGGCGCGTCTGTAAAGCCGGCTTAACGTTGGTGCAACCGGAATTTAAACCCGTGCTTACTACCTAAGCTCGGTTTAGGGCGCTAAGCCGGCTTAGGAAAGCGCCGCTTTGGGTTAAGATAAGCGACGTTGGTGCAACCGGCCCTAAACCGTACGATCCGACGTCCGACCAGGCAATACGACGGTCGGAGTCGAGGGTTTTCGACGCTCTCCGATGCTACGAAAACCCTCACCTCCCAATGTCATTCTGGCAGTCCGCACCTCGGATCGGAAGGTTTCGTCGTACATGTGTTTCGCGCTTAAAGCGCGAAGCATATGTACGACTAAACCGTACGATCCGACGTCCGACCAGGCAATACGACGGTCGGAGTCGAGGGTTTTCGACGCTCTCCGATGCTACGAAAACCCTCGCCTCCCAAGGTCATTCTTGCAGTCCGCACGTCGGATCGGACGGTTTCGTCGTACATGTGTTTCGCGCTTAAAGCGCGAAACATATGTACGACTAAACCGTACGATCCGACGTCCGACCAGGCAATACGACGGTCGGAGGCGAGGGTTTTCAACTCTCTCCGATGCTACAAAAACCCTCGCTCCCGAAGGTCATTCCGGCAGTCCGCACTTCGGATCGGAAGGTTTCGTCGTACATGTGTTTCGCGCTTTAGAAGAAAGTGGGCGAAGCGGTTTGAGCCTTAGGTAATTTAACCATCAAAATTACTTTGTTGTCTGTGTTGCATTACCAGTTGAAGTCAGTAATTAATTATAAAAGGGCCAGTTAGACAAGCTCCAATCAATCAGAGCACTTTATGGCATAAAATCACTATTATCAGGACAGTTTTTGAGTTGCGACTCGCAAGGCCTGTCTTTGGAAGCAGCGAAATTGTTTGTTTTTTTCTTTTAAAGGTAATATTGCGGGTATTTTTTCGTACGTATTGCTTCAATAAGGTTGTAGACCGGTTCCAACAAGTTCATAGGAACGCGGCGTCATAATTTTTAACTTTTCAAAGGAAGTTTACGAGGCCATGGAGCTGCTCAATATGCGCGACACTTCTCTACATTTTCCCCAATCGCTCAATGCTTTGCGCTCTTAGTGAGTGATTGACTATTTCCAAAACAGTCTCTCTAATCCACAATCGCATCTGCTTTATTTCCACTCAGTGAAACCCCAATTTCCTGATCATCGAACCCATCGATACAGGAACCTTCTAAGAAGTATCATAAAGTGTACGATATTGTATTGTATAAGGTAGTGAGATGTACATATTGTTGTCATTGTCGCTACCACCTCCACCATCGTCATCATATTCAGTACTATGATCATCATTAGGGGCCTCATGAACCGCCGTAGCCCTAGCCGGTCTTCCAACTTTTTGACTGGCTATACACAGTGGAAGACGAGCTGCCACACAAATAATTTCGTCTCCTTTACTTGTCTTAGTCTATCACAAAGACGTTCCTCACCTGACACTAAGGTCAGTCCACAAATCCTTTGTTGGTACGAAGTGGCGTCACAAGGGGGGGGAGGAGGTGGAGGGTAGGGGGGCGCACCGGGTGCAGCGCTCAGGGGGGTGCAGCTGGGCAGTAAAAGGGGCTGAAAGGGGGAAGGAGTGAGAGGGGGGGAGGCGTGTTCGCGTGGGGCTACGAGAGCAGGTGGGGGGGGGGGGGGGAGGGAGGTCACGACGGGTCACCGTCTCGGGTGCCGCTGACCCTAGTGACGTCACTGTGTACGATTTTTTCTTGTCTAGATTGTGCCGGCGTATTCATCGAAGCCATTCATGACGCCGATGAACCGATTGCTCGAGCGTCGCCTTGTCCTGGTTCCGAACGAATGCCGGAATTCCAGAAAAAAAAAATATTGCTGGCGGTAGCTCCGTTTTGTTCCCGACTTTTACGGCTGGACCATTTTAAAGCTCGAGTGAGCGGACACACTACATTGCGAACACGGCCCCAAAGAACACAAAACATAGCCTAACCGCGACGAAAGCCTCCAACATGGATTCCGGCGGGTTCCGGTGAGATTTACGAACCGGTAGTGGCGTTGCATCATGGTCTCGTTCAAGAACCCTGTACGATAAAACCGAAACTAACCTGCAACTTTACTGGTCCACCTTCTTGATCTCGCGTTCGATTATTATTTTGATAACTTGACCGTGTTTGCCACTTGGGGTAGGTCAAGCGGAGATCCACAAACGATGACGTCATACCCAGGCCTCTGTCCCTAGGGGGTATTTCTTGGATTTGTGACGACAATGACGTCATGACCTGGTTTTGCTCGGCGGGCATGTTGTTCGGCGTCGTTAGCGTTCGCTTGTGCGTCCCGGGTATATACACTTGGTAGTTGTCTTTAATCTGCGACGAGATTGAAGCTCAGCCTATTTCGGCGCGACGGTCACGCTCAGGATGCTAAGACCTTGCCGGCCTTGCGCTCGCCGCCGCGGTCGCTGATAACGCAGGAGGAAATCAGCTGTACGCAAGCCCCCGTCGTGTCAGGTCGTGCGTCTATAAGGTCACAGCGCGGGCCGCATCGCCCAACGCCCTATTCTTACGCGCTGTGTCGCTTATTTCCTTTTTTATTTTGTTTTTCTAGTATCGCACATTAGGATCTTTGCCACAGGATGGGTCGCGCAGGACGCCTCTTTTTATATTCTCTGCTCTAAAGTCGCTTTCATTACGTCATCAATGACGTAGATGTTTTTTTTTTATGGCCTTATCTTGTTTTTAGTTATTTCATGCCCGAAACTTTATTTCAAATACTACAGACACACAAGCCCTGGCAAGGTTTTAGAACACACAAAAAAACAAAAATCTGGTCTCGGAAAAAAAAAAATTACCTTTTTTCGTAAGCACGTTTTTAAAATGTTGCTCGTTAGCAACATTGGACATTTGCGGCACTACTTCACGACGAACAAACGAAAGCAGTTACGACATGGGAAAAGACCTAGAGACATTTCGAATTTTGCACAGTAGAGAAATGTATAACCGAATTCGTAATACCTGCGCCGGTCTTTCTTCTCACAGTTTTGAGGTCTCCGGTGTACGCCGTCGTATGCGCCACATCCACTGTCGGCTTTGGTTTTGAAGGACGAGTGATCCATTTTGAAGATGCATTTCGATCTGCCGCAGCTAGCGCAGGTAGCATCGCCCATGCGACAGAGGGCGCTAAATTTATTCAGCCGCACGTGGTACGTGAGAAAATGAATAATTCTCGAGTTGTATTCTGGGCAATGCTGGACATCAAGAGGTTAGACGCGGGGTTCTCAACCACGCGGCCCGCGGGCCGCATGCGGCCCGCAGGCAACCGGTTACGAGTCCCGTTTCCGACACCTCGAGCGCCAGAAACGGAATGCGCCATAGTGCATTCCGTTTTCCGTTTCGAGCGAAAATCGGAATCTCGCCGATTCCGATTTTCACTCGAAAAGTAGGTCTGCTCTTTTAACGTATTCAAATAGTTTATACTTATCTATGTTCATATTCCACTTGTTTTGCTTCATTATTTGCTTCCCAGCTTTTTGTAATGTACAACGATTCCGCTCCTAGGCTGCAAGCGCGTGCTATTCGTTGAAGGATGCATTTCGGTTGCGCGAGCCCTCGATCAGCTGGAGCAACTGCGAAAGGTAAAGTTAGGAGCTTGAGATTCTCGCCTTAAAAAAATATCACCATTAAAAGTACTTGTTCAGAGTGTTATAATAAAAATCGTCAGGAAAGCAAGAACTGTCAAATTAACTGATCTTTTTTCTGTAACAACCATGTTGAATGTGGTATAATTCCTGTGTGAATTGAGCAAGGGGTACAACAGTGTACTTGCTGTCTTGTTGCATTAAAAATGCCAGCACGTCGGCGGGGCTGTGTCATTTTAATTCTTGCTATCACATCAGGTCAGGGCCTCAAGTAGTCATATAAACAAATAAAATGTAATGATGTCACTGGCACAACTGCGAGTTTACAAAAAGCATAGAGCATGAGGTCTAAACTCTCGAACCCAGCATTCGATTAGCGTTATTAATAACGTACTCAACATGCATTTGCCAGAACATATATGAGGTTATGTACACATTTAAGTATTTATAAGAAGAGACAGAAAGTAAGGAAGACATCTTCGAGAGCATGAGAAGAAAGAAAATTACATTTACGCGACACTCTCATGGCCTTGCATTTAGTCGTGTTAAGTTCCATCCCCCATAACTCACACCATTTTGAAACATGTCAGTTTGTAGATTCAGAACATCCGTGGCGTTAGTAACTTTTCTGTAGATAACACAATCGTCAGCGAACAAACTAATTGAAGAAGAGATCGAATTCGGCATGGTTAATGTCAGTTTGTAGATTCAGAACATCCGAGGCGTTAGTAACTTTTCTGTAAATAACACAATCGTCAGCGAACAAACTAATTGAAGAAGAGATCGAATTCGGCATGGTTAATGTCAGTTTGTAGATTCAGAACATCCGAGGCGTTAGTAACTTTTCTGTAAATAACACAATCGTCAGCGAACAAACTAATTGAAGAAGAGATCGAATTCGGCATGGTTAATGTCAGTTTGTAGATTCAGAACATCCGAGGCGTTAGTAACTTTTCTGTAGATAACACAATCGTCAGCGAACAAACTAATTGAAGAAGAGATCGAATTCGGCATGGTTAATGTCAGTTTGTAGATTCAGAACATCCGAGGCGTTAGTAACTTTTCTGTAGATAACACAATCGTCAGCGAACAAACTAATTGAAGAAGAGATCGAATTCGGCATGGTTAATGTCAGTTTGTAGATTCAGAACATCCGAGGCGTTAGTAACTTTTCTGTAAATAACACAATCGTCAGCGAACAAACTAATTGAAGAAGAGATCGAATTCGGCATGGTTAATGTCAGTTTGTAGATTCAGAACATCCGAGGCGTTAGTAACTTTTCTGTAAATAACACAATCGTCAGCGAACAAACTAATTGAAGAAGAGATAGAATTCGGCAAATCGTTAATATAGATGAGGAACAATAGCGGACCTAATACAAAACCTTGTGGTACTCCAGAGTTGACTAGGGCGAGTGGTGACGTTTCATCGTTAGCGGTTACAAACTGGGAACGATGAGTGAGAAAACAAGTAATCCAGGACAGATTATTTGCGTCAATGTTAAGACTGTTAAGTTTCAATAGCAGCACCGTCGATTTTTATACACACCATGACGCACCGTCGAATTCGTCGCTCGCTACTGATAACGTTGGTCGTAGCGTCAGGAATAGGAACCAAAAGAGGGCGCCACCGAGGCGTCTAGTGGCCAATAGGAAGAGACCTTAATTCCGCTTCGGATGACCGTCGTGCGAACAGATATGTAAATATCCGCGATATCATCTCCGATCACGGACCACAGTTCGCAACCACCGGGCTATCGATCGCCAAGTGTCCCCATGGGATTTGGAGCAGCAACCACCGCGGCGAGCAATTTATAAAACAAGTTGCGCAGTCGGTGAGCGTAAGCCCCGGCGAAGGCGGCGCAATGTAGGCCGGATGAGGGGGGGGGGGGGTGTTTCGAAGGCCCGGATCGAGCGAAAATCGAGAACGGAAAGAACTCATGTCACACGCCCCCCCCCCCCCCCCCCCCCCCCCTCCTTAAAAAAAATGGGAGGAAGTATAGAAGGCTAGGTCGTCACTCGTCAGGTCCCGAGAAACGGAGATGTAAATTATATGAGCGCAAACTTGTTGCATCACGCAGAATCAGCGATGTTTCGGAATCGAAACTCGAGAAAATGAGTGAGAAGTAACTCCACTGCAGTTGCTGTTTCGGTTTGCCATTCATGTGTGGCTTTCTTTCAGTTATGTCTTCGTTGATTATGCGGCGCGAACTTGTTTTTCTTTTTTATGGGTGTTTGTGTTTGTGCGTTGTGTGTGTGTATGTAATTCTACTTTTGAAGGAGCCCCAAAAGGGGCTAACGCTATAAATAAATAATAAATGTAAAATGAATAGAAAATTTACGATATGAAATTCTCACCAGCGACCTTTATATCTCCGAAGTCCCATAACGCACGGAACGCGATATTTGAGGTCATATGTTATTAGATTCGATGAAGACATCAAACAGTCGTTTCCAGGAATGAAGAACCGAGTGTTTATTCATCAAAAATTTACGATAGGCCCCCTGACGTCAATCTTCCCCCTATGTTTAGGGAGGAGGGGGGGGGGGGAAGAAGCAGGTCACGTGACCCCATATCACGTGACCCGACATCACGGTTTGAAGTCACGATGTCGCGTGATGCCGTGATGTACGTGACCATATTTATCAGCTTGTCCGAGGTCGAAAGTCACGCTAGATCTGGCGGCTGATGTCTCGACCGCCAAATTTAGCGACCACGTGACAGTTTTTTTTTTCTTTTTTCCGACGCTCTTTTGTAACGTTACGCCCACCTCATGGAACTGTTTTTTTTTTTTCAGTTGTTTTCATCGTGGAAATTTTTTTTTTTTTTTTTTTAGTAGGAAAACAGTAATTTGGATTGGGTGACGGGTTTGGGGCTGCTTTGGGTCAAGAGATCCGAGTAAGTCAAGACATAACATGTCACGGGTCTGCCGGACCGAGATGTCCCAAGAGTCGAGAGATCCAACGTGTCAAGAGGTCCAATATTGGACCTTTTGACGTCTAAGCCAAAACGGCTCTCGCCGTAAAAAAAAAAAAAAACAAAAAAAAAACAGCTAGTTTTTGCTTGTTTTGTTTAAAAGAAAGCAAAAAAAGTTCTTGAAAAAAAAAAAAAAAAAAACGAGCTAGAGGGGAATTCTAGCGTATTTTTATCCCGTCAATCTGATTATCACGTTCGTCTTCCCCGAAGATGTATAACTATCAACGCAATACAATACGAAAAACCTCCGACCAGTCGTTAAGTCATATACTGAGGGCTTAAAGTCTGGGGGGTCTCAGGGGGTCTCGAACCCCCCCCACCAATTTTAACGGATGGCCTGAAACCCTCCTCCACAGCCGCAGCATTAGTGAAAGCAAAATCATATCTTGCAATAAAATCGGTTGTTAAAATCGGTTGTTTTCAGGGATGAGACATTTGGGGATTAGCTATTTCAGGGATGCAGGTGCAGCGTGGGCAGGGTCAGCAGAGGGGTTTATTCTATGTGTATGTAATACATCTCGTCAGACCCCCCCCCCCTTACGTTCTTGTAGGGACCCCCCTCAACTTACGGTTGGCCACCAAACGCGTGTCGCTCGTGTGGGCAGCGCATGCAATGTACCTCTTGCCGAATTACCTGAGCATAAAAGAGAATGGTGGGAACGTAGGTGCACGCGCTGCGCGTGCTGGCGTCCGCAGGTGTGACTGCTCAAAAGCAAACATCTAAAACCAATGGCACTTCGAACGCGCGTTCCAGAAACGCTTTAGTTTGGTTATTTACTTCAAATCTTTTGTATAAAGAAGGCCAGCGCGGCCAGCGCTTCCACCTACCTTTCAAGCATTCTCTTTGATGCTTGAGTAGACTAGCCGCGCTGCAGAACCCAGGGATCCTGGGTTCAGTCCCCACCCCTGCCTGTTTCGGTCTGGATGAGCATCGTACCGGCGTGCGGTCGTGTACCACCACTGCGTGGTTCACGTTAAAGACCTTAGGCTAGCGATTGTACTGCACTGGCTAAACTGCTCAACCACAGCGAGTGATTCTTCGCAGCTTTGCAATGGCTGACCAACTACTCGCTGAATAAATATCCACACAACCCCAATTATTATGAATGGATAGCCTAGCGAAAGGTATATTGCAAGCTTACCAGCTATTTTCCCCCGCACTGACACCAGTTGTGAGGTATTTTTCGGCCTTTTTTGAAAATAGCAGGATTGCGCGTGCATAGCTTTGATACCCGATGAAAATACGCGAGAGCGGAGATCCCGAAAATTCTAGATATGATGTTACGCTCCGGGAAGGAGGGCCTTCGGCGGTATTGTGACAATGATGTAATGCAGCTTCCGCGCACCAAACTTAAAAAGATAATCGCGATATGCGTGATCCTGGAGGCCGAATGAAGACGATTTCAGTGTTTTCCTTCAAATACAAGACCGCTTCATTTTCCCTTTGGCTGTCAGTCACCTTATAAAAGCACATTTCCGTTTTTTTTTTTTTTTTTTCTTTCTCGGTTGTAATATATTACTAAAGTTCTTTTTAACGTAGTGGAACGATTATTATTAGAGATTTTATCCTGTGTTAAGGTTGTAGGCGGTTGTAAGATACGTTTTTTCTTTTTTTTTAATTGTTGACCAATCATTTTTTATTTTCTAGAACTGATGTACGTCTTTGACCGCTTCGTACAGCGCCGTTGATTCTGCATAAAATGAGTTTCTTTTTGCATAATCATGGATCGCTAAATTTGTCAGTGTCAGGCGGAAAGAAAATTATTATTACTATTATTATTATTATTGTTACTATTATTCGCGTTCAGTCTCAGCGTTACCTATATGTTTGTTAGCATTACGTTTGCCGGTTTTATTTTGAAGACATAGCGGTCTCTTTTGGCGCCTTACTGGTGGTGTGACTAAGGATTTTGCTAAACATCAAGATAGAAAAGAAAAAGAAAGTAAAAAAGGAAGAAGAGGTCAACAAGACAGGTCAGCATAAGATGGCTTCAAATATTAGAGGATGTAAACGCAGTGGCCTCAGTAAACGTAAATATCATTACAAAGTAATAAGAAACAAAAAGTAAAGGAACGTTAATTTTTGCATTTTCGCGCAGGAAACGGCAGTAGAGGCGTCTCCTTAGGAATAGGTTCGTGACGGCTAAAAACTAAAACTGTTGTAAGAAAAAAAAAAAAAAAAAAACACAGGATACATTTTATTACAGTGTGTCTTTATTTCTTGCGTCAGCTTCCGAGTCGACTGAATATGATCTTATGCAGAGTGCAGAAAAAAGAGCTACAACAACAAAAAAAGAAATTATGAAAAGCAAACGCTAAAACCAGGTCACTCGTCACTGACTTTCGCAAGGCCATGCATCAGCTCCGCCCACAAGAGAAACATGTGAGCTGTACGCACCCTACACCTCGCTGTAACCTTTTTTTTTATTATTATTTCATAGTGATGCAGGGCTCCTGCATGTAAGGCTTTTTCTTTATTTCTTTTTTGTAAATATAAATGCGAGGCCATCGCCCTGTGGGGCATCTCTGAAAATATATATTTGGCTGGGTATCTTTTCAAGAACGAATTTTGCTGCTCGGCGGGAAACACGGCGTCTACACTTTTTACCACCCTTTGGGCCTATAGCCATTATAAGGGTTGCGGCATTCGTCGATGATAATAACACAGTCCATCATGATGCAAGAAGTGTGAACATAATCAGCCTGCCCTGCGTTTCTTCACCTGACAATAACTACTGCAATAAAAAAAAAACGCGTTTGTTTTGCCGTTTTCCACTTTCCAAGCAGTGCAGTATATGTGAGTTTGGCATATGAAGTCATTAGTTATGTGAACTCCAAGGTATTTTTATGAAAAACGCGAGCTCCCCGGCCCGAGTCCGGCCCGCGGGCCGGGCCGGGCTCAGGCCTTTTGGCTGGCCCGGGCCCGTGCAGTGCTCTAATCCCTCAGTCGTCGATACCAGTTCGTTCTTCTCCAACGACCTTCTCATCTCGTTCCAGCGACCTTGGCACCAGGACTCAACTTTGAAGGAACACCCAGAAGCTGCAAGCAACCCGTTTGCACGGAAAAAAAAGAAAAAAAAAAGAGAAGAAACTTTATTTTTAGCTTCCCGAAAGCCACTGCTTGGGGAAGGAAGAAGCAGGCAGCAGGGAGCCAGCCGACAGCGCGGCAGCAGATCCCAAGGCGAAACACTTCCCGACCGCCATGTGCCCCTGCAGGAGGGTGAACCAACTTGGAGAGGCGTTTCAGCTGCCATGTCGGCCTCTCCATCGCCCGTCTTTCCTCCCCCGAATACACAGAAAGGGCATAAACGCTCACAGAGTGGAAGGAGCGACCGAGGCCTGTAGGGGGGGTATCATCTGTCCACGAAGTCAAAGGCTCGTAAACTAAAACCGAGTTTAACCGGCCGAGGGGTGCCGGCAAGGCACACAGCAGATAACTTTCTCGGCATTGGATCCGTCGCCGTGCTTCGCCGTACGGGTAGATGACCACTTAAAGCCCGAAGAATGCGTGCTTTACAGGGCTCAGGAATTGCCTATAGTCCTAGGTGACTGTCATTACTTAGGAAAGACGAAAATTGCTAACATTAATGGACGAAGAAAATCACTGTGCTCTGTTCACCACTAAGCTGACAGGGAGGTGGAAGCTACGTGGTCGTTGAACCAGTCGTCAATCTTTGGCCACGTGGTCAGGCTCTCGCCCGTACGCACGTGCAGAGGGCGGGGTCAGGTGTTAAACGGAGACAGCTGATTGGCCCGCGGCGAGCGCGTAGCTCCCAACGCACTGTCTAAACGGAGTATACGCCTTTTCCGCAAGGGGGCAGCCACCTCGAATATGTCGTCACTTCTGGTATCCGTTAAAACGTGGTTTTGATCCCTCCACGCCGCTGGAAGGTGTTCACGAGAAATGCGAGTTAGGAAGTTTAAGATCGCGTTTTCCTGGAACGATACAGGGAGCTCACGCTGTTACTTCGAACCATGCTGCGAAGTCTGCCCCAGGTTGTTGTTTTTGTTTGTCGTCAACTCAAGAACAACAAAATCAGCAACAAACTGAACCAGGGCCGTACCCAGAAAAAAATTTCGGGGGGGGGGGGGGGGGGGGGGGGTTTCGGGGACAACGGCGGCCATTTTGAAAATGTCTATTGTCTTATTTTTGCCTATGAATCATGTGCATCGGTGGCATATAATGGAGAGTTACAGCAAACCGGAGAACCGGTCCCGGTTTGGTTCCCGGTAGCCGACCGGCGCCACTGCGCGTGCGCAGAGGTGGAGATTAAAATCGGCTGGCTGCCAGTGCACCGACCAGGGCCGTACCCAGAAAAAAATTTCGGGGGGCTCAGAACCCCCTATCCCCCCCACCCCCCCCCCCCCCCCCCTGATTACGGCCCTGAACTGAACGGTATTGGGCCCCCGTGAATGATTTGGTGAAACTCTTACTTCCTGCGGCCACGCGACACTTCATGAAGCGAACGCTCCAATCATAACGATGATAACCTCTCCACTAGAAATGAAGAAGTCCCTGGGTCGATCCCAGGACCAGGCAGATTTTTTTTCGGTCGCGCACCAGTCATTTATGGCTGTGCTTGGAGATTTTTGTTTGTCCTTTGTTCCCCCTCTCCGGGGATTATTATCGTCATTCTCGTCCAGCTCGCTTGCACCTTTGCATTAATCGTATTATCATCACTCCAATCACTGACATCTGAAGAACCGCAGGACGTGGCTCATTATGTATTCACGCTTTTCGCTTCGTGATCGGTTCTTGGACGCTTTTTATCGGCTGATGCCGTAATCTGATTGGCTGCGGAGTAGTAATGAGATGTCCATGATGCGCCACGCCCCACGTTTCTTAAGTTGTCGGTGACTGTAGTATACGTGGAAAGCAGAAGGACAATGTATTCTTTTTTTTAAAATAAATTTCGAGGGTTTGAATTATTCCAACACCAAGGAAAAACAAAACACGAGTGCCTGCTCCTTGTGTGCGTTCACTGAATAATAAAGCAACAAAAACAACAACAAAAAAAGTATGGGACGCCATATTTTCGTTAACGTTTGTCACCGGGGGCACTCTCCATCATTTACGAAGCTGGTCGATTTGTTGAATATCAGTGCCCCTCTGGTTAACTGTGATGGAAAGTTATAGTCACTTGGTTGACCCATCGGAGAAATTCTGGAAGACAGCACAGCATACTGGAAGCACTCCGCTGCGCTAGATTGCTGAATGCTATATATAAACAATAAAACAAACATTATTCTTGATTGGTTTTATCCCAAAGCGGCTTCAATGAGCCCGCGGTACAGCCAGCCCACGAAAAAAGCGCAAACATGACTTCATAAAAACCAGACATCTTCCCTGCCCTATCTTCTCTCTCTTTCTCTATCTCTCCCTCACAAATACACACACACACGACTTTTCCGATTTTACCCTCGTTCAGTTGGTTATCTTACGCTTTTCTTTCTTGACGCCGTAGCCCTGTCCCTGGTGTGCCAATGATTCCCAAGGCTGAAAGGGGGGGGGGGGGGGGGGGGGGGAAAGGGGGCCGAGTTGTTTTTTTCCCGAACGGGAAGCCCTCTTGCTCCGTCGTCTTTCCGGCTTTGGGCCGGCTCGTCCGTCTCTCCGCTCTCCCTCGCACAAGTTGCCCTTGGAAGGGACCGGGCGAGGATCATAAACAAGTCGGCGGCGGCTCTGTGTTTGTGCGGAACCCGAAGCCGATTCGGGGTTGGGGGAGGTTTTGCGGGACGCCGTCCTCTTCCTCGCCAAGAGGTTCAACGACCGCGAAGGAAGACTTTTCGAGAATGTTCCGGTTGCTGGACGAGAGGCCTCGAGATTGCTTCGGCACGGGTCGAGTGTGGTCGTTTTGTGAAGGTGAAAATTAGAAGAGAATGGGCTCAAGCATGACCTCCTATGTACAGAATAAAGGAGGCTATGGCTCAAACTAGTGTCAGCTGAAACGATAACCTCCCCACGGGGCAGCCGCTTTGCAGAGGTGATCGGATTGTCTAAAGCTGTTTGCGCTGCGGCTTGTTTCTATTTTTTTTTTCTTTTATCGAAAAAAATGCTGTGAATGGCTTTTCACCATCCGAGCAGGAGAGGGTTACATCAATTTTCTAAAAGAAAGGATTCAAAATGCCAGTCGTTCATCGTTCGCAAAAAAAAAAAAAAAAAAAAAATTAAACTTCTTTTTTTTTTTTGTTAATGGTTTGACGGCATTTTCGGGTGAACGGCTGCATGTTCTGGGGTTGTCAGCCGATGGGAACTTTCACTGCAGTCAGGGCGACTGTACCTAAGGGCTTTAAAGGGGCCATGCAATGATATTCGCTTGGAATGTTTTTTTCACTTTACACAAGCTTACTGGCACTAGTGGGACCCAAGTATACTCGCTCGCAATGCCATTAACCAAGAAACTCCTTTGTTGCGGTGTAAACTCAATGACAGAAGCGAGCTTCTTTTTTTTTTTTTTTATCTCTCCTTTGCAAGACTTCATGACGTAGCTGAGGGTTCGCAGTACCTTGGCAGTAGCCCAGTGACGATATTTGAATGCGGCTCATAGAGTAGACCCAAGCATCGCGTAAGAATCGATTTGGGCTCGTGATAGTCAGTAGAGAGTTTTAGTAGATCGTTCCCATGACTCCGATAACGATACCGGATACTCAGCCACCGCCTCCCTTGCGCATGCATAGTATCGTTATCGGGGCTATCGGAGGTATCGGAACGATCTACTAAAACTCTCTAATAGCTTGAGAAGCATTCGGATAGCGGCCCGTGTACAATCGCTCGAATGACGACAATAGGCAACCTGCAGACCAGTTTGTTGCTACACGTTGCGCCATCTAGCGGCTGCAAAATAATGAAACTGGGTAGGCCAGGACTACGCGGGTCACGGTGCTGCGGGCGGGCGCATCCAGAAACCACGTGTGAACGGTGCGTTTCGGATAGGCGTGAGCTTTTTTGGAACTGTTTTTCGTAAAAGTAAGTCCCAACTTCATGTCTCTATAGCCCCACCGGGTTCCTGTGGCATCTCGCCTACCCTCCTAGAGTTCCACCAAAAAATAAACGTTGCTACTGCTGCATGAAAGACGGCCACAGTCGCGAAGGTGACTCAAGCGTCGAACTTCACCGCTTCCCCAGCTTACCTTCGAGATGTTAGGAAGCGACACGGCGACAGAAGTGGATTACTGGAGTGCGACGCAACAAGTAAGTGAATTTTACAGAAACTGTTGGGGGAGAAGTGAACGAAAATCTATGTGCGGGCTTGGAAAGTGGTCGGACGAACTCATTTTGCAGAGTACTCGGCAAAATGACATATTTATACAAGTTGTATTATGAGTCGCTTTGACAGCCACATTAGGGAAATACGATAGGAACAATCGGGCCGATTGTTGCTTCGCTGTGACGTGGAGAATCGGGCGATCAGGTCTTCAAGCGAAGGGCCCGTCGGCCCGTTCCGGCACTCTTAATGCCGTTCGGCACGCGTGGTCGCAAACAAAACCTTCCAAACCTGCGAGTTTTCAAAAAGTGGATTTTCGTAGTACAAAGTTTTGTTTGTTTCAGCAACCAAATTTAATGCTGTGTCTGGTAACAAAAGTGACGGCGTGCAGAAAGCAGAATGATAAAGTTTTTCTTTAGAAAAATCTCGTGCGAAGCGTAAATATCCTTCTTACACGTGCACTTTGTTGCCTGTCGCCATTTTACACCAGGCTTTGCAATGTCCGTACGGTTCTGTAGAATGCTTGTAAATACGTGCAAACCCACGCGCTGTTTACACACACACACAAAAAAATCTATGTGCGTGCGCAAAGACTAGATTCGTGTGTAGAAAAGTGTTTGCACATGTGCCCTGCTGACAGCAGCTCCTCCCCAGCGGCGTGATGTCAGAGGGTAAAGTCGGTGTGTATTCGCTCCTCGCGGTCTCGCGGTACGTGTCAGCGGCACATTTGAACCGAAAGAACTTATACAGTATACCGACTCCACCGACTAAAGAAAGCCGTGTCATACGCTGGCTGCCGCAAAGGCGCCAGCGGGAGTTCGGAGTGGCCTACACAAACATGTAAAATGTGACGGTGGCAGCAGAGACAAGCAACTACAGTACACAGGTATGTAGGTAGGCCGCCGCGGCGGAATGCGTAGGGCCGCGATGCTCTCGAGTCAAGGTCCCTCTGTCTTCAGCGTTGACGACAGGGGCGTGCATTTCAACTCACGAGAGAGAGAGAAAGGGGGGGGGGGCGGGGGGAAGGGGGGAAGGGGACTCTTTTGGGGGCAGCGTAAGAAAGCACCATGACCCCCCCCCCCCCCCCCCTTTTCGTGGTCCCTCAGTAGGGGTTCGTCCGGGACGTCAGGTTCCGTGGATGCGTTATGCGGGTCGCCAACTACGAAAGAGACGGACCTGCAGCGGGACTGACAGACGTCCAATAGAAACAGTTGCGGATGCGTTTTTTTTTTGTTTTTTTTTGTTCATTTTGAGCAGTCAGAGAAAGCAGCGTCTGGGTTCGCCGCCGAGGTACATCAATGGTCGCTAGAAATTTAGGTCGTTCGATGAGCTGGTCGGTAACTCCATCAGGTTAAAGACCGACGACCAGTTCGCGCTTTCCACTTTTTCCCCGCCTCCTCCTCTCCCCCTTCTACCCTGTCCACATTTGCCCATTTCCTCCTCCCCCGTGGCGAGGAGGATCTTCTGCCTTACAGAATCTCGACTCTGGTCGTCGGCCTTTAACAAAATCAGTTTCAACAATGTTCAATCCCCGAAACGTAGTTAGCCTTTTGGCAGCAGTGGTTCCGTCCCATCGCACGTGTCTGCCGTGCAGCAGCGACACTAGAGAGGCTCGACGTCCGAGAGCCGTTCGTCGGCCTGTGTTTTGTTTGTGAGGGTCAAGTGTAGCACAAAAGGCTGCTAACAAAATGTATTTTGGGTGTCTCTGAAGTGTGTTTCCTCTCCCTTGTAGAGAGAAGTCATTACAGGCCCAGTGCAGGGGCGGATCCGTAACTCCTTGGGGGGAAGGGGGAGGGGGATTTGTGTGTGCGTGTGGGAGGGGGGATCTAAAGTAGCATAAACAGGACTCCGGTTGCGCCTTTTGTTTTAGCCGCCGCAGAACCACACTGCACCGACGGCCCCTAGATGTGCGCCGCTGCGCCGACTTCTTGGCTCCAAGCCGTGCTTTGAAACCGCCGCCGCGGACTTCAGTCTCGGTTGAAGCGACGGAGCGCTTCTCCAAATTCAGAGTACACTGTGCCTGCTAGGGTGCGACCTACCCTAGTTTGAACCGTCGTCCTTGAGTAGCGAGCCTTCTACCACCTGGCAGGCCGGTAGTCGGTTTCATTTCGGGGGTCTATGCACCCATGTCCATTTGCCCTCCAAGAAGGGATGAGGGGGGGGGGGGGGGGGGGGGGGAGGGCCGGCCAGTGATTTACACAAGCCATTTCATCATTCTTCCTTTCTATTCAATTTTTTTTTTTGGTAGCGCACACAGCGTTATCTAATTGGCTCTCTAAATAATAGGAGCTCAAATTGACAAAGCGCGATTCGATGTTTCATAATGGTTCCCTCACCAAATTAGATACACCGGGTGGGTGCACGGATCGTGCTTACGAACCCTATTCAACGGTTTCCTGCCCTCTCTCGAGCAAAGCTCTTGAGAAACTCTGCGTACATGGCGCATACAAGACGTCGTCAGTAATTTCTGCTACCCTACAAAAAAATGACGCAATTTCCCCACTTTAGCGTTACGATATCCCATACAACATTCATGTACTACGTACGGTGTCTCGCTCGTTCCCCAATCGTCCAGTATGTTTAGACCTTCTATAACAATGCGCGCGTGACTTTCGAAAGATATCTATTAGGTAGTTGTGTGCAATCTGTGATTTCTTTTTATTGTGTTCCTTTGGAGGTATTGAATTATACATGTCCTCTCGCTCTAGAGCGATAAGATCTGTAACGAAACCTGCACGGAATGTAGACGTGCAGCGTCCATAACTCGAGGTATTGCAATGAGACTCTCTTAAAGCCTCGAACGAGCTCCCCTCCAGGCTAACAACCCCGCTTCAATAAACATTTCCCCTCGCTTCGAGGGAGGAAGGAGGGGGATCCTTTGTAAGTATACTTTTGACGAAAATATGGGACTCCGCCGGAAATCTGGCTCACGCCCACAACCTTTTTCTCTCTCTCTCGCTCTCTCTTTTGCCTTCATTTTTTTTTTTTCTGTTTTATCCTACACTAATTTACGATCGTTTTCTTGCCGTGTGTATACTTATATAGTTCTCGCAACCCTGGCTATTTCCCTCGTAAAACACACAAAAAAAAAAAAAAAGAGAGAAAGGAAAATAATGCAAAAAGCGTGCGTGTTTCCTTTCGGGAGATGTGATCTGCTTTGTTGCAATATGTTTGCTTTTGTCTTCTTTATGCTGTTGTCGATTTTGCGTCTTGGGACTCTGGATTGTTTCGGTGTTTTTGTTTCACTTCTAAAATCCGGGAGGACATCATCATATATTGTTTCCGTTTCTCCGTAAAACAGAACCAGCTGTGTTTTACAAGCAGGGTGAACTTTTGCATTTTATCCGTGTGGCTTTTCTTTTCTCTCCTGTAAGTTGGGCGGCCTTTTTGAAGTTACGCTGATTACGATACTGTATAGATATTGATATCGGGGCTAGGGTTATTAATAGAGTACCCTACTCTGAATGTTCAAACCGTCAGGAAATTCGAGCGACGCTATGAACGTCGTTGTCTCTTAATTACCACTAGACGGGGTAAAAACAAATTTGTTTGGTAATTAGTTTATTTTTATTAGTAATAATCCCATTCGAGGCCGTAGTAGGACCGGACAGTTGTTAGCACATACATGCACAGATATTGAGGGCGTAGCACGCCCTAAAATGGTGTGCTACTTTAGGAAGCTATGTGGCTTCCTAAAGTTTTTAAAGAAGATAGCAGGTTTTTTCTGGTTACTTTGGTGTGCGAAGCGCACACCAAAGTAACCAAAAAAACCTGCTGTCTTCTCACTCTGTCGAATCGCTTTTGCTTTTAAAAAATCAGCTGTGATAAACAAAGAAAAAAGAAGCACAAACATTTTACGGCGACTAGCCCTACTCACCAGATCGAGTTATATTTTTTTCTATTAAAATATTTATATCTTAATTTAGGCAATAATTTTAGGCGAACGGAATGTCTCTTTGGATAGGGCTGAATTGTGTCGATATTTAATTGCACTTACTACAAAAGAATAAGAATTAATATACGGAGGTCTGCGCAGCCTACCGATGGACCGTCCTAAACTTTCTACAATATCATACTGTACTCAAAAGCCAAAATAAATATCATTTTCACCTCTCTTTTTATCTGTAATAATAAATTTAGGCATGTTAGCTTGTGCCGCATCACATACGCGGGGTTTAAAAAATACGTTTTCTTTATTTTTTATGTCATATTACATGTTTGAAGACTTTCTAAATAAACGCACATCCGAGGAAAAAAAAAACGTTAAAACTCGCAACACAATTAACTTATTGTCAAAAAAAAAAATAAACGTGGAAATTGGTTATGCATTTCGTTGGACTTCCAAGTATAACCACGGATACAGTTAAAAAAAAAAAAAGCGCGACTTCTTGCTTTTTGCTTCATACTTTTCTTTTTTTCTTATTAGCTAATGTTCTTATATCCTTGGCTGCTAAGCGATAATAGCGCTAAAATTGTGACGCCCCGCGTTTTTTAAAACTTTTCAGTACTAAGTTTGTTCAAAAGAATACCCGGTCACTTACCTACATAGACATACACGTTAAAGGTTCGAATTAAAGAAAACAAATGTTAAAAAAAGGGGAGAGAGAGAGGAGGGGAGGGGGGGGGGGGAGACGTTACGACAGGTTCATAATCTGTTCCGCCGTTTCCGGTCGACATCGCAGACGACGCTGAAGCAATCCAGGAGTCTTGAACCACGCCCTTTAATCAGAGGACCCAGCCGAAGACCGCCACACTCTAGAAGACACAAAAAGCGCCGCCCGATGGCATTCTTCAGCAACGTGTCCCCCTTATCGCACACCTGGCCACCGGGCAGAAAGAGAGAGACACCACCACCCTATGCACCTCCCCGCCGACCTCTCCGGAGCAGACGGCACGGCGCAGACCGTACCGAGATACGGTGACGGTGCGGCGGTTTCCCCTTGAACCGTTATAGGGCTTCGCGATGTTGACAGTTTTAAAACGGGAGATAAGGAACAGCGGCTCCTTGCCCGTGGACTCAGGACGATCGCCCCCTCATTCTGGCACCACGATGTTACCAGGACCCGTTTCGAGTTCGCCAGATGACCCGCGCGCCAGGCGCGGCTCATGTTTAATTTATCTCGAAATATCGTTCACTTTGGGGTTTTAACTTTTTATTGTATTGCGTGTTGCTGTAGAAGAGAGAAATGCGAGGTAGCTTTCGAATTAACAAAGAATCTGAAAGGATCGCTCGTGGGTGGATGTGTGCTCTGGGAAGGACTGGGAGGACCGAAAAGAGCTTGCGCAACATTTGAAATCTTTATAAGAGATCAGCCTAATCTGAGCGCTTGTTTGTCTATTACTAACGTTCTCAGAGTGTGGATGAAAGGCCTTATGAATTATGGAAGTCCTTGCGCAAGAGAGTTGTTCGATATGCATCTGGGAAAAGGAGCAGTCGGCTCGATGATGTCTCGACGCGTGAGCAAACGAGCCTCTGCTATAAGCACGGTATATTTGGATCCATAATTAGAAAATGTGTCATGCAGCTGCTCTCGCCAACCAGCTGGGTCTCAGCTCTATGCCGACACTATTGGGACGTTCTTGCGGCTCTCGTTACTTTAAACTTATATTCGATAAAATTGAGCATGCGGAAACCCTAATTCTGGACGTAATTGGTACAGAAATCAATACGTGTCCTTTTATTTTTGTCATATAACCGGCTTTATTGTATAGAGCTGTCGCGTTCTCCCGTCTCACAAGGCACGCGATTTTAATATCTTATACAATATTGCCGCGGATCAGGCTGTAAGATAGACAGGTGGGGAAACGGCCCGTAGAAGCCTACCGCAGCGCCGTGACCGTATTGTGTACTCGTCTGCTTGCGGGTACCCCCGACTTGCGACAGATGACGCTGCGGCGAGAGGAAAAAAATCGGAATCGGATTTGCGTGGAACTTTATGGGAGAGTACGAAAAATAAACCGAGAGCACGACAGTCCTTCATTAAAAATCCACGAGGAACCATCTCTGTTAGTTTAGCCGGTCGCCATCGGTCGCCCACCCGTAGTGAGAGTTCGCGGTGCTCCACATAGATGGCGCCACAGGAAAAGAGAAAACCGAGGGGGACACAATGCGGTCACTCATTTGGCTCCCGTTTCCCCACCTGTCTATCTTACACCCTGCTGCGGATTCATCCAAGTTCAAGCAGGACTCCGATGAGTTCGGAGCATTTTATTCGTATATCCCGGGAGGCGGAGGCTTCGCAGAAGACGATTGCGCCATACACTGGGTGGTGCGTTTGAGGCTTCCGATGCAATATGCTCGACATCACAAATTTATGCACTTAAAGCTGCATGTTATTTCTCTACGGTGAATATATTGGCGAACAGGATCGTAAGAAAAGCGACGCATTAGAAAAATACTCACTTTTTCGGCAAACTGGTGGCAACGGTGTTGTGGCGATCCTTCTAAAATTTGGGTCTATATGGTGACCGCCACCAGGTCCGTGTGGTTAGATTGGCGTTCACGGATGTTTAAAGGCCGGTTCTCACATGCAGCGAAGCGCTGATGTAGCGCTCCTCACGTGCCGTCAGCTACTTATCGTCTGCCATGAGCAACAGTTTTGACGGTGCGATACAAAGCTGGTGAACGGTCCCATCAGCACGCGCTTAGCGCGAGGTAAGCGCTATGCTTATAGCGCTCCGCTGCATGTGGGAACAGGCCTTTACTTCTTCACGTGTAGCCTATGTACCAACTTTTTGTTTTTTCATTGAGGACAAAATACAAGGTGAAACGATCTTTAGCAGGTCGCTTTTGCAGCCAGGATACAGCGGTCAAAAGCAGCCGCTTGTAGTGAAGTTGCATGTTCCCCTGATGTTAAGGCGTTTTCGAGATGGTCGATCGTTTCGATGACTTCGAATCTGATATCGACACCCGATACTCCGCCGACACCCTTGCGCATGCATCGTGTTGTTAGCAGATATATCGTTATTAGAGTTATCGGAAGGATCTATACTAAAACTCTTTATTGTGAATACAAGAGAGGATCGCTAAAACCCACTTTGGCTCCCGCGCTATTGTCAACGTGCTGGACCAAAAGCGCCGCTGTCATTGGCCTTCCAAGATTGGTCAAGCGCTCACCATGGCGTCGGGGGTATATATGATTATTTCTGCTTCATCGACGGAAATCGACAGCGGTAACAAAGCTTCTCGCCACGAATACACTTTAAGGCTGGTTAAAAAATTTGCAACGGTTGCGTTCGCGTGCCACCGAAACGACAGTAAGGATCAAAACACCGCAACAAACCTTGACTCATGGATCGCTTCGCGAAGCTACCTCTTGCATCGCTTGCCACGTTGTGCACGGCGAACACTATATTCCCGGTGACTTAGCCGTTACGGTGGTTTCGGTTGCATGCGAAAGCAACCAACGCAGATGTGTTAGCCGGCCTTTATTTGCTCGATTGACTCCACCGGATCATCTCCATCATTCCAAGGCTGGCATGCCCAACACCAATTTACGTTTTTTTGTTCTCTCATTCTCACCACGGGCAACACTGGAATCGTACCTCCCAGCCTCCATCGCTTCCGTCACAAACACCACCCTGTTCAAATCTGCCATTTATAGCACTGTATACTGTAACCCTGCCTATTTTTGTTTGCTTATGTTGTTATATACGAATGCCTTTCTACGCACCCTCTCTGCGTTGCTTCGGCCTTGAGAGTAAATAAAGAAAGAAATTGCGTCGGCTGTGATCGGACTTGGACTGTAACAGAGTATACACATACCACCGTGCACTCGTTTCTGAACCGTACCGGTTGGCAGGTGACGTTCCTTGCTAAAGGCAAGTTGCTAGACATACGTGTTGCATACCTGAAACCTTTATCACGCGGCATCGGGCCACGTGACGTCGATTTCCCCGCTAAAGTTAGTGGGGAAACTGAATTGGCGTATAGGTCACGTGACGTCATGTCATGTGACGTCACAGGTCACGCCTTCAGAAAAGCCGGAACAACTAGTCAAAGAACGTATCACATAAAAAAAAGAAAGACTTATACGAAAGTGACGGACATACAAGCGCCCAGGTTCATGCAACCAAACGCAAGTGACCACGAATAGATTATTGAGCAGAAAAAGAAAAAGAAAAGCCCAGATCCCCATCCACGACTCTACAAGGAAATAACAAGAAAAAAAAAAAAGAAAGAAGAGAGAGAGCGTGAAGAGGATGCGGGCGACTGGGTCACTCCCGGGGCCCGGTTCGCGTCCACGCACGCTCGCGTGCAAACTGCATGGAGAAAACATCGCCAGGCAGCGAGGCGCATCGCCGCCTCTTTCGAAGGCGGCTATCAAACTCTCCGGCGCATCGCCCCTCCGCCGCCGCTGGACGTCCACGAACGCTGGACCGACCGGGGAGACCGAGCAAGCCAGGACGTTCCTCTGCTGACGCTGGTCCGGGAGGAGGGGAGACCGTGAGAAAAAGAAAGTCGATGTGGAAAGAAAGAAAGAAACGTGTCATGCAAGGACAGGGTTCTCGTCGAGATCAGCCTCTTCTTCTCTAGGGAGGCTGCTGGGTACCGTGTCCCTCGCTGTCACCACGGCGCCTCTGTAGTGGAAGGTTATTCGACCAATCGTTTATTCGGTATTCGAAAGCTTATTCGACTCATTTCGTATTTGTTTCCAACATTTCATGACGACAGCATTTTGATTTTCACTCTTCACCCTGGTCTGCCTCGGGAGGACACACCCTTAAGCGGATGTTCGGAAATACAAGAAATAAAAATGTTTTTTAATCCGATCTCAAGCGTGGGTGAAACGTTCGTATAAGGAACTGTTTGGATGGCAGTGTCTTTCTATGATTTTTCTATTCAACCCTCCGGTTCAAACACGGACGGATTGGACATTTTTCCGGAAACACCATGCAGCAGGAAAGTAACTTGTCTTATCTACAATGTACAAAAAAAAAATGTATGCATATCTGTGATACAGTTTGCAGCTGACGAAAAGGCGGAACCCAGGGTCCCTGGGTTCAATCTTCACCCGTGCCCATTCAACACTACCTAGACAGAAGGCCCCCGCATGGTTTCCTCTTCCTCTATGAAATGTCATCACAGTCGGATCGCGCTCGGTCGGCTATTGGACCCGAGTCCGACCTTCGACGCGCTGATTGGCCACGAGCCGCAGCCGAACACTGACGCAGCACTCCTGCCCAATCTCTAGCCTCGATTGATCTGACTATGATGACGCGTGTGGAGGCCTTCTGTCTAGGTGGTGTTGGCCCATTTCGATCTGGGTGAGCATCGTGCCGGCTTGCGGTCGTGTATCTCTACTGCGTGGTGCACATTAGAGATTCCAGGCTAGCGGTTGTTCTGCACTGGCTAAATTTCTCATCTACAGCTGGGAGACTCGTTGCCCGTTGAAGCAGACCAAGTTCTCGGCCGTATAAACATACATACAACCCAATTTTTTTGTATCTAGTTACCGGTTTGAAGCTACTCGTGCCCAGGTCATTCACAACCGTGGCTGAGACACATTGGAAGTACTCTTCATTTGAAACTTTGATATCCCATCTCACCATCCACAGTTTTTTTATTATTATCTCTTTTTGTGTGTGGGACATGGCGTACAGATTGGCCTTCTAACCTGCAGTTCTCGCCCAGTAACATCATAAAATCAGTGTGGAGCTCAGTAAACCATCGTTACCTACCACCACAGAACAGAAATCCGTTCGTAGGTATAGTCATTGAGCCTCGATCTGCCATTGACATTTAACACTAAACGACGATTGTGCCGTAATTTGCTATAAAATATCCTGCGCCTCGGTGCACGAAGCCCAGCCGATTCATCCCGCGTGCGTTCCCGACTTGTTGACAAGCGACCAAGCGGTCAATACCGTCGAACTTGGAACGAAATCGCGGCTTTATAAACATCCTGTTGCTTCGCTCTCGCGTGCCGCCGAGGCGCTTCCAGCTGAAAATAAAACGGGCGGAGGATGAACTTCAGAGGCCAAAACACAACCGAGAGAGGGAAGAGCAGGGAAGCGAGGAAACGAGAGAAAGAAAGAGGGGAAAGACAGCAGGGCGGAACGCGGGGAAGCCAAGTTCAAGGTAGGCCATACCACGCGATGAATAAAAGCGCGCTCGGGCGGACGCTGCGCCGTGTTGCCTCCGCCGCTTAGTGTAGCCACCGCGTCGCTTAGTGTCGCCGACTGACCGGAAAACCATTGTGTTAGTTAATTTGTCGGATAGGCGCCACGCTATCTCGTCGTATCTCGCTGGTTTGGGCTTATAGTTTCGGTGTCTCGGAACGAAGCGAACGTGGTGCGCCTATTCAGAGATAACGATGGGGGTGAGGGAACTGATGTACGATGATGAGAAAGGATGTGAAAGGATGGACGGCGGCGAGGCCACACGTTGGGCGCCATGTCGTACCGCACAGGCAGCTTTGTCGATGCCAAGCTGTCAGCGTTGCCGTATGTAGGGTCGCTCATAGGTGTTTTTGCCGACGCAGAACTCGAGGTTCCTGTATCACGGCCTAAAGTCGCGGCCGCACTGCCAGTGCATCAGACGAAAGACGGTTTGCAGACCACTGTCTGCAGAATGTCATCGCATGTCTGCTGCGGACAGCCCGTGTCTTTCATATGACGCATGAGCCAGGCACGTAGCCAGGATTTTGTTTCGGGGGGGGGGGGGGGGTGGGGGGGGGGGGGGGGGGCCGCCCATGACAAAATGCCGTATGAGGGAGAGGGGAGCGAGGAGGCCCCATCAAAATGGAAGATTTCGGGGAAGGGGGGGGGGGGCGGGCCCCATGCTTCCCCCCCCCTCCCCCCCCCCCCCCCCCCCCTGGCTACGTGCCTGGTATGAGCAGACTGCGGCATAAGATGCCTGCTTATTAAAAGGTTTGCCGATCATCGGGGAAATACAATGACTAAGCAGTGCTGCAAACGTTCAAGTCCAAAACACTGATTACAACAAAACCTCGTTTGTTTGGTTGTTTGTTTGTTTTTTGTTGCTAGTTGAGTGTCTCAAATGACGACAACGAGTTACCTGGTTCCAAACGAACACGTTATCGTTATAGGTCTAGGAATGTAACGTATCTTTGCATTCACGTGAAGTCATGCCTTTTTCAGTAATACATCGGGCTATAATATTCCCTGAAAGGCACAAAGCTAGAGGAAACACCGCATAACCTCGTATATTAAAAAAGAACCCATCGCTCACTGAAACAAATGTCACGCACAAAGGCTAAGAAACTCGCGCGATCGTTCTTTATTTATTGTTATTACACGATTTTCTTTATTGGAAGTGTTTCGGCACGCCTCCTATACTAATCAATTGTGGACTGACACGAAGAGACAAGGGGAAAAACTAATTACCTCGCTTACGCGTGCACAGAAATGATTAATTACCTTGCTTATACGTGCACATATACATATATATACATAAAATCAGGTATTTCAAAAAAAAGAAACGTCGTTTACTACAATACTACTGAAGCATCTACTCTCTATAATGCAATAGACCCCTTACAAACGTCCGAACCACCACCTGTCCGCTACTGCTTGATCACGTGCTCTGAGCTCGTATTGGACACGAGTGCTGACGTCAGCGTTCGGCGAGGACTCGGGTCCAATCACGCGCTTAGTGCCCATGAATGGATGGATGAATGTCAATGGCTATACCCTTTTGTAACGGGCGGTACCTCGCGCCACCTAGCATAAGTCTAAAAAAGACCAACATATGATTCCTCCCGCCCTTCTAAGACCAGTTGTCTCCCCCCAGGCAGTTTATAGTCGCCCAAGAAAGGGCGATAATCAATGTTGCTCGATGAACTTTTGAAAGGGTCTAAAGGAAGAGCCAATCGTTACAGTCTCGGCGAATGGCCAAGCTAAAAATATGTATAGATAAAAAAAAAAGGCTTGCGCTTTGACATTGAGCATGGTGAAAGGTACCATTTTCGATGATGTCCCAGCCCAGACTATTCCTGTACGTTTAGATATATTTTCCGCCCCGTCGTTGGCCGACCTCCCTCTCTAGACTGACTGCAGCCACTGGCTCTTCCCAGAATGCTTTGCGGGAAAACAGACGCTCCAGATTTCTGGCGCCGACAAAGTGAGGGAGAGGAGGAGACTAGAGCGCGCGAGGACGTCAGAACGCCGAGCTCTTATTGGTTGATTAAAAAAAAAAGAATAGTGAGCAGACATTGAGGCATTTAGCATTAAGGGCTACCTACTATCCTTTCAATCAGAGCCAATCGGAGCTCGGCATTCTCACGTCATCACAACTCCTGCAAAAAGAAGCAGACGAACTTGCGTTTTACATTGGCGGTGTGAATGCGGTGTTTTTCAATGTCGTCCTAACGCAGGGGTCGCTGTTAGGTTTGGTTATATAGACGGGCTGTTTGGGGAGAGTTGGCGGATCGCGATGGCAACGTCGTAATGGAATAATAACCCGTCGTGCGTTACACGTGTCGACCTTCTAACCTCTGCAAAAAGGCCGGAGGCACGCGACGTTTGATCAACATGTCGCGAACATGCTCTTGGTCTGTTAATGTCTTGTCCGCGGGCTGTCGCGCATTCCCCTGTGCGCATAATAACATGCGCTCATTTTGCATAACCAAATCGGCGAGCTCGCGACCGTGCGGCATGAAGCCAACGACATCTTGAAAGCTGGTATTACCCAGAACCAGGCCTCTTTTTTTATTTATTTGGGTCGGTTCTGGTCCCCTTGTCTCTTTTTTTACCCGTGCCTTGACAGGTTACAGAGTAACGCTATAACAGCGTGAAATATGAAACGATAACAGAAGTTATCATATAACCTTCGTTTTTATGCGAGAACAAATTTTCTGGTCGTATCCTGCTTTCTCGCTGTAATATTATAGCATTAACTAAACTAACATATAATGCTCCTGTTAAAAAAAAAGTAATATATTTGAATTAAATTTGATTTAATATAACTATCGACTTAACTGATACGGCACCTGAAGAAAGAGCAAGAGGCGCTTGGCCAGCTCCGAGTCCTAGCTATCGTTACTACATAATATAAAGATATAACGAGAGAATGGTCAGTTGTAATCCTCCCATTATTAGCAATCAACCAATTCGATTACAACGTCGCTATATAACGAAACTCATCTACTACTTCCTAAAATCTTTTTTTTTTTTTTCCTCGCCGCGTAAAATGTTTTGACTCGGAAGACGTATGGGCCTCTCACAAGCAACACAGTATCGCCCCCTCCTAGAAAGAACACCATGGGTCGAAGCCTCTTTCCGAACACCCCACGCCTCTTGGCGAGACTTTGAAATAAAGCGGAGGGGACAGGCACGGCGGCCCAGGGAACAACACCGAACCTAATTCAGAGGGGGGCGAGACCAAACAAACAAAAACGCCACAAAGCAAACGAGTTTCTTCTCCCCGCCACAACGCCCGTGTGCCGGCGGACAGGTGAAGGTCACCGTCAGCGTGCAGCGAGGCCCAAGCAGCAGCTGCAACTCAAAAGGCAGACACCGGCCAACACCACTCCGTGCCCTCCCTCCATGGCTTGCCCGTCTATCCGCCCTGGTCGTGTGTTTTGTTCGTTGATGCTGCCCTAGCAGCGCTGCGGTGTGCGGGAAGCTCTGCCTTGCGAAGTCAGCAAGCACTGGGCACACTGAGTGCAGGGTCCGCCATCTTATTTCCTGGCATTCCTGTGGCTCGACTCCTGGAGCTGGCGGAGGCGTGGCTGACAGTGGCGCTTCCACCGTTACGCAAACCTAGGGATTTGGTCGTAATGCTTGGCGAACTGACACGACGTTCTGTCTGCCTGAAGTGCAGGCTTCATGCTAAAACATGGGGGTCACCGGGGTTCAAATATTCAACCAAGCTACTCGAAATTCAATCGTCTAGCATACATGAAGGGACCGCGAAACGAAACTGGTTAGAATTTTGCGAGCTCATGTTGCCTAGTGAGGGCAAAAGAGAGCTAGCTCACGAGGTATACCGTATGCCGAGTCAGAAATGCAATTTTCACTGTGAAATTAAGAACTGACTATATAGTTTTATTGCATATTAATTTTTATTTGGAGCCACATGGCCGAGTGGGTATATATACGTAAAGCCGGTGGAAGGGATAATAAATTTCATATGAACAAATTCTTGCAACGATAATACAACTGTAACGACAATGCAAGAAACAGAGGTTCTTGTAATCAGGAACTATATACTCGGTTTCATTTTAATTAAGTGTGAGCGCAGGAAGAAGCAGAGATGTTTGAAGCATACGTATGTATGAAGCAAACATGCTTGGGACCTGCTTGAGGGATGGCCGCAGATAATGATCTCGTATATATCTGCACAGAAGTCCGTGTCCCCCTCTTTGCGTGAGGAATGAGCAGTGTTACTGCGTTTTTAAGCCATTTCGTTACTCATCCAGGTTAATGATTTACACTAAAGCCATTTGAGCGTCGTGCATGATGATTTCCGAAGATTTTTGAAGGATTGCCCTACGGAAATACGTACTTACTGAAGCAGAAAGCCATTTACAGTAATTGAACATTGCTGATGCCTACTGGTCAAACAAATAGAAACGCTCCGACCTGCAAAACGTTCTTCTTCAAATTATCATTCTCCTAATTGGACATAGTCTCAAGCACAACTAAGAACAAAGGCGAATAAAGCAACCTTGAATGTGAGCCACGTCGGGTGGTCATTCACGATGCAAACAACATTCGCGCAAGCAAGTTGTCCTTAGCCGCGTCGTGAACCAGTGATGCACACGGAGAGGCGCTCCACACGTACGGCACCGAACTTCAACGACAACAACTTAATGACCGCTATAATAGCGACCGTGAAAATCGCAAACAAAAGACGCCAAGACACGTAGCAACAGCGGACACGGGCATATATCCCGTAAGTTTCTCTCGTCAAACGAGCGTCGCTTGAGGCTATAGAGGCCGTGACGTATGGTACCACCAGCGGGGTGAAGGGTGTTACATCCGGTGGCCCTCCCGCGGTTGCTGATTGGTTCCTCTGACCGACGAACGCGATGACGTATTGCGTTTTCGCGAATCCCCATTGGCTCGTCTGGCTCCGGGATATCAACAAGGACACATGGATGATTGTGTGATGGTGTGTTTCTCTTCCTCTTCCGTTAGCGTTTTAGGATAATCGCGACCGTGAAAATTGTAAACAAAAGACAACGGACACGGGCATATCCCGCAAGTTTCAAACGAGTGCCACGTGTAGTTTCACGTCGTGACGTGTCAGGTGAGAGGATCCCGGTTGTTGATTGGTTCCCCTGATCGACAAGCGTGATGACGCAGCGCATTCACGGAGCCGCATTGGCTCGTCTGGCTGCGGTACATCAGCAGAGAAGTGGATGATTGCGTGGTGTTTTTCTCCGTTAGCGTTTTCGGGTCTTGAACGAGCGAACACACACAAAGACACCTTGTTAGGCCGGAAGAAGACGGAGTTGATCACACTAAATGGGAGGCGTTTGAAGACGTCGTCGAAAATGAAAGGGGTTAGATAGAGCTTGAAAGAAAAAAAAAAAGGGGGAGGGGGGGGTGCTTTTTTAACACGCTGTTTGCATCGTTTGTTACCGCTGGTGTACTTCCTCTTCAGGAAGGTCGCAAGCTTTCGAAACTTCCACGTTGATCACCTCGGCTCGCCATTTTCTTTTCGATTGTTTTTGAAGACCGTTACTCTTGAAAATGGTGCTAGGAAGTTGATCTGCGTTCCGGGCTTGTACGCGATTAAAATCACCAGCTCAATCCATAATGTCTATTTTTTTTTTGTTCTTTCTGATTTGTCGGCATCAAACCGTTGGCAGGGCAATCTGGGAAAGAATTTATTCTTGGATAGATAAGCTGCGAGCAGAAAGTATGGTTAAAAGCGCTAAAAAAGACGTACACAAGAAAGAAGACAAACAGCGCCCGTGTTTGTCTTCTTTCTTGTGTACGTCTTTTTTAGCGCTTTTAACCATGGTTCAATTCAGTCAACACCAACTAGCCCAACAACAAGTTCTTTTAGAGCAGAAAGTACTTCTTTTTCTTTTTCTTCCATAAGAGAAAAACAGAAAATAATAAATATTTAAGCCACCAAATACGTCACTGGACGAAAAAAAGCAAAAAAAAAAAAAGCAGAGAATAAGCTGTTTATGCCAATGTGCCCAGTATAACACTTCTGCATGCGATTGTTTGTCACACTGCCAGCAAGCTGTAAATAAATCATAAAAAAAGTATCACCACCAAAGTCAGATTGAAGGTCGCCCCCTCTAAGTCCCCCCTCACTCCATCAGACAAAATATAAATAAGATTAAAACACCGGGCGATTCTGGGCCTTTGAGAGGAAGATCGGGGAGGGGGAGGGGGGGGGGGGGGAAGAACTGAAGCACTCAGACGAACAAGCTGGGCGCACATATAGATAAATCATCAAACGATGCGATACCAGGAGCTATAGTGGTCGCTCCAGAAGTCTTGACAGAGTGGGTGCAGTGAAGCGCCATCCATCGGCAGTGGCTGACACCTTGTTTAGAGGATGAAGCCCCCTCTTCAGTCCGGCCCATGTCCCCCCCTTAGCTGTCTCTTCAGACGCTGTGGGGGGTATTGCTGGGGGCTCGTGAATTCCGCGAACTGAACTCAGCCCTCACGTAAGCACCCAGCCTCTGTGCTTCGATCATCCACATGGTAGCGGAGTCAGCACTGCCGCTGATGTTTGATAACGCGACGTCGCGAAGATACGGGCAGCTGATGTTAGGCCCACATATGGTTTCCACATATATCTTGTAACTCACACAAAAGAATCGCGAGGAAGAAAAGGAGAAGGGTGGACGGGGGGAGGCGATAAAGATTGCTTCAAAGAAAGGTTTTTGGAGAGCATGGATTCTCTTAAATTAGGAAAAAGCTGATAGGAAGAAGAACGTAAGAGATAAGAAACCTTTAAAAAGCTGAGTATTATTGCGAGAAATAAGTTTTTTTCAAAGATCCCTCCAATATCACAACAGCATCGCGAAAGCTTCAACCTTCTTTCTTCCCTGTTTCTTTTTTGTTGTGTACCAAACCATGCCAGCCAAAGCGCTATGGGAACTCAGAAAATACGTCAGCTGTAAGGGTACCTTCATAACGAGTGAGACGACCGGTGATTATATACTTAAAATCAAGAAACAATATTTAAAGAGCCTGATAGCGAGAATCACGCAAAGGAACAAACACAAAACGTGTCTGAATGATTCTTTCGTGTCTGTTTCGGTGTGTTTCAGTCGCGGCTTTTGTTTTTACGATGAACGATTTTTCATTGCAAAGTATACCAGTTATAAAACCTGTTTTTAATTGAAGTAATTTTTCTTTTACTTCAAGTTCGCAACGGCGCAATTAAGGTGTTGCGCGTCATTGCGTCAACAACGTAACTAAGCCCAATCTAGGCCAACAGGGTAACACCACCCCGGCTCTTCTTCACTCGCGGCCATTTTGCATTGTGTATACTGAAGCGGGCGCCAACACAAGGAACAACCCCGGTAACACCGAGTCTTCAGAGGCACACATTAACGAGAACGCAATATGTTTTCCGAGTGTGCACGTGTGCCCCGGCTGCAGTAAGGAGCGTTGAAAAGCGCAAGTTGCCAGTCGAAAGCTCTGCGCCTCCCACCCGCATAATTGCTTGTATGTCTACGACGAGTGGGCGGGAGGCCGCAGAGGAAGTGCGCAGTTGCAAGGCGGACACTCATGGCCGCTTTTTAATCACATCCTTTCTTCCTTTCCGAATGTGTTTTTTTTTTTTTTACCTTTCCGACGAGCGCTGACTGGAACTAGGAAGTAGTTAGCTCGGATGGACAGATCCTTCCAGGCAGTTGGATTGTTGTGGGGTGTTAATATCTGAGTCTACCTCTTGACTTTTCGCATGATGGTGTCACCGTTTTAGACAGTTAAAGCGCCTTAAGCTAGTGGGAGGAGGCGCTTCTGCAGCTTTGGCCGCTGTTGTTTCGGTGGCTCACTTCCGCCTATCTGCCGGCAGGCGGCTTCCGACTTCCGGACGTTGCTTACGGGAGGGACATCTGGCGAGGTCACGTGTGACTGAAGGAACAATTGACGATTCCAGAGTGTATACTTATGTTTGTAACGACGTTAGGGTACCATGAAGTGCCTAAATATTTCACCTTTTCGTCTAGGTACAGACTCCGATAAAATGTTTTTTTTTTTCTTCGACCTATTGACATTCGGGTCTTGCTGCCCGGTGATGTGCGTCGACTACCCTATTGCATGGATTTTTATCTGACACCCATAACTATTGATCGTGGTTAGCAGTTATCACTTGTATTGTTTATTTTTGTATATTGTTAGAACTTTTTTTTAACCCGCTCAGTAGCCCCTGCGAAGTTTCACTGCTAATACATCATACGAAGGACAGCCTGCAGAAAATATCTGAGCCGTGCTTGATCCTTTTGCAACGTCACATTGGTATTACCATAACAGCATACGTACTAATTCCTCTTGGTTCTAGTTTGTAAGTATACAGCAGGTGACCGCGGCAGGCTTCTTGAATAGTGTACTGCGATGAAACCTGCACTGTACAGGGTGTAACAAAAAAAAAATAGACGTTCTTTTTTATTGCAAATATAAACTAGGCACCGCCGAACGCTCATTCTCCGCCCAAAGGTAGAACTAGAGGTCACAACCAGATGCCAAAGTTTCGGCCCGAGCCGATAAATTAATTAAAAGTTATATATGATTTTCTGAAAATTTCAATGGGGAAATGGCGGCCGACGGAGTTTTCGAACACGTGGGGCTCTATGAGCACCAGAAACCGAAAACGGGCGAAAATGGGTTCCATTTTCCCATTGAAATTTTCAGAAAATCACTTATAACTTTTGAATTAGGTATCGGATCGGGCTGAAACTTTGGCATCTGGTTGTGACGTCTAGCGCTACCTTTGGGCGGAGAATGAGCGTTCGGCGATGCCTAGTTTATTTTTGTGGCAAAAAACAAAACAAAAAAAAACTGTATTTTTTTTTTTTGTGACACCCTGTACAGGGTGTCACATATACAGGGTGTTTCACGAAAAGTGGGCAAATTCGATATTGCGAAAACTATGCGTCGCAACAAAAAAAGGCTTGCGTCGTTTTGGTCCTGGGCAAAGGGCCAATTTAGGAAAAATTTAGAGTTTGGGATGATTACGTTGTTAATTATTTTTGCGTAATTAACTTTTTTAATATTGTGTTTAAGGGCATGGTTTCAATTAGAAAATGGCTGAGCGTTATCGAAAAACACTAAATCAATAAATTTCAGAACGATAAAAGCTACGCGCAGCATTTTACGGCTTTCTGAAAACCGCACAACTTCGATTAAGTTTCGGTTTGCAATCGGAGCGCTTCTCGGCACCGACGGCACCGCGCCCCGTGGAGAAATAGTGCAACCAACATCTGCTTCGCTGTCCTCGCGCAACGCAGCAGAGGTAGGTTGCACTATTTCTCCAAGGGGTGCGGTGCCGTCAGTGCCGAGAAGCGCTCCGCGATTGTAAACGCTGTGCGGTGTTTCAGAAAGCCGTAAAATGCTGCGCGTACCTTCTATCGTTTTGCAATTTATTGATTTAGTGTCTTTCGATGATGCTCAGCAAGTTGCTAATTGAAACCAAGCCCTTAAACACAATATTAGAAAATTTAATTGCGCAAAAATAATTAACAACTTAATTATCCCAAAACTTTGATAATTTTCCTAAATGGGCCTCTGGCACAGGACCTAAACGACACAAGCCCTTTTGTGTTGCGACGCGTAGTTTTCGCAATATCGAATTTGTCCACTTTTCGTGAAACACCCTGTATATGCGAAGCTGTTGTTACTCGGCTGCAGTGATGCATGAATGCGGGATTGCCTAACCAGTGCGTTTAATATCGGGATCAGACGAACCTTCACGTTGTACAATCTACACTTTCATGTGTCAAGAAGTAGCCCACATTGCAGAGGCGGCGGCCAAATCTACTTTTTATCTCTCTATTTGTTTTCATCTGATAAACAAAACAAACAAAAAAAAGTTGGATTTACACTAAAACTAACGAAAGTTAGCTCCCAAAGTATTCCGTTCCAAACGTGAGCCTATGTTCGGAACGTAGTGTATTGACCTATGATAAGGAGAGAACAGCAGAGAGACCAAACAACGTCGGGCGATATACTATGTATGTGTATCGGACGATAGCAGCCGCGGTAGTACACGATACATTTTCTGTTTACTGTGGACCGCAGTAAACTATACGATATATTGGTCTGGAGCTAAATAAGGCACAGACCCGGAAACGTGTTTGGACAAGTATACTCGGATCGCTGGGCACGGACGACACGGAATCTTCGTGCAAAGTCATAGCCTCCTCTATACGGGCAAAGCCTGTCGGATCGTCACGAGAAGCGGCCGGCGAAATTAAAAAGCGGCAGACAACGGATGAGAGGAGCGCCACGTGACGGGCGCCCCACTGCGGCGAGACGCCGAAACACACTTCTCCCGAGCTCCTCGCGTTCCTCGCGCCGCTCTTCTTTTCTCGACGGGTTTGAAAACCATGTTTCGGGTGCTCGCCGCTGCAGAAGCTGTGCGCTGGCGTCCAGGTTCCCCGACAAATGCTCTGTGCTACCAGATCCTCGCGCTCTCAATCTGCGGCCGGGCACTCTGTCGTCGAACCGCCAGGCTTTGCGAGTCTAGAGGAGGCTATGGCAAATTCCCCCCATGCTCGTGTCCCTGCTTCCATTCCAACAACTCTCGCACGGAAACGTTTAAAAAGCCGCGCGCTCACCGCTGCTATGAGGCGCGCTTCTTCCCTGTATACGAAGTTCCTGACACGTTGGCCGTACAAAGAACTGTCTCTACAGACATGTTCGAACAACACGTGCGTACAACGAAAACATGCTTTCAAAGTTCAAACGTGTTTGAGGCGTGCCCGCAGACAATTTTATCATCATGTCTGCGGCTGTGACACATCACACTCTCAAGAAAAAAGGGTGTAAAAGGGTGTATCGTTACACCCTTTGTCCTATATAATGCACCCCAAAACTTCAGTTCGACGTACAGCGCACTATAGTCGAACAGACGGCCCCAAATTTTACGAGGGGCTTGATAATGGTGCGATATAACTTATTCAATAGCTAAAGTACGTATCAAAGACCACATAAAAAAAAAAAAAAAAAACACCGCGTTTTTACAGTAAGACCAAGAAAACCCCGATTATATTTTCTTGTTGTCAGTAAAACGTACATTAGATATTTTAATATGTTGTACCACACGGCTATCAAGCCCCTCATAAAATGTCGGGCCGTCTGTTCGACTGTAGGCCGCTGTACGTCGAATTGAAGTTTTGGGGTGTATTACATGGGACAAAGGGCGTAACGATACACCCTTTTACACCCTTTTTTCTTGAGAGTGCACACAGTAGACACGGTGTTCTCTGCAAACATGATGACAGAATCACGTACGGACGCCACTCGAGCATGCAGTGAAAGCACGTTTTGCTTCACACACATGTGCGCTTCGCACATGCCTGCAGACCGTGTTTGTATACGACCAGCGTGACCGTTTATAAGAGGAAGAAACACGCTTCGGATGGTTTCTGCAGACTACCTGTTGTGTGATGTAGTATAGCAGCGTGATCGAGGGTTTGAGGGAAGTTCAAAGACGTTTGAACGGTTTTGCAAAAGATGACAATAGGGAGTTTTAGCAGGTCGTTTCCACACGAACGGTTCGCCCTCGAACGCATCCGCGACGCCACTGCGCAGACGCGCGCGAGTCGTTCGGGGAGTCGGGAGGCTCTTCTCGTTCGTTTCTCCCATTCCGGCCGCTGGAGTCGTCACCGCAACGCAGCCGGCACCGTTCACGACTCGGGTAAAAAAAAGATGGCGGTCGGTTCGGCGACCGCCTTTGCCGACCCAGCCGAGCGTTAGGCCTAGGGACAGCGGGAGGCGATTTGCCGTCCTGTTCGTCTGCTTCATTTGAGAGGTTGAACCAAATCATTTCGAGAACTGCTGACAATCGTAAGCGATTGTGAATTCTGTAAACTGCGCATGCTAGTAAATTTTAGCGATCTGCGGGCAGACTAGCTGCCGTGGCGACCGCGAGCAGACGAAATGATTTGGTTCGATGGCACACAACGTTCACGATCGTTCAAGTTCAAGATGACGGAGACACACGTCATACCTTTACGGTCGTTCAGACATTTTTTACTCTATCTAGCTTCGCAGTTCTTGAAATTCCGACCGGCAAATGTTACGCCGGCTGTCTTGTTTACATCAGTCGTACGCCGGAAACACGAGCCGCCACCACGGTGTCCGCCACCTTCGCCACTGATTTGCACGTTGCAGAATGCTTCACATGTTTACTAGAAGATGGCGCCACCGTTAAGCAAGATCATCATCATCGTTTACACGGTCGCGCCACTTTCACGATTCGCTAAAGTATGTCAAATTGGACGTACGGTTTCACGGAACGCACCAGCTGTACCGTTCGTGATTTCGGAACCGTGTGCTTGAAAAACGACTCGCTAAAACTCCCTAATAGAGAGTTTGAGGGAACCGTTTTTGCACACCCGATACTGTACGATGGGACCTATACGAACTGCGCATGTGCAAAAACCGTTCCCTAAAGCTCCCTAGTCTACCCCCTCCCCTCCCCCCCCCCCCCCCCCCCCCCCCCCCCCCAGCACACGAAATACTAAACAGTCCAGCGGTGCATGTTTGCAACTTCAGGAAGCGAGGGGAACGCGCAACAAACGCGCCAGCATATGGAATGGCCGCTAAACCCTACCAGAAGATTCTTTTTTTTTAGTGTGTGTGCGTGTGTGTGTGCGTGTGTTTGTGTGTGTGTATGTGTGTGTGTGTGCTGGGCGGAATGCATGCAGCTTACCCTATGTACAAGGTTCCAGTTTGTATTTTTGTTCACTTCATAGTTTTTTTTTTTCTGTTTTTTTTTTTTTTTCGCAATTCGCGATTCAAAATTGCAATTTTGCAGCACATATAGTTTTGTCAAGCGTTCTACTCAGGCATGTCCTTTTTTGGTGGGGTTTTCGCAACCAAGAATCTTGTTTGATTGTTTTTTTAGCCATTTTTTTTTTTTTCACTTTTAGTTTTCGGTGGGTTCGACGTTTACGTGGGCAGTAATGGTGTTAGCAACAGTGACTAATGGCTCCAAGAACCATCAATTTTTCGCCATGTCGAATTACACGGCCTGTCCAATTTCGGATGTAATTTTTTTTACGCTCCAAGATTCCTAAATTCCTCGCTGCTTCATTTTTCCCGTATAACTTAAACGCACCGCGTTTATTTATTGACGAATTCTAGTATTTTTTACTTCTTTTTTTTTTTTTGCGCGAACGGCCGATGATGAGGATAACATTTTGTTAAATATAGAAGGAAAAAAATATTTTTGTTGTTATGTAATCACCAACGTAGAAATCTCATAATGATTGACGACTGCATCCTAAAGATGAGCCTAAGATTGCTGAGTTCCGAACGATCTTGTCATTGGTCTCGCCTAATATGTAAAAGCGCTCTCTCATCTGGGCTTTGAAATTAAGAAGCAATAATGAGAAGTTTGATCCACATGTTCGCATTATCTGTAAGAAAGACTTTCGTCATAGCGTAGCATTTGGAATACAAAGAATTACGTACCCATGACGGCGAAGATATACCGTAATGTCCCAAAAGATCGTCCACCTTAGAAAATACAAACAAACGTGCTTGATTTTTTGTTTAATCTAAAATTTGAACCCAACCCTTAAAATCTCGTTGTCTGTGTTAAATTATTTGCGCAAAAGACAGCTTGAAGTTTGACAGCGATAGTGACTGCTCATTCGAGAATTATAGAACATGAGTGAATGAGAGGTGGTCCTTCTCTAATCTTGCAAATAGTGGGTCTCTGGCAATCATTTGTAAGTTGCACTCTCAGTGAGCGAATAAGAAGTCAAGCTGAGCAATATAGATAGACTCATCTAAACTCGTTTTTACAATATAAAAAAAGAAAAACGTTTTTATACGCCACACGAAGCATAGCTCTTACAAGATTTGGCCGTCGGAGGAAGAAGCGATACTTTTTGGCGTTTGAAACGTGTACGTCTTGATAAGATAACAGATATCTAATCTAAAATGCAATTACGCTTATCTTTATTCTTCCACATGAAGGGGGAAATTAGTAACGCTCCGCGTGGAGCCCGTCTGCTTTTACTGCGGTTCTGAGGTGACAAAGAGTCCGCCATTGTTTTGGGACAAATACTCTGAGCATCTATTGGACACGACGTCTGCGTCGGCGTTCGGCGTGAACTCGGCTGGGCTCGTATTGGACACGAGTGTGACGTCAGAGTTCGCCGAGGACTCGGATCCAATCACGCGTTTCGTGCCCAAGAAATGGCGACCACCAGAGTTGCTCGATGACTTTTTGAAAATGGTGTTTTGCCCTGAGACGTCGGTCGCGCACATCCAAAAATAGTGGGCTTGGGGAGAAGAGGGCTATTAAATTATTCAAGTTGGAGATATTACATTGAATAGCCAAGCTATTTCCTGCCAAATGTACTAACTACATCGAGAATAGGAATCCTGCGTACCAACAAAACCGTAGTAATAAAAATTAAAAAAAAATACTGTTTTTTTAAATAAATCAGGTTGTGCAGTTTTACTATTTTATTTTGTAGTTTTGCTTTTGTCAAATGATGATAAAAAGACAGTCTATCACGATTACACCATCTTGGGAACCTCTCTATAACTGAACTTTCTACAGCGCTGACCCGAGCTATAAAAGTAAAAGATTATACCCTCTATTTTATAGAACAAATGGTGTTGGGGTTTCGGCTTAGTGCTTCAATTTTAACTACGTTAAAGCAAATTATTAAAAAAATTGAAGTCTAAAAAAAGCCGAAAGAGACGTTTAGGGTCAAGTCGAGAAATATTGGTTCTCTAACACGCAAACTTCCGTGTTTTTTTTTTGTTTTGTTTTCTTTGTTTTGTACACGTTTTTGTTTGTTCGGTTGTATGTATTGGCCTAGAAGAAGTGTCAGTTTTCAGCCACTACTGGCAGTTTTTTTTAGCGATTATAAAGGGGCCCATCCCGCGGTTAAAGTTTACTCGCTTTCGTAATAATGCCTTTATCTTTAGGCAACCACACACTTTCCCAAGACCTTAGACGCTATCAGAAGCGTTTCAAACCGGCCGGAATCAGCTAAACAACGTCACTTCCGTCAAAAAAGAAAAAAAAAAAAAAGGAAATTGCACGTCAAAAAGTTGAGACACGCGTGTCTGTGGGTCAGCTCATTACGACGACACTCCTCCTACGAGAAAGGCCAAAGTCGTGAATTGAGCCGAGCCAAGTACACCACACATCCGTGTCAAGTCAGAATCCAGCAGAAAAAGCTGCCGAGCCGTGTCAGCCACACAGCCGGCCCCGGTCCAAAGTTCCCAAACCGAAGATCATGAACTCTCGCTACCCCCAAAAAGAAACGTCGTGTTTTTTTTTATTTTTTTTGTTTGTTTGTTTTTTGGTGGGGTGTTTCGCCGTTTCCTGCGCCGGATCGAAAGTCTTCTGCAGCGGCTCGAGCAGGTCACCCCTAAGCTGATACAGCGGTGGGAGCAACGCTACCGCCGGACCAATCAGCCACCTTCCCTCCCATACCCCAGCCGGCTCGCCCCGCTTTTCCCGCGCGTAAGGTTGAGCCGGAGGACCGTAATCACGTGGTGAAGGACTAACGCATGTAACTGGTCCAAGGAACACGTACAGCTTTCGCCGCACCATCAGCTTACCCGCGAACAAAGTACATGCTCGGGGACGGACGTGCCATAAATTCCGACGCTCTCCGCGCGGTGTGCACGCTGTCCGGGGTCCTCCACTCGCGCCGCCCTCGGGTGCCTGCCTCTTGTACGGTCTCGGTCGGACATCGTAGGGGCAGTTCGGCTATCTGTTTCATTTCAGGATATACCGCTGAGGACACTACGAGCCGCCTAAGCCATTCCAATGGTGCGCGAGTGTCACGTGTTCTTCGGTGGAGGGGGGCCACAGCGACGCGCGTTGCGCGGGGTCACGTGAGCCGTCTACGGAGCTGGATTGGCCGAGATGGTTCGTGGCGTCCGCTGCGGCTCATTGGGAGGCGAAACGGCGGGGCCCGACTGGAAGTGGTACCACCCACGCTCTATCTGGATTTTCTTTTTAATACTGCGTTTGTTTTTGTTTTGGTGGGAATGTACGGTTGCCAATAGACTACTTCCATAAAGCCCTGCATGCAACACGGCGCGCGTTGCACTCTGGGAACTAGTTGGCCAGGGAGGAGAGTGGCAGGGTTTCGGTTTCGATCGACACGTCGACAAGAGATAGTTTTCTGGTCCCGAGAGCGTCATTTGTGGTCTCTAAACGAACCTAAATGGTCATACCTCGAAGCTTTAGCACAATCCCGAGACGTATAGCTTTTCTTAACACATGCTTATTGTATTTTTGTACTTGAGCCTTCTTGTTAGCGTTCCAATCGAGGTATGTGGACGAGCCGGTGCTGGGAGTCTCGACGCTGCGAAGCTCGGGTGCTCGGGGATCTTGCTTGTGTACGAATCAACAAGCTGTAGCAACCAATAAGTATGCATACATCGAGCTCGCGCCTTTACATTAGTGTTGTTGATTAGGAAGTTTGCTTCGTGCGTCCATAGACGAAATATTACTTTTTGCAATTACTGTTTTTCTTAATGTGCCTGAGTACGCGAGGCAAAACTCGGAGGTGCCATTGAAAAGCTCAATTTTAACACACTTATCTCTTATCTGTACTGACCCGCAGCACTGCACGAAGTGAAGTCCCCACCCACTTGCATTCCACTAATATTCAACATCGCGTAGGCGCGTAAAGTTATCCTGCAATCATATAGGCAAATTCGTGCATACAGGCCGTTTTAAGAATGCAAAAGTCGAGCACTTGTGTGAAGAATGTCGCACCGTTCGCCGGTAGTGCGTCAGACGGGCATGAACCCCTATGCGCACCGCATTGGGGTTCATGCACGCCCGTCCGGCGCACGGTGCGATATTCTTCAGACAAGTGCTCGAACGAATTCAAAGCGCATTTGACGGCTGCTAATGGCCATAATATTTGTTATGTGTTTGCTTTCTTCCTGCCTGAGTATGCCGAGATAATTTCAGACACACCGTTCCCGGCACAGATCTCGGGCGTCAGTAAAAGCTCGTCCAAAAAGGCTTAGCGAGGAGTAGGGGACGCTTGTTACGGCCTCCGTCGTAGCTAGCCGATCTCAGCGTTTGCGAAAAGTTAATCTTCTATCAGCATAAAATTCTAGTGGGAGATATATGATGACACGAGGAAGACACCATAGTAACTTTTGTGCAGTAATGAGGTCGAATTTATTGCGTTTCCTTAAAAGTTCATGCGTAAACGCTGGCCTCAACTTTGATACCCTGTGAGGATGCGGCTTGCTTTTCGCCCAATGAAGTAACGAGAAGTGGACGTTTGGCAAACAAAATGCGTGTAAGGCTCCAGACGAACAAATTTCAGTTGTAGTTCACTGGTACTAGACGGGATTACTGACATTGAGCTCAAAGATGCACTCGTGGGGTGAGGTGACTAAGCCACGACTTACTTCGTTCGCATACGCACGCACAATATCCGGTGTTTCGGGAATTAAGGAAAGTGCCCCGGTCTTCGTTTTGTATCGCTCGAGAATGAGTGTATTGTACGTTCGTGAAAAGTCAGATAATCGAAAACGCAAGCAGCGCTTTCGGTCGCGGCGTGATAGCATGAGATGAAGCTGCTCAGTCGAAACCGAAACTGAGTGGCCAACTAGTTCCCAGAGTGCACTGCGTGGTATTTCGCCGCGATGGGGCGCGTCGGTTTTGGAAGAAGTCCATTAACAGCACTGCACTCGTTATAGTCGGTGACAGGTCAAGAACGACGACGAAGCTCCGCTCACCTCTTTCCAGATTAGCAGAGCGAAGGCTAGAGAGGAGGTCGCCTCCTCTCCAGCATTTGGTCTACTAAAGTGGAAAGGGGTGGGAGGAGCTTCCACTTCCTTCTTGACCTGTCAGCGACTATAGACGAAATCAAATTCCTTGCAATCGGTATTTTTAGTAATTTTATAATCTTTTGATTACATTTATCAGAAAACAATCGGAGGAGTAATTTGATTACTTTTGGAGGTAGTTAAAATTACTTGCAACCCTTACCATTTTCCACTCCACCTTTCCAATGGCGGGCGCTTTTTGTACACGCTTCCTGCCTGCCAAGAAATTGGCGCAGTAGGAAGATAACTACCCTCGTTCTCACTTCAAGAACCGTTGTGAAAAAAGTCCGGCTCCTCGCGGAGGAATACAAATTTCTCCCTTTACGTAGAGAAATAAGATATACGTAGGCGCATATTAGATAATAGATGTATGTTATCTTACCAAGACGTACACGCTTCAAACGCCAAAAACATCGCTTATTTCGCCGACAACCAAATCTTCTAAGAACTACTTCGCAAGGCGTATGAACAATGCAATGCAACAACTCCCCCCTCTCTCTTTTTTGTATTATTTTTTTCTTTCTTAGGGTGGAAACGAGTACAGTTTAGAATTCTGTGATACTTATAAAATAATAGACAGTACGAAAGACCTGCTTTGAAACCCGTAGAAAAATCTGTCATTAAAAAAAAAAAAATCTGACATAGTCGAAAAAGTTAGGGTTACTCTTTTTTTTCAAGTAACGGACAGCTCCTTTTCTTCTGAAGTAATCGGATACATTTCAACCAAGAGTAATTGTAATTGTGATTGATTACGTTTTTTTTTTTTTTTTTCGAGTAGCGTGTACAAGACTGCTGGTGGAACTAAAGAGCGTGTAATCGTGATCATGCGGAGTAGCACGGACGCTCGATCTCCTCCTCGGGAGAAGGGATCGAAAGGATATTTTGAAATTTTTGATATAGTGATATTTTTAAAGTGCGATTAAATCTTTCAGCGAACCAAACCCCGAAACAAAGTAATTCCCATTTTTTTTTTTTTTTACATTAAAAACGACTGCGGTTGTTTTACAACAGTCGAGTGATCGTCCTGAAATGTGTCCCGGTAACAACGAGTATACGCGACGATGCAGCCTGTGGTTTCCGTCTCCAAGTTGATTATTCACTAATCGGCCTTGTTTACGAGATACACTTTCAAGAAAAACCACTGCCAAAATTGGGTCAAGAAAGCGCCTTGGCCAGCCTGCCACAACGCTTTTTCTGGAGACTGCCTTAGTAAGAACGGCTGACGTAATATCAAGCAAGTCCGCCCCTGGTGTCTCCTACGTTCTTCCTTGGGGAAACGGAATATATTGTGCTCGACGGACCTGTTTCATCGGTTTGCGATGCTTTCTTAACGGTCATCTCGGACGTGTTAACTCTGACAACTTTCGGGGGATATTATCTGCGACTCCTTTTCACCTTAAGTGTATATAATTTGGTTCAGAATTTACCCTCCTGGGGAAGCGTTACGAATGTTCCTCTTTATGGGGAGCATTCGGTATGTTTCACGCATTTAAGATAAGTCATTTGTTACTTCATCACGTTTTAAACGCCAATAGCACCGTTGGTTTTCTTCCACAACCAAATCTCGCTAAGACTATACTTCGCGCAGAGTATGGGCTTACGCGAAACACTTACTTTTTGCTCGAGGTGAAAGCGACTATTTGGTGTCTTTTGGCGTTCACACACTTGTGACTTCTTAGAACCGTGTGCCTTCAAATCTCTTAATATCTCTTGCGACAAGGAAAAACACTGGCGCCACCTACCGGGGAGCTTTGGAACACTTGGCGGTCTCATACATTTTATATATTTTTCGCGCATCATTCTTTTCTTTTTTTTTTTTTGGCTTTAAAAACTTTTGTTCATGTTAAAAAACGACCGTTTCTCATAGATAGTACGTATACATTTGACCTCTCGCAAATACCGCAAAACATGTGCTCCAGTGATATGCAGTTCCAGAGTCACCGTCTAGATGGCGCCAGCGTGCCAGAGTGTTCTCCCGTCGTAAGAGATTTTAAGAGGTTTTGAGGCACTCGGTAAGTCGCAAGTGTGTGAACAGGCTTTTACCTCTCGCAGTCTAAGAAGAAAGACGTGAAAGAATGAACTGGAAAGCGCGTGCTCAAAATTTTCACTACACTTCGTTTCATCTCAAGCCCAGACGCAGCCGACGAGGTCAAATCAAATCAAATCAGTTTATTTTCACCTTGTACAAAGAAGATGAAGGAGCTGTGGAAAAAAGCTGCACCATTGAAGCTTGACGAGTCCACTGCCCCTTAATATTGGCAGCTAAGCAGCATAACGCTAAAGTATTCACAGAAGAGAAAAACAAGAACAAAAAAAAAAAGGCAATGGAACTAATCAAACAGCGTAAAAATGCGCAAGTTACTGGGCTTTTTCTATTTAAGATTGCTTCAGCGATAACAGAGCAGGCACAAAAACACGAAGGACATCATGATGGTACGCTTTAGACTCTGTCTGATAGCTTCCCTTAGCTCGTAGCGTCGTCTGCTTCCGGTCTTAAATGGGCATCGGTAAAGACAACTGAACATTTGGGTCAGCGTCGGTTGAGCTTTGTCGGAAATTGCCGGTTCGAGTTTGGGCACAGCTCGCTCGTGCACACCAGGAACGCTCGCGCACTATTCTTGTTAGAAAACCTGCAGTGTCATGCGTCATTCGTGAATCCATGGAACGCGAACATGTGTTGTTCGTACCAAAACCTCGGTAACCATGTTTTAAAAACACGCAAGAAAAACGACAGAGTTCGATTCAGGTGGTTGGCGGAACGTGGAGCAAATTACCGGCACGCGTGCTGCTCCAGAGAAATCGGAAATACATTTAATTGCAGTGCAAGTTGGCGTCTCAGCACGGTAAATTGGCACTTCCTGTAGGTATGGTCGAAGCAACTTGCAACCTAATAGCACTCGAAGTCTTATCGTGGTTTCGTATCAATAGCAGACAGGCCTCGGCTTCGCTTGCCGTGTCAGCTGGGGAGGATCGTCACACTGCCCGTACAAAATTGCGCCCAAACAAAAGGGCCTACCCACGCTATTCTATGGTGGTGTGGCTCTAAAGTCAACTCTTTCGAGAGACAGCAAACACTTCAGTTTCTCCCTCTCTCCATCTCTTTCTATCTCGCTCTCTCACTCTCATAAACACCACGAGATCACTAGTCATGTCACCGATTTCTCGCACACTTCCTCCTCATACACACGACGTGTCTGTGACAAGCGAAAGTGCAGCGCGAACGCGGTCGGCTATAATACAGATTGGAGGGTATCCGAATCTCGTCCGTGCGTCATTTCTAACGTAAAGGCATATACGCGTGACCTTAAGTCGGCCGAAGATCACAGGTTGTCGTTGCGGTTGTTGTGCCGTCCTCTCGGTCTCGTCGCATTTATTGTTATTACGATGATTATTTTATCAATTCGTATCATCTGTTTCCGTATTCTTCCGACACCGCAAAACGTTTTTTTTCGCAGCGTGCATGTTGAGCAGCGTTTCGAGATCAGTCGGACGACGATTCTTCCTCGGATGTGGAGCAACGCAGAGAGTGTATCTACGTGGTCGATTGATACAGCGGAAGCTACAAACGCACAAAACACAAATAATAATAGTAAATAATAATGCGAATCATAAGAAACTAAAACTTAAGAAGCAGAAACCGCATTTCCTGGTCTGGTCTGCGAGGGGAAATCCGGGTCGACCCCTTCAGTGCTGTACGCACACGCCCCATCCAGACGGCTGTCAATCATTTGTTGTTGTTCTGCTCTAAAGGCTCCGATCTCGCTTCTCGTCAGATCCGCGGCCATTTTATGAAAGGGCTCCGTCAAATCGCTTTCTCTGAGTCCCACTCTTCTTAAGAGTGCCCGATTTCCATTTCTCTGTTGTTGTTGTTGTTTTTGTCGTTCTTAACCCGTCGACAATTTAGTCCCGGACAGCGACGTCGAACTGCGTTCTCCTTCTCGACGAGAAATGGCTCGTGCACGCGTGTATGGATGACAGAAAAAAAAGAAAAGCCGCAGTCGGAGTGTCTATACGTCGTATACAAAGGATACGGCGTGTTCGCTGCTGACACGACGACAGAATTGTCTGCTCCGTACATGTGCACGCTTCCAACATGTCTGCAAACAGATCAATGTGACAGGATCCGTCTCTACGAGGAAGAAACACGCTCCAGACAGTTTCTACAGACCGTCTTATTGTACGATGTGTTGGCGGTGTGTGACTCTCCGACTTTCAAGGGGAACTATGCGATGCCGGTGACTGGGAGAGTGAGGTGCCTTTCTTCTTTGTACGACGGTCCAGTCAGATAAGTCGTATAAAAAACCGTGTGTGGACATGTTCGAAGCACACGTATGTGTATGAAGCAGACATGCTTTAAACATGGTTGAGGCGTCACCCCAGATAATCCTGTCATCGTGTGTATACCTCAAACACTGTACGTCTTTTGTGCGAGCAGTGTGATTTTGGCTTTACAGTATTCAAAGACTGTCTACAAAACGAAAAAAATCGATTAGCACGTTGGTATGTAATCATTCGAAGATGCGATAATTCGTTCGGAGGACGTATACCTATAAGCGACAAAGTGTGGTACTTCGTTGTTTCTCGATCGAGCAAAATGAGAAACTCTGCCGCCCAGTTTGCATTTGACAAAAATTACAGCCAAGTTATTCTTTTGTTTCTCCTCATGCACATTTCGACTTCATCGTTCCGGCAGTTTTCATACTTTGTATTGTTAGGGCTCGGCGCTACCGGTGCTCTGTGTATTGCTAAAGTACATTTAGCACGGATAAGATAAGGAAAATCGAGTAAGACACTATACGGGCGCCACCTGTCCTTTCTCACTCGTTTGTTCTTCACTTATTTGTGGTGTTTCATTCGCATATCTATTGGGTATCTCGCATCGTTTCGTGACGCTGTGACGAAGCCCCATCTCCGAAACATATCGGTACCATCAGCAGCCCTGGGCGGATACGTGCCACCATTGAACAAACATCCATCGAGTAGTTTCGGATCGGCCCAAGCGTGAGACCAGGAACACTATACAGCCATATCACTGTACGCTGCTCGGAGCTCGCCTCGGAATAACGTGTTTACCGCGTCTAATAATTAAAAAAAAAAAAAAGTTGTTTTTCAATTTTTAGTTGGTGACATCCCAGAAGTGTCGCCGTCCTCGATCTTGGCCCCCGCCACGATGGCGATATCCAACAGCATGACATAGCATGACTCGCCGACTTTCGTGATTTCATATATGTTGCAGGACCCATGCACATTTGATGTATGGGACTCTCACCCGTCAAAAGACGCGTTACGCGGAAACGGAGCTCGGGGAGTCGGAAGCGATAGGGATAGCCGGCGTAGCCGCGACCGCTCGCTGCCGACGACGTAACCCTTATATCGAAAGACCCGGCGTGGGAGGCGCCTCTCCCCCCCGTCCTTCAACAAACCGTGGCGCGCGCCTGCACGCGCGCGCCGGGGCGCGTCTCGAGGTGCACTGCACGTACACGAGGCGTGGGACGAGTTGGCTGCGGCTGACCCCCGTTCGGTTCCCTGGCCGCCTGCCGCCGCCCCTCCCCGCATCAGCTGCCTTGCTCCGTTCAGCCCCGAGCTGACAGTGCGCTGGAAGCTAGAGGTTCTCGTGGGACCAGTCGCGTACCTCTGTATCTCTCGTCACGTGATCACGTTAAAGCCGCAGGCATACTGCACATCGTACAAAAGCCGAACGCACCTCAAGCGCGTTCGGCTTCGTACGTGCGTGTGCTTGTAACATATGTCTTTACACGGTTTGTGTATGTGGCCAATGTAGCAGGACTGTCGTGCATGGAAGACAGACGCAAATTCAAATTTGGGGGGTTTTAGGTGCCAAACCAACGACGGGCATCTGGCACGCCCCAGCGGAGGACTGAGGATTAATTTCGACTACCTGGGGATCTTTTGACGTGCAACCGAAAGCTCGGTTACACGGCGTCTTCTCCGCAAATTGCGGGCACCTCGGCCGGGATTCGAACCCGTCACATTGGGATCCGTATGGAAGACAGACGCGTCAGGCAGTGTCAGTATGACTGCTCATGGGTGCTGTATATTAGCGATGTATAACCGAGGCTTAATCGATATTTTATCACGTGATATATCGCGCTACCCCCCCATACCCAGGCACAGAGAGCGGGGGGGTCAGGTGATGAAAGGGATGCTGCTGAATTGGCCCGGCGGGTGCGCAGTTTTCAACGCACTGTCAGCTTAGGGGTGAGCGGCGAGCAGCCCCGTCTCGGAGCCGAGGAGAAGAACCAGTCGGACGGCGAGCGATCAGCCTCGGCGGCGCATGGTTGGCTAAGACTAACGACGGCCAAGCGCTTGGGCGACCGACGCGGGAGAGCATCGCACTGCGTCGACCGAGCAAGTTTAACGCCCCGACCGCGTGTGCTGGACGCGTGGCGGTTGCAAACTGCATCGCTGCCTCAGCCGGGAACAACAAGATGGGAAGAAAAGGCAGCCGAACCTGAACCAAACGATGTCGCGTGGTTAGAAGAGCATGCATGTGCCTCGCGAGTCGCGTTTATGTTTTGGGACCGCGGGCCTGTTATGGCGGGGATCCGACCCGGGGGTACTAAATTGGATAAACCAGTTATGAAAAAAAATCTGCGATGCAAACTCGCTCCACGAAAAAAAAAAAAATATATATAAATTTTTGTATTAGTGGAAGTTGGTTTCCATGCAGATTTACGTGGTGGTGTCGCATTGCGGTCGCGAAATTAGGTATTCTAATTGCCAGCGGGAGTTTGCGCGCTTCGAGATTAAGGCATGGTTGTGTGCACGCTCCCCGCTGGGCCAGAAATCCGCAGCGCATACTCTAAACTGAAACGAAGGTAAGAAATGGACGAAGACACCGCCTCTTCCTACAGATTTTATACACGATTCATAGGCTTCCGAGACCGTGCACTGAGAATCTCGGAGGCCATGCACGATTGTAAGCAGGGCATCAGATCGCTGAAGCGATTCTGCCCTTTCGAATTTAAAAGTGGAATTTCAAGGCCCTTCCAAGGTGGCTTTCGGTTTCAGTGCATATCAGTGCACTCACCAGGTATGTGCATTTTAAGTAATTATTGTGCATGTATGCTTAGACATCTCGGTATTGGTTTTCCTCGAGGGTCGTTTTATTCCCACGAGAGGTCAGTTCTGCCAAATTATTTATTTTCGCGGTAAGTTCCGCATAGAAAACTTGCTTGCGCTCGTACCTCCCACAGCAGAGCACGTATATAAGGTTGTCCAAATCGTGGATCAAACACGCACTGTTGGGTGTCGTCAAGGCTTCAGCTGTTGTTTTCGGTCCCCAATTCCCCCCCCCCCCCCCTCCCCCCCCCCCCCCCCCAAAAAAAAAAAAAAGAAATGAAGCCTGTTTATACATTATACAAAAGAGAGTCCGCAAACATCAGTCACCGCAATATCCCTGGTTTGAATGCCGCGTGCTTCTCGAACTCATTGCCACGCGGCGTTCGAAGCACGGATCTCGCGGTGATTCGCGTTCGAATCTGTATGCAGATTGTCTTTTGTATCATGAATAAGCAGTGTGACCTCCGGCTTAAAGGGGAAGAAACGTCAGCAATGAAGCGAGGAGGAAGGGCTCTTTGCGTGGATGGTTGATGTCCAAACTGAAAACAGGCGGGCGCACAGCTTATGCATATATATGCCAAGGCCGTGTCCCGGCACGCCACCGAACAAAAGACAGTGTGCCGACAGTGTCCGAGGTGTGTTTCCTCCTTGTATACGACGGTCCATTCAGATTGGTGATACTAAAACTGTCTGGAGACATATATACGAGGCGTATGAAGTAACTGCATGCCTCGAATATGCTTGACTCGTATATCCGTACATAATTTTGTCAACGTCATCTGCTGCTTTGTGTATAACGTATGAGGAGTGTGCACTGCGCGGGTTTAAGATGCAGCAATTGAAAGCAAAGGTTCTTCACTCTACCATTGTAAAAGGGCGTGTTCTGAATTGTTCCCAAATACTGTATCGTATGGCTATCGGGTTCCGTCATCGGAGCGCAAAACAGATTGATAAAAATTTCCTGTTGATACCATGTCATGCCTACACGGTTCAATAAAAAAATAAATTAGAAAAGAAGCAAGCGTCGTCTTCTGTTACGTATAAACGAAACAGTGAAGGCCTATCTACACAGTAGCGTTTGACTATATTTAACTACGTCGCGCTGGCTTACGTTTGATATACGACTGCGAGTAGCCAAGGAACAACAAAGCAAGCGACGGAACGCTTGGTTCCTAGAGCGGAATTGTATCTGGACGTTAGACACCGCGACGTGGAGCCAAACGTATTGTTACAAGCCGTACAGACGAGCACCTAAAGTTGGACGTCAGATGTCTAACCTCGGGAGAAAAAGCGGCCGGGGATTGGCTACCCTTTCTGACGCGTCACCGTCTGCTCCTTTATTAGGTCACCTCGAGCATGTACAAACTATATAACTAGGATTGGCACAATCGTTTGTCGACCTAAGTAAAGTTCAATTGGTTCGCCAAACCTTCGAACTTTTGATGAACTTGGACGAAGTTCGACTTTGAACGCTGCTGCCAAACTTTTGCACAAGGATATAAGTACTCTAGTTTTCTAACACCTTTGCTTCGGCTGTCGCTATTTTCAATAAGGCTAACACGCTACATGACGAACCTCGCTGTACTACGAGAATGCGTTTAAGCGCAGACAGGTACCTCTTGCTACGTCGCTGCGAGGAAATTGGCCACGGGAACAGGGGTGTTATAAAGCTGGAGTACTAGTCCCAGTGGCTGTGCTCGAGGTTGCAAACAAATGCACGCATTGAGCTGGCACGCCGTTCGGACACTTACTGCATCGCGCGTAAACCGCGAAGCACACAATACGACGAAACCGTCCGATCCGACGTCCGATCAGGCAGTACGACGGTAGGAGGCGAGGGTTTTCGACGCTCTCCGGTGCTACGAAAACCCTCGCCCCGGAAGGTCATTCCGGCAGTTCGCACGTCGGATCGGACGGTTTCGTCGTAGATATGTTTCGCCTGAAGTGTGGAGCAATCCACGACGATGTCAGCAATGGCAATGCAAAGACGATAGCGAACGACAGATGCAGAATCCGGCGAAACCAAAACCGAAACTACCCGTTGACAGTCTTCTGCTCCCAGGGTGCATCTGAACCGCTAGGGGCGCTGCTATTTTGCATATTGCCAATATACGCTTTCAGGCAGCTGCGCATGGGCGCGGCCATAACCGACCTTCAATTTTTGTTTCCTCTTATTCCGTTCGCTTCACTTCACCATTTCCACTGCAGGACAGGTTAGTGTCACTTTAATTGCTACTGTGTCCTTGTCCCCAGCATAGGCCCGCTTCAGTCGCTCGGCATCTCGGTAAAGGCGCGTTCACACTCTTGCAACCGACTACGACCGAGAAAGACTTCTTGGGACCGGATGCACTGAGCGGAGCTGGTCCTAAGAGATCGCAAGAGGCTTAAAAACCGGTTTGGTCTCTCTCGGTCGCACTCGGTTGCAAGAGTGTGAACGGGCCTTAAGACAAGAGAAGGTCGGCAATGGCGGCTCAACCTGGCACGTGTGTATAGCGTCTATACTATAGGTTGTTCGTATTTTTATAGCCACTAACATGCACGTTGATTGATTGACTGATTGATTGATTGATTGATTGATTGATTGATTGATTGGCTCCCCCTCACAACCAAGTGGCATCGGTTCGTTCTCAATTTCCGCGCATGTGCACGAAAGTCTCCAGTCAAAGCTTTCTCGGACTTCGGTCTAAAAGGTCGCCAAAGTCGAACCTGGTCCATCTCGAAGCGGGGCATATTCGCGACATCCCCAGATACCAAACTCGAGGCACCTGGCCTTTTAGCGTGCACACTCGACGGCGCTTTCACGGCACTTCGCCTTGGCGGGTCGTCGCACGATCGGGCCTCCGCGGCAGATGCGAACCAGCGACCTTGAGGTCCACTGATCGACACGCTCGGCCACTGCTCCGCCGAAACGTCCCAGGCAAAAGAAAGAGGGGAGGGAGAAGAAGAAAAAGAAGCGCATCCTGCTGCCTTTGGAGGCACGCAGCGTTGTTCGAACGCCACGTAATGACAGCCTGACATGCCAGGTCTCCGTAACGTCTGACCACGTATCGAATGGAGTGAGGGCTGTAAACAGTCACCCAGTGAAATCCCTGAACCCACAGTCACACTGCCGGATACATAAGACATGTGGGATGCAGACATGTTGGATGCATTCGTTTGTGTGAAGCAAACGTTCTTTGAATATGCATGAGAGCCAAGAGATAATTCCGTCATCACCTGCAGCAAACGCCGCGTGTTTTTTTTTTTTTGTTGTTTTTTTTTTCTTTTTTTTTTCTATGATGTATAAGGTGGAGCACTGTGGCTAAGACTTAACAGATCCCAGCCTGTAAAACAAATTAGAACAGTACCTCTAGCCTCAGTTTCGTACAGAAAGTACACTCAGCGTCGACTATATAGGGCTCGATCTAAACGTAAATGGTTCTAAGTACGGTGACTTTAGTCCTAACCACGAATGTCCCGAATTTGATCGAACCCGTTGTCCAGTTGATTCAGCGAACATTCACCCCTTTTTCTGCAAAATTCGACAAAGGTCGACTTTTTAAAACACGTTGGCCAATGCTAAAGAAAAACGAGAAAAATATTTAAAAAAAGTATGAACAGTAGCTTTTGTTATCATCAATTATATTGCGCCGCAGGCTAAATTTATCATGTACGCTGATGACACCAGTATTTTCGTATCAGCTCGGAACTTTAGTGATATCATCCCAATAGTAAACAACGTGATGAGAAGGCTAGAGGCATGGTCCTCGTCAAATAATCTTTTAGTGAATAAAAATAAAACTAAAGCTATGCTTTTTAGTCCTAAAAATCAGAATATTTCACTATCGAGTGACATCGTTCTATACTCGTCCCCGATAGAAATTGTAAGCACTTTCAAGACTCTAGGTGTATTGTTTTCAAATCACATGTCTTGGTCTCAGCACATTGATTATATTATTTCAAAACTAGCTGGTGTCATCGGCATGCTATATTGACAAAGTTTAATCCTCCCGCAAAGTGTTAAGTTGCTCTTGTTGCACTTGTATCACATTTTAACTACTGTCATCTAATATGGGGCACCACGACAAAAACAAATATTTATAGAATATGTTTATTGCAAAAAAGGGCGATAAGACTTGTGTGCAGTGTACCCGATGTCTTTCACACGCAGCTAATTTTTGCTAATCTGGGGATAATGAAAATACATGTATATTAGAAATATAGACTTGCCATGAAATATAAACAATAATATATCGAGATTAAAAGTTTCTTATTTAAATTGGCTTCCCTCAAAAAAGAAAAAAAAAAAGAAAAACCGCAAACACATACCCTTCGTCACCCTGACCCTTGGATAATAGATACATCGCGTACTGACTACGGCCTTCAGATGATTAGAAGAACCCTGCCTGCATTGCTCAACACTTTCTCGCATTCCGATGTTGATATAGTATCTTTAACCCCACGTGAGATCCGTGAATATTTTCTTTGAAATAATGTGTTCACTTTTTTGTATTTTGCAAGTTCATTTTCTTCATTGTTGTGTGTGGGTGATATCTAGTTGGCCTTTTCGGCCCAGTGTTTGCTTTTCTTCCTTTTTTTTTTATTCCTATTTTGCAATACTGGACTCTTTTGCTTTCTACAATTTTTGACACCGCTGTGTTCCTGTGGGGGGGCTGGGGACCAGTCAAGCTCCTTGTAAGCTTTTTTCCCCAGCTCCCATCATATATACATGTATATGGCAAATAAACTATTATTATTATTATTATTTTAGGGAAATCGATGTTCGCACAGTAGAAGACCAGTTCGAGCTTTATAATGATTTAGTTGACTTCTAATATAAACAACATATCCGATACCTATTGCACCATTCCCATGCCAGGCGGCGTCAGCTCGTTTTCAATTCAATCAATAGTTGAAATTCAGTCAAAACTTCCGACTTCGCTTTAAAATTTCGAAAAAAAAGTCAAACTTGGTTTAACTTGATTCTCGGCAGGCTCCGAACATCCGCAGAAATCGAGTTTCTTGCTTCGGAGACTCCTGTAACTTCCTAACGTGGCATTATGCACCGGGTGTCATTTATCGCAACACGTATGGTGTTTTATCTCAATCTTGTACCAGTATCGTTTATCGGGTATCGTCATCGCAGTTGTCAAAGCGATCTACTAAAACTCCCTACTAAAACGTCCCACCTTTAATACCCCACCCCCGAATTCGCTTCCTACCCGACCGCCGGCCTAAACAACCTCCGAGTCAAGGACAGAGGGGGTCTGAAAGATACCGATCTCTGTCCTCAGTGTCCTGTGCCCTTTCCGTCTCGAAGGTCCATCGGTTGCACGGCGTAACACATCCGTGCATGCCGAGACACGCTAGCAGGCGGCCGCACCGATGGAAGCAGCTCGATCCAAAACGCGCAAATGAAAGAAGCGTACAAAAGGGAAAAAGAAAAAGAAAATCGAGAGAGACAAAATTAAAAATGACGCGATGACTCTCTCACGATCATCCAGATGGCGCGGCGGAGTCGGTCGTCTTCGTTATGTCGTCGAGTGCAGGCTCCTCCAAGTCCCCGAGGAGAAGGCACGCCGACCTCCGTCTCACGCTTCGACCTGTTTTGTAACGTCGTCTTGTTCTTCGTTTGTTCTGTTGAGCTACTGGGTCCTCCAATCGATAAAAGAACAATGACCGCGTTTCACCGGCTTCGTTTCTTGTGGTCGCCATTTTCTTTTTTTTGCGAATCATTTTGATCTTTTTTTTCCAAAATTGTTCGAAATTCAGCCGCCCCCATATGAGGCGAAGGTTTTGTTTACATATGTCACGACAAGTTAAAAAACGCAGGGCAGGGCCCGAGCATCTCATTATCACTCCTCAGCCAATCAGAATACGGCATTGGCCGTTCAGAAGGCCGAAGAACCAATCACGATGCAAGAAGCGTGATTAACATGATAAGCCCCGCCCTTGCTTTTTTTCAGCTGTCAGTGACTGCAGGAGTCGTCGTTTGTGACCACATCCTGGGTTTAGTCGCATCGTTAATCGGGGACAGAGGTTTTAGGTAATGTCAAAGATATATAGCTTTATCCTCTCATTCATTTGAAGGGGGCCATTCCCAAACCAAGACCGCAAGCTTCCATCGGAGTGGGGATATGGGACACCAGCTAGCAATCCAGGCCGGATCCAATCAGTTCGTCGAACGAAGTTTCATCGATAGGTTGTTTCGTCGCGGAAGGGCATGAACTTGGGCGAGTTGATGGTACATTGTAGAGATCGAAAAGCGCTGATAATACGAAGTAAAAGGGAAAGAAGTCGAAACGCATCTCGGTTCCTCGACACGCTGTTGCAAAAGGCCCCAGGAGGCGATCTTTCCCTGTCGTGTCAAACCGCGACAGGTGGAACGCCCATGAGCGTCGTCGCCAGGTGGTGGCGGTCAACTGTGCCCGGAAGCAAGGCGGGAGGCACCTTGGGGTCGCCAACGTGCCTCGTGCAAAGGGACGACGTGGCCTCCAACGAGGGATTATCAAGTTGACCGGTGTCAACACGGGAGGCAATTACCAACCTTTCGTCCCCCGACAGCCTTGGGACGCACCTGGACAAAAGAGGGGAATCTGAGTCCGTTCCCCAGCTTACAGCGCGTTTGGGATTATCCCCTTAGCGCACGGAAACCAAGAGCATGCCCCATCCGGACTTCGATGGCGCCGGTAACTGCTTTGGTCGAGCAGCTAGGCGGCTGTGTTCTCAAGGGTTCTTGAGCGTTATCCAGCGCTCTTCAGTTGATGTAAACCTGTCAATGTGCATATAAACAAAGTTATACGAGACACCCCTCCTGCTCCCTGGTCCATCACGGCCGTACCCGAAGTCACGGACGAACGCGCGTTCCCAACATCGCGACGTTTCATCGACGATTCGCTTCATCGAAACGCTTTCCGCATTCGTTTCATCGACGCATCTTGCGACGTTTCGTCGAACACAACCCTGCTGTTTTCACAGCAAACCTTTTGCGTCTCGCCGCGCTTATGGGGGGAGAGAAGGAAGGGGAGGGGGTCAAGGTTTGGCCAAACACGCCTCAGTAAATCACGTTCTAGCTTTTAGCACCCTTCAGATTTAATCACGCACTAGGCAGTAACAAAAAGTTCCGATGTCCACATAACGTCACAGGAGCATGTGTCCACGAAACGTATATACATGAAACGCCAGTGTCGATGAAACGTGCGTCCATGAAAAGTCCACGAAACATGTTTCGATGACACGATGGGGACCCCTGGTGTTGATTATCGAAAGACAGAGAGGTTGCCCTGGATGTTTGCCCTATACTGTCGAGATCGGTTAGAACGAAGTCAACTGGAATCGGAAAGCGCTTCGCTATATTCGCTATTTCGTTATAACCGACTTCAGCTATAACGAAGTACAAAAGACAATGGCAAATCGTGATCGCTTCGCTGTAGCCACTATTTCGTTATAACCGACTTCGTTATAACCGGTCTCAACAGTAGCCGGCAACTTACTCTGCACTGGGGATAGGAGAAGAGGGAAAAGAAGGAAATAGTGATAAGAGAGCACGTTGTTACGATTGTGATGACAAAGAAGCATTAAGCGGAAGTCACACCGCTCATACATCATACAAAAAGTGTCTGCAAGCACGAGTCACCGCAACGTCCATGGTTCGAATGCCGCGTGCCAAGTTTGTTCTTGAACTCATTGCCATGGGGCATTCGGGGCACGGATCTCGCGGTGACTCGCGTTCGAATCTGCACGCACACTGTCTTTCATATGATGTATAAGCAATGTGAATAAGGGTATGATGATGCTAGAGCTCACTTCCATGCGCATACACACGTACATAAACGCACGCGTACACGCAAAGGCATCCAAGCTAGGTTCTGATCTGGTTCTCGCTCTTACCGGACTCTCAACACGTCGTTAAAGGCCGACCTACAAAATCGTCTTCTGCCGGGCAGAAAACCGGTTCCCATTTTCCTTCTCTCCGTTCCCTCCCTCATCTTTCTCTCCGCCTCTCCCCACAGCAGCGTGTCTCCGAGCTTCTCCCCACAACAGAATGGTTCGAATGTAAAGGAGGAATTGAGGAAGAGTTTCCTCCTCTTTGCTTGAGGAATTTAAGTAGATCGTTTTTGATAACTTCTGTTCTGTATCGATACCCGATAGTCCGCCGACGCATTTGCGCATGCATCGTATCGTTATCATGCATCGTTATTGAAGGTATCGGAACGACGTACTAAAATTCCCTAAAGATAAGACTTAACGACGCGCTGAAATTCAGTGAAGAGTAAAAACCTGCAGTAGGGGAACCTTGAATGCCTTTGCAGATTGGTCCACTGTGTTTCAGGGACCAAGCACCACCTTGGAAAAAGTGAAGGGCCGTGCGTTTATTTGATCCAGTGTGTCTGGCAGGCACGTAGCCAAGGGCGGGGAGGGGGGGGGGGGCGCGTTTTTTTTTTTATTTTGCTGGAGCCTCCTTTCCCCCTCCCCCTCATACACCATTTTGTCATGGGCGCCCCCCCCCTCCCCCCAAAACAAAATCCTGGCCACGTGCCTAATGTCTGTATAATATTTTTTCTTTTTTGCGATTAGTTGTTTGCCAGGGATGTCATTGTCGCATGGTTTGCGCCGCCACTGAAAAAGCGTTTATTACAGATATCGTGACCGCGAACACGACTGCAGACAAACCATTTCAATGTTTGCTACCGGAAGTCGTTCCTTACCCCCGAAGAGGCGTCCGGCCACTTCCTTACGGGCGCAGGCATTCGAAGCTTGTTTATACAACCATTGATAGGAGGTTGCAATGCTACACCAACTCCGATATTGGAAGCCTAGCACAGTTCTTCTCATGTGCTGCTACGCATCGTGTTAGAGATGACCGGTTAGCTTAAACAAAACCTAAGACAAAAAAAGTTTGATTTGATTTTACGGTAACACCATCTTTAGTCAAGGATTAACGAAGTCTAAACGTTAGAATGATGTATAGGGATGTCGCGAACCACCCTAGGTTCGATTTCGAAAGGTTTCGATATTTGCGAAGCGAACTGAGGTTCGATTTCGAAAAATTTCGGTATTTTTGTACCGACCGAGGTTCGATTTCGAAAAATTCGCAACTTTTGACCACAGCGGAGTTTCGAATTCGAAAATTTCGAAGCTTTCACGGTTTCTAAAATTTCGAATTCGAATATTTCGAATATTTTTTTACTTTAGGTTCGGTAAATTCGAAGATTTCGAAATTCTTTGGAAAAAAAATTCGAAAACTTCGAACGCTTCGAAATTTTATAGACATGAAGTTCGAACAATTCGAAGATTTCGAATTTCTTTCTGCATAAAGTTCGAAAAGTTCGAAGGGTTCGATTCCCTTTTAACGCTAAATTCAAAAAAAAAAAAAAAAAAAAAAAAGTTTCGATGATTTTGAATTTTTGTCTAATCCAAGATTTCAAAGTTCGAAGTCCGATTTTTAAGTTTTTCCACCGTTTCAGTTTCAAATAACGTTTTCACGACTCACTTGTTTTCACAAAATCAAGTTTAGAAAAGTTAGGGTGTGATATCTAGATTCTGCGAAGTTGGTCAGGCAATTAAATGAGACGACGAGTGTCCCGGACGTGGTGGAATATTTGCCAGTGCATAATTGTGACCGCCAGCCCCGGGGGGGGGGGGGGGGGGGGGGGTCTTTAACCTGCATCACGCAGTAGTGATTGCACGAACACACTGTTTTACGAGACTCATCCAGTTCGAAACGGCCAGGGGCGAGCAGGAGGTTGAGGTTCAGAAAAACCTTGAACCGACCTGGCAAACTAGCTCGCCACCCCTTGCACGCTGGTAGTAATCCGATCCGGTGAAGTTTATAATTGTCCTGGAGGTTTATTTTCTCGGACGGAGGAATCGCCTCGCAAAAAGCACAAAAGCCGGCACAACTCGAGGTCGAGGAGCGTTCTACCATACAAGTGGCGTCGGAAGAGGAAAAACGGGGGGAAAGAGGGTAGCGGGGGGGAGGGGGGGGGGGGGGGGCTTCAGCTTCTTTCTTTCCCTTGCAGGTATTTCGGACTGTTGAAGAAAACAATACGGGGAAAGAGGGCGTGGTCGAGCTTATTTTAATCTGAAATTATTTATGGATATGTATTGCTACTGTCGCTCTTCACTGCATAAAAGGTTGCGTAGATGGTCATTGTTAGAAACTCGTTGTCAGAAGGCACTGCTCGTCACATGCTTAGTGGTTCGGAAGTTCAAAGCTGTCTTTTCGACCTAAGCACCTGTGTCAATAGTAAAAAAAAATAAAAAAAAAAAAAATAAATGCGAGAATAAAAAGCAGGAGAAAAAAAAACTATCAAGAATTCGTCGGAAGTGTTCTATTCTTGCATATTCAGAGGTTCAGAACTTCGAAACAAGTTTCTTTTACCAAAATGTGTACAGGCTAAAAGAAACACGTCCCAGGAACGTGAAGCGAAAAAAAAAAAAATTTCCTTTAATGACGTGCTCAACTTGAACACTATTAGAAATCTTCTCCCATGAGTGAATTTATTCCTTAACGTGAAAAAACAATAAATATATTATTTTGTATTCTGCAGATGGCAATGGTGTTAATTTAAATGCGATACCTCAAACAACTTAGACGAAAATAAAAATCAAGTTTAGGTCATAATTGCATGCAGATACATGTCTGGACATTTCTTCGAAACTCACGTTGAATAACAATAATCACATCTTAAGACGGCACTTACCTAGGCTATACATAGATCATTCTTAAAAAAGTATAACATATCTACCATAAATAGCTCCGGCTGCAGAGTGCTTCAAATCTGGCACAAACGATAATCGTCAAAAACCCGTCGTCCTTCCTCGCCCCTTCGCGGATTTATTTCTTTAAACCTAAGCATGCCAGAACATTGAAATAAACGACATTGTCTTTCGTAAGGAACGCAGCACCGCGTGTAAAAATTCGAGAAAAAAAATTACGAATGTACCCCACTACTTGAAATCAAATGAAACCGTCCGCCGGTCTTTCGAAGTTCGACGAACGTCGAACTTTTACCCTAAAAGTTCGAGGTTCGTCGAACTTCTGACTTTTCAGAATTCGAAAGTTCGAAACTTTTCGAATTTTCTTGATAAGTAAGTTCGAAAATTCGATATTCATCGAATTTTTTGGTCAGTCAAGTTCGAAAGTTCGACAAGCATCGAACCTTGCAGCGCAATAAGTTCGAAAGTTCGAAAAAGATCGAATTTTTTAGCGTAATAAGTTCGACGGTTCGAAAAGCGTCGAACTTCTTAGCTTAAAAAGTTCGAAAATTCGACCTCTGTCGAATTTTACGATATAGACAATTCGAAAAATCGAAATCTTTCGAACCTTTCGAACCGCTTGATTCGATCATCGAAACTTCGATTCGAAAAAAGTTCGCGGCATCCCTAATGATGTATGCACTGAGTATACATTATTTGTTATTTAAAAAAAAAAAAACTACGTACAAACGAAAAAAAAACGGAAGAAAAGGAAACATGTTTATTTGATGTCCGACAAACCAAATCTTCCCAAAACTGCTTTGCAGCGTGCGAACTATGCGCAAAAGTTTCTTTCTTCTTGAGATGACAAAGAGATGGGTGACTTGTTGCTGTGGTGAATGACGCAGAGAGCGCGAGCGGGCGAGTCGTAGAAAACGCGGAGTTGGCGTTTTTGTTTTGCGTCGCGGAAGCGTCAGAGCGCAGTGTGGGATCCATCGGTTCCTGGAAGCAGCGCATGCAGGGTCGGAACCCGTGGTCCACTCAACCCCGACCGTCGCCTGTCCTCCTCGCCCTCTTACTGAGTCACGCAGGCGCACTCCGGCACTAGCTGTTCGTTCACCTCTTCTCTCCTATAAAGACGCGCCTTGGTAAATATGATTCCGTGCGTGCTCGCGCGCCGAGAGCTCCGCGGGAGGTCACAGATGGCGTCGCGGAGTTTCGTGTTCACGAGTTCTGACAATAAAAAAAAAAAAAAAAAATAAAAAAAAAAAAATAAATAATAGACGAACATTTTTTTTTGCACTTTTTTATTTTATTTTTATTTTCTCGAACCGTTTGCTAAACAACCTACTGGAGGAACGTGACTCAGTTTCCAAGCCTGGTAATCTAAGAAGAGACCGCGGCAACGTGTTCGCTGCTGTTTTTACAACCTTTACGGATTGCCTGCTGAGGGGGCTTTATTGTAGATTGTTTCAATCGAGAGTTTTCGGCGATCGTTTCGATACTTCCGATAACTATAGCGATAGGATGCATGCGCAGAGGCGTCGGAGGGAGCACCGGGAACCGTTGTCGGGGGTATCGCACGATGTACAGAAACTCCCTAAGAGGTCCGATGGCGACACCCGATAACACCGCCGATGCCTTTTGCGCATGCATCGTTATCGTTATTGGCTATCGTCATCGGAGGTATCGCAGCGGTGAATTAAAACTCCTTACTAGAGTTTTAGTATATCGTTTCGATATTCTTGATAACAATAAGATGCATGCGCGAAGGCGGCGACGGAGAATCGTTATCGGAGTCGTCGGAACGATCTACTAAAACTTTCTACTATCGGACGGGTTAGAGGAATATTGGGAATCGATTAATTGTGCGAGTAATCTTGAAGTTGATTACATGTTTTTTTTTCGATGTGGTCTCTTCGGTTCATGACGGGAAAGTCACATCCAACTGTGCGCTCATATCAAGGTATCTAATTCGATCATTCTTAAGGCAGACGAAGGCTTTTTATGGTAGCAATAGAGTTTATATATATATATATATATATATATATATATATATATATATATATATATATATATATATATATATATATATGTAAACACGCAATATTTTTCCAGTATTGTAAAGAAAAAACTTAATTTCAAATAGTTAAGTGCTCTAATTCGAGTCAAGAAAGTACTCCAAGGAATCAGGTGTTCTAATTCAAGCCACAAAAAGGTCAAAGAAAACTGGTCATGTAATTAAATACAGGTAGTGTACTCAAACGAAAGATCATGGAGGTCTAAACAAAGATATACATGGCTTTCTCAGGACGTCATACCAACAAACTGGTGGCAATCCCTACTTGGTCTTAGGGGAAGCTCCGCCTACCTCTTTCCACTTTAAAAGAGCGAACGCTGGAGAGGAGGTCGCCTCCTCTGCAGCGTTCGCTCTGCTAAAGTGGAGATGGGTGGGAGAAGCTTCCCCTGAACTCTTAACAAATTCCGTGGTACGAAATGTGGGCCACGGAAGGTACGCGTTCAGCAGCAAGGCCTCCGCAGTTGCCACTGCTGTGACGCCAGTGCGAGCGGCGTACAATTTATTCGATTACGCGGCGAGTAAATCTGTCCGGAGTAATCGAATAGTCAAGTAACCCGATTGATGACGGCCAGTGATACGGTTAATTACGATCGATGACTTCTGCATGAAGAATATCGAGTGTTGTTCGAGTAGCATCGCGTGCACGCACATTACAAGGCCGTGGTGCGTGTCCGCAGGAAGCGATATTCATCGCCGATCCACTTTCACTGTCCGAGACACGCAGGTCTCCCGCTCGTTCCTCGCAGCGATGATGTTTCGTCACGTCTGGGGCTTCACTTGTTCTTCGTTTTTGTTAGTGTTGTTCTTATTATTGTCCACCCCTCCTTTGTGTTGTACCTGCTGCCTGTGGTCTGGTCTGGGTTCTCCAGTTCTTGTTGATGTTGTTGACATCAGCTCCTCCTTTGTGTTGCTCTTGATGTCCGTGGACTTCTCTGGGCTCTTCTGTTGTTCCTTGTTGTCGATGTTGTCGTTCATTCCTTGTGTGTGTTGTTCTTGCTGTCCGTGGTCTCCTCTGGGTTGCTCTGCTGTTCGTTAATATTGTCGTTGGTGTTGCTGTCGTCCACTCCTCCATTGTGTTGTTCTGGATGTCCATGGTCTTGTTTGGGTTCTTATATTGTTAATTACTGTTATTTGTTGATGTTGTAGTTCATTTCTCCGTTGTGTTTCTCTTGCGGTCAGTGGTCTTGTCTGGGTTCTTTTGTCGTCCATTGTTGTCGTCGATGTTGTTGTTGTTGCTATGGTTGTTGTTGTCGTCCGCTCCTTTGTGTTGTTATTGCTGTCCGTGGTCTTTTCTAGGGATGTCGCGAACCTGCCGAAGTTCGAATTTGACCACGTTCGACTATTTTGAACTTGTAACGCCAAGTTCGATAGAAGAATGACTGAAGTAAGACTTTCGTCCACATGTATAGATATTTGAAAACAAGCAACGCCACCTGATGGAGAAAAAGCGCTCTATATAGGTTGTGCATATAGTTTTATTGTTTCACATCGATGAAAGGACTAAATAATTAAAAGTACATATCGTCGCTTTCATATTGCGCAAACATTGGTAATCATTCTATAAAATGTGAAATAAACTACTTTATAAAACATTGACACCCCGAAATTCAAGAGATTGGTGAACTTCGTTAAAAAGTTGAACTTCGCTAAAAGTTCAAAGGTTCGTCGAACCAATCGAACTTCGAGGTTCAACGTTGAACCTCGGGTTTTGAACCCCAGGCTTTGTTTGCATAGTGTCTTTGAGTGGCAACCTTGAGAATGCTGTATGTATGAAGAGGCTACTGAATAAAAGAGTCAGCTGAGTTCGAACTACGTTGCCTTCTGCTGTCCTTTTTCTGTTCCTTCCAGTTCGGTTTTTTTCACATTCCGTGCACAGTCTCAGCTGTTTTAAAGAAAATGGCAATCCCTAGTCTTGTCTTCTTTCTTTCGCTGTTCATTGTTATTGTTGATGTTGTTCTTGATGTTGTCGTCGTTCACTCCATTGTGTTGTTCTCGCTGCCCGTGGTCTTGTCTCGGTGTTCTGTCGGCTGCGAAGAGGGAAAGAGAGAGAGAGACAGGGTGAGGGAGCGAGGGTATTAACGCCGATGCGATTGTGACTATGCGCATACTGATGTCTGTCGGCCGTAGAACGTGAACAAGTTGGCGATGGGCGCGTACGCGGCCTGGGAAATAGAGCCCGCAAGAGCAGCGCGCGCACGCGGTTGCCGCTCTTTCAAATTATTCAGGCTTTTGTGGTGGGAAGACACGCGGTCACGGAGTTGGCGCTGTGCGACGGCCAACTGGAATCGATTCGCTTTGTTGTGGTGTTCAAAAGTTGTGCAGATAGTCTTCCTTTTCAAAGATTTCTTTTCCTTTTTTTTTACTTCAGTAATACGTTGTTTTGCTATGTTGGAGCATATTTTGGACGTAAGGTTGTAGATGTGTCAGAGTAATGATGGTGACGGCATGACGGGATGCGATTCTAGGCAAAACCGTTGTCGTCAAGCCGCCGTTACATCGCTCCTACGCCATACAAAAGACGCGGTGTGCACTGCAGCAGATGTACGATGACAGAATTATATACGGACTCGCCTCAAGTTTGTTGAAAGCATGTTTGCTTTATAGACATGTCTGCCGACATTATGTTTGTGTGTGTGTGTGTGACCAGTGTGACAGGGGTACGTGTCACACAAGGAACAAACACGCCAGTGACCGCAGACTGTCTTTTGTACGATGTATTAGCGGTGTTATCGCAGCTTTACTTTTCCGATGTTTGACGAGACATTTTTTATGGGAGTTTGAGCGCTACAATTCTTTCAGCCTCTCCATTCCGGTTCCCGCTTCGCCGGGAACAAATTGGCGGTGATCAAGCGGCCCTGGTTCTGCGATGCGTTAGTTTATTGCCGCAGCAAACTAATAATAAAAACATGTTCTTTCTGAAAACACCCGGTACAATCTACGCGTGTGGCCTGGTTTGCTTAATCAATTGCGGCGGTGCACGCGCAAACGAACCGTGGTGGAAGCATCCTCCTCGATCTTGTTGGTAAACACGGGGATCGTTCGCGAGCGAGGGTCGCTTCTTTTTTTTAGCAGCTCGAATCCACGCGTAAAGATAGCCGAGAAGCACGACGGAACGTTGGCGTACCGCAATAAGGTACCGATAAGCAGGAGCATAAGACAGAGAGAGAGAGAGAGAGAGATAGAAGAAGAGAATGGGAATAAAGATAAAGGTATCTGAATCTAAAACGCAGAAACAAAAAAAAGTGAACCCAAGAACTAGGCAGGAGGGGGCGGGCAAGGACGTCGCAGTTTGTTCGGTGTATCCGGTGTACAAGCAAAGGAGCTCAGACGCAGACTTGCAGTACGTAACTTGTTACAACTAACGCGTTACCTGTACCTGTTTTTTTTTTTTTTTTTCTTGTTAACGAAGTTAAAATTTTTTTTTAGCTTTTAAGAGAACGAGCGCTAACATATTTTGCTACGTTTTAATTAACGGATTCCGGTATACTTTGTTACTTCTGGAGGGGAGCGTTTACAACACAAGTACCCGGCCATGTTCTCACCCCAGCTCGCGCTTGTAATTGTCACGACGATGAAATGCTAGAAAGGCCATAATGAAGATGTGAAAAAGGTATGCTTGTACTATAGACATAGCTGTCCCTGAATGATTTATTTTTTTAGGGGCGAAGTTCCTTGTCCGTATGTCCGTCCGATGTCCGGCGTCAGGTGCTCGTGCTCACGAGCACGTGAGCACGTGCTCCCGTGCTCGTGTAAGGCAAAAAAAAAAAAAAAACGTATTTCCACGTGGTGAATGATGTTGATTGGGGCGAAGCTCTGGCGGTGCTTGTCTGCGTAGACGGTTAGCCGTAGCATGCCGAGCATTTCGTTCGTTTTCATCCGTGTCAGAAAGAGAATGTGTGGTGTGGAACGTGATTATATACGCATTTGAGCATTGGACCGCAGCGTGACATGGATGAAAACGAACGAAAGGCTCGGCATGCTGCGGCTCACCGTCTACGCAGACAAGCCCCACCCAGAGCTTCGCCCCAATCAACATCATTCACCACGCGGAGATGCGTTTTTTTTTTTCTTTTTCCTTTCATAAGCGAGGATTTGTTAAGGAAGAAAAATATTGGAAGCGGTTATACTGCTTTATAAGAAACGACACAATCAGAGTACCGAGAAAAGAACGCAGTACTTTCAAGCTGACGTAACGCGTTCCTATTGAAACGCAGGAACGAGTATCGTAGTTACATTTTGAGTGAGTTACGACTTACGATATTTAGTTACTATCATTTCAGGAACGTGTAGAAGCCCGCTCAGACCGTCAGACGCATACACAGTGGGAGTTTCAGCCAAATGCTGTCGTAGCAGCCGCGGGCAGTTTGTGGCCCGAGTTGGCCTCTTGTGGGTGACGTCATAAATTGAGTACTCTGAGGCCTTGATGTTTCGGATATGTGGCACTACACCAAGAGGCCAAAAAGGAGACACACACATGCGCACGTACGCGCGCGCACGCACACACACAAGCACACGCACGCATGCACACCTGCCCTTACAAAAAACCGTGGTGCTTTCCTGTTGAAAAGCTCTTGAAAAAGTCACCAGAAGATATTAAAATTTAACAGCTTTTCCTCCATCTTTTTTTAGCTTGTCTGTTGACTTTCTTTTGAATATTGGTCCACTTTTTAATTAAAAAAAAAGTCAACAGACTTTCTATCGCCTTCGAGGTGCTTCTTTCTGAGGCTCTTCAATTGAAAGGCTACAGCTTTTCATTTGAAAAACTACAGCCGTTTAGAAAGAAAAAAAAATGTTTTACACCTTAGCTAGCTACTTATTAAACAAAGTTTTGGAGGCTTACTACAACTTTCCACTCTGCTCCAAATTGGCTGCCGCAGAATAACGTAAAAGAAAAAGAATGACACGAGAACTTTTTTTTATTTGTATATTTTGGATTTCGTTAGGAAATGTGTCCCTGTGGCATTTATACACTACATACATCCCACAAAGACCCATTAGAAACGAACACGAACCCAAACACCAGGAGCACTCAATACCAGAATCACAGTGCCGTTGACTACTCCAGAGTTTTATATACCCTACATATTGAAGGTAATCATTTGGCCGGTGACCACCTCAGCACTTATTAAGGTTTCAAGTATTAGACCTCCTTCCCGGAAGTTTGTCGAAAGGGAAACAGTGTTTCGAATTTGGTGGACTCTATCTCCTACTACAAAGCATTGGTACAACTAATAATAATTCCGCGTTGTCGCTAAAACAACATTAACAAAAACGAGTCCTAGAAGAAATGTTATCGCTTCTCTGCATAGCTCCACCCAGGACGAAGCGAGTCAAGGCAGTTGATCCATTTTCAAACAGTTATTTTGCTTTTCTTTACGAGTTGACTAGCATAATAGGTTAAAAAAAAGTCACTATGGTCATAAAATGAGAGCGGCAGGGCGTGTCTTTCGAACTTCAAACGCCTGGCTTTCAGCACGTGCCCCATGCCTTCCGTCGTGCTTTGACTGCGCGCGCGCGCTCGAGGTGCGCGAGGCGCCGAAGCGTTGTGAAGGGTAGAAGGCTCGCACTGGACGCGGGACAACTGAAGCTCCTCCCTACCGTTCCCACCTTGTCAGAGGCTACTCAGAAAGTGACTTTTGACATCTAGTCAAGATATACTAAGTTCAAATAAAAAGTCAACATAGTCTCCAGCTTCTTTATTGACACTGGCTGCAGAGAGTCAACTGGACATTTTCAACACGAAGTAAACAAAACGTCCGCAGTCGTTTTGATGACACTGTCAAAAGGAAGTCAACAGGAAAATTTAAACGTAAAGTTAATAGAAAGTCAATAGCCTTTCTTTTGACTCAGGCTGAAGAAAATCACCAACAATGTTTCAACACAAAATCAACAAACTTTCTGTTGACCATGTGAACAGAAAGTCAAAGTCAAGAGAAAGTATTCAGAGTCAAAAAGAAGTCAACAAGTTTTCAATAAAAAATCAAAAATCATTTTATAGGGGTGCACGCAAAAGGCTCTCAAGGGACAAGAGGAAAACAGAAGAAAACGACGTGATGGAAGTCATGGAATGGAAATGAGAATGTAAAGATGTATGCGATCTGCACATCACTAATTCCTGCAAGTATCTGATCCTGATGTCTAACTATTCTAAGTGCTAGAATTTCCAACGTCGCCTATGTACGGTGTACATCGTATAGCCAGAGGACTCTGAATAACATATGACATAAATAACTCGCTTTATTAAAAACGGCACTTTTTTTTTTTTTTCTTCTAGATTGCAGACAATAATTTTACAAATCATGTGTGCATCCGATTTTTTTTTTTTTTTTTGACATCTGAATGGAAAAAGACGATAAACAGGAACAACCTTTGCCATTTTGTTTCCAACGAACGACCGGTATTCAACTCAGCGTTTAGCCAACGACCGGCCAAGAGGCGTTCAGAGTTGTCAGGGGAACTTCTCGTCGGCAGGCTTTGCTACGTACGGTTTGTATTCTTTTCTCGGTAACAAGGGCAGAAAAGAACGAAGGAGGATACTATATGTGACGGTGGCCAGTATGAAGAGAGAGAATTGGAAAAAGCGAGTGCTAAGAAAACCGAGATACTTATAAAGGTCACGCAAGAAGCAACACAAAAATAATCTAATTTTTTCTTAACCTTTTTTTTTTTTTTCGGGGGGGGGGGGGGGGGGGGGGGGGTTAACTATTATAAACGGCAAAAAATAAATTAAGAAGCAAGAAATCTTAACACACTAAACCACGCCCCGCGCTTCTTAAATTGCAGTTGACTATATAGATTGCCTTCAATGTGCACCCGTCACTCTAATTATTTCCCATTCCCCATATCTTAACGAGGCAACGCCCTCGACGAATAATCAACGAACGCAGTCGTCTGCGCCGTCACAATAAAGAACCAAAAACAAAAGAAAAAGAGGAATCGTTATTACGCGCTAAGCGAGGGTAATAGGCCAATCCAAATATACGTAATACGCGGAGCGAGCGCCGACGCCGCTCCAACAAAACACAAATCACCGCGACGGAGTCCAGGAGGAGGAGGAGGAATACGGGTCAGCAGCGAGGCTAGCGAAAGCCCGGCGCCTCGCCGCGTTCGTCACCCAGTGACCCAGTAGTCTCGGAAGAGTCCTCCCGCCCGCTTCCTGGAGGGAAGAAAAAGACTCCGGACGTTTGTGTTCTTTGTTTTTTGCTTCTTCTCAGCTTCCTCTTTCTAAGTCGTCATTATTTCCAGCTTGTTATATTGCTTCCCTTTCGTTTGTTCCGGTTTTCTTTCTTTCTTCTAGTCTCAACTATTGCCCGTGCTTCTGTTTTCTAGCTTTCTTCCTTCGGCAGCCTCGCTGAAGAGCAGAGGAGCCGGAGCAAGGCATAGCAAAACTCGGACTCGTCTTCAGAAGCCCTCCACTGCAGTGCGTCTGTCAGGCGTTGTTACCCTCCCCCTACCTGCTTGGACGCTTATCATCTTCGCTCCCCCCCCCCCCCCCCCCCCCCATCTCCTTCCCTCTTTATTTCTTCCGGCCCTTCGGGAGCTAAAGACTTGAATTAACCCCCAGATTAATTTCGCCCAAAAGAATGCACACTGCTTATTACACACAAAGCTGTAAATAAAAATAAACAAACAAACAAAAAAAAACAAACAGACAGTGTACTTTGTTTTGTAACAGAAACAATTCAAAAGAAAAATGCAACGTAAAACTTCTAGTTCACAATATATATTGTGAACTACAAGGTTTACGTAACCCCACGATATATTTATCCGGTCCCACATCTCCGAGGCAGTGTCCGCGACGCTTAGTGTATACATTAACCGTGGGTCGGCTCGATAAGACCTACCGTCGGGCCAACAATGGCTATACCGTGTCTCTTTCCTTCAAATATAGCAGAGAAAACAAACTTACTAGAGCAAGGACAGAGTTCAAGAGCTTTTATTAGAAACTCATAGAAATAACTATCTGTGTCCCCATCCAAAATGCTTCAACGCCGGCAAGGTAAGTAGTAGTTCTTACCTACCAGGCACGGGGTTTGACCCAGGGGCCGACGTGGAAACGTCCCCAACTTTTGTGGACATCAACGCATCGGCGCATACACTTGAATGAGAATTTAAACTAAGAAAAAAACATCGCAATGTTCCCCGGGAATATGTTAGATGGCAGGCATAAAATAATAATAACCAGTAATTAAACTTTTAGACGCGTATAGTTTTTGCTCCAGAGCTCTACAAAATGTTTTGCATCGAAGAATCCTATGGCCCTTGCACATCCAGAAAATAATCAATTTCTGCTTTTCTTGGCAAAATATCGTACTGTCCCCTAGGACTATAATTGCCTCGTTATCCTAGAACGTAAATCAATTAAAATTTTGATACCTCGAAAACATTTTATTTTACGGAATGTCGCAGGAACTTGACCATGGCGGCCCTCCAACGTTTCACGGAAAGGACGGAGCTCACGGCCAAGAAAGCCGAGCGTTCCGACCCGCGGCCGTTATGTCGTTCCATCGGGGAAGGATGGCCAAAGGAATCCCCACAATATGCAAGCAAATCCAGACGTTCTCTTCTATCCATCGAGAGAACAACTTCACCGAGCGTTCGGTGCATGCGTGGAACCGCCATAGCTGTAGTCAGCAGGAGGCAAGCGGCTGTGCCGTCTCGTGCTACGGCCGCTCGCACAGGCCCGCAGTGGGGTCGTCCGTGGCGGCAGCGGCGGCGCATACCCACTCGAACCTACACCACGGTGTAAGATACGCACGTGCATGGCTTATACACCATTTGGATATTTACGAGTCCTCAGCCGAACATGTGCGCGTGTTTGTCGCTTCGGAAAACGAGCAAATCACGCGCCATACGCACGGCAACTGAAAATCAAACCGGCCAGGAGCCCTCCCTAATGGTCTAAACACATTCCCACGTATTCCAACGAGAGTTACGATCAGTGTCATTACGGGTGTCGCTGCGAGCTTGGTACGTAAATGCAATCGTTGCCGGTTACCTAAAGCTTCATCTGAAGCCGCAGCGAACGGTTTTCAGTACACCGGAAATGCCAAAAACGGTTCGCGACAGAGCAAAGCGGTATCGCGCGTGAGTCTACCAACACCCATTTAAAGTTCAGGAAGTCGTTTTTTTTTTCCCTCTCTACACTTCTTCAAGCATCAAAATGGCGGTCCTTGTAAGAAAATCACGGGATGAGGTGTCGCCACTCTAAGCGAGCTTAATTAGTGACTCTATAGACGTTTGCAAGTAGCCGCACTTCGAGTGTATGGTCTCGCCAACGTGGATGGAAAACGCTTTTTTGGGGCGCCAGTCTGGAAACCATGGGTACGCCCTCAGCAACGCTTGACTTAGAGCCAATCAATGAGCTACGATCAGGGTATCGGCGTCCTGTTCCCCGATATTGTTGTTAGTAGTGCCATCTTGCTGCTTAGCACAGAGCAGACGCAACTGCCGATAGTCATGATTCAAAAGTGCGACTTCTTCAGCATTACATTCGGTGTTAGAAATGCAATATTGCTTTGCTCTGTCGCGAACTTTTTAACACTTGTGGAGGACGCAAAAGCGTTTCCTGTGATTTCAGATAAAGCTTCAAATAACTGGCAACCATGATTTTAATACGCAGGATGGGTAAGTGCCGTTACTGGGGCGGGTCGCCGATCGTCGTTCTCATTGGCTAAACCGCGGAAAGGGGAAAAAAAAATCAAAACAATCAGTGATTTGGGAGGTGCGTTGCGAGGTGAATAGTAAACACACAAAGAAGCTTCTGACTGCGTAGTTAATGTTATTGTTTTCCTGGTTGTCCGGGCAAGAATAGCTGCCGGAAGAGCCACGGCGTGTGAATATGCGCACAAGTGTGAGTGAGCCACTCCTTCGTATAAGCCGACTCAGTGCGGTGCGGCGCCTGAAATATATCGCCAGGCGCCGCATGTCCGGCACTGCCACGGCGCGAATGCTAAAAACTAACGCCCACGAAGAGCAGCTTTATTTTTTTTTTTCCTTATCTTAGTCGGAGGAAAATCCATAAACGCCTATCAGCGAAGAGGCCAAGCAGAAGTAAACGTAGCAATACGCAAATTGTAACGACAGAAAAAAATTAATACGTAAATGAAAGGAACTTGTTGTCTGCAACGAATGCGGCGACCTGGTTATTTGAGCTTTGTCTTGCTTCTTTCCGGCCGTGTTTCCTAGAAGCTCGGTCGACTCGGGGCAGAGCGCGCGTGGGTGTTGAGGAAAAGACGCCAAGGGGAGCTCGCTCCGTGTCTTTTATGTTCGATGCCGAACGTGCCCGACCGGCGCTGCCAATAAAAACAAAATAAAAAAAAAAATACTCGACGAGAAACATGCGGTTGCAGGCGAAGCCACGTAGCAACCAGAATGAAAAAAAAGATAAGAAAAAAGAGGGGCCACCTGCTTTGTTTTAAGCGTATTACTGCGTAACTAGAGCCACAAGATATTTCAAGTTTCTGAGTAACGATACTTCAGCCATCTTGGTACTTACAATCATGGTTGCCAGTTATCTCAAACCTTTATCTAAAATCGAAGAGAACGGTTTATCGGTCCTTCAGGAACGTTCGAACAACGCTCGGCAGGGGAAAACGATATCGCCCGAGGTTCCTGAGGTCGTACATACAGACTTGTGCGGTAGTCATTACGACGGATTGAATAACTTGTAGTCGATTACTTTTTGGAGTAACTTTGTAATCACTGGAATACATTTGTTGGTAAGTAATCGCGAGAGTTGTCGGCTTAGCTTTGAAAGGAATAAAATTACGTGTAACCGTCACCACTTTTCCCTCCGCTTTGTAACGGCGCTCTTTGTTTCTACAAGTTCCCTACCGAGGAATCCTCGAACCAGTTCTCCGAGAGACGGATGCTATACAAGAATCGGTGAATTAAAAAGATAAGTAGCCTATAATTCGATGATTTTAATTCATTAATAGACGGCACGAAAGGCAAGTTTCCAAACCGGCAGAAAATCTGTCGTTTTGAAAATCTAAAGTAATCGGAAATGTAACGGTTATATTTTTTTTTTTCAAGTAACGGCCCTCAAGTGATCGGGTAATCTAATTTAATACATATTAACCGAGAGTAATTGTAAGTGCAATTGATTACTTCTCTTCTGGTAACCTGTACAAGACTGTACTCAAGTGCACACCGTAGACCTTTTGTCCAGATCGATGCTAAGATTATGTATCTTTATCTATATATGTGTACTATACATATAAAGAGGGAGAGAGAGAGAGTGAGACAGACAGACAGACACACACACACACACATAGATAGGTTGACCCTCGATTTACCGAAATCCTATTTTACGAATTTCCCGATTCGAGGTTCAACTTTGGATGGGCGGGCGGGCGGGCGGGCGGACGGACGGACGGACGGACGGACGGGCGGGCGGGCGGGCGGACGGACGGACGGACGGACGGGCGGGCGGTGTTCGTCCGTTCGTTCGTTCGTCTGTTCGTTCGCTCGTTCATTGAGCCGGGGTACAGAGCGAGGGCAGTCGTCTTGCGTGACCCCAGGACCAATTACTTGAGCCAGCAACCCCAGGGTGGCCACATCTCGCCGGTGGGACAGCGTACTCCACTTGACATGGATTAGTGTTTGGGAACCGCCTTTCACCGGTCGCTCAACCCGATTGATATAGCCGCAGACCTTGGTTGGAGACTTGCCACGTGTGAGACCTTGCGGTCTAATCTTAGATACGATATTATTTGAGAGAGAGAAAGAAATCGCGGCCCGCGTTTGATCGCGTTCCCTTTTCTGCGGAAAGAATTAAAAGCTTAGTGCTGACGATTTGTAATAATTAACTCATTTTAATTTCGAAAGTACCGCTATAGGGATGCTCAATCTCATCGATACACCCGTTTACGTCTACGTAACCTATGGATACACTCACCACCAGGGTGACTGGCGTAAGAGGCATTCCTGGGTATGGTGCTCGCTCTACTCCCAAATGTTGTTTCACGTAGAGAGCGACCCTGTGAACACGGATAAGCACTCGCCAGTTATATCTATATATACACATTTTTTTATTTTTTTTTTTCTGGGAGGTGAGGGATTGTTATCGAAACTACCTGCGTAACGGGAAATCTAAACCAAAATGTAAACTTTTGTTCGCCTTCCCTTTCGAATCAAAGTGGCGAAAAAAGCACCGATGTCGTATTCGCCCTAACAATGTCCCGCAGAGCATATACATGCAACCTTAGACCGCGATCATACTGATCGTACATCATAGAAAATACACGGAGTTTCTGCGCAGACATGATTACAGAATTATCTGCGGGTACGTACGCAGAGCGAAAGTTCGTCTGATTCTTTTGCAGGGGAGTTGTGGTGACGTCAGAACGCAGAGCTCTGATTGGCTCCGATTGGAAGGATAGTGGGTACAGACCAGGGTGTAAGATAGGTGGGGAAACAAGAGCCAAATGAGCGACCGGATTGTGTCCCCCTTGGTTTTCTCTTTTTTTGTGGCGCCATCTATGTGGAGCACCGCGAACTTTCACTCCGGGTGGGCGACCGGTGGCGACCGGCTAAACTGACGGAGATGATTTCTCCTGGATTTTCAATGAAGGAATGTCGTGATCTCGGTTTATTTTGCGCGCTTTCCCATAAAGTTCCACGCGAATTCAATTCCAATTTTTTTCCTCTCGCCGCAGCGCCATCTGTCGCCAATCGGGGGTACCCGCAAGCAGACGAGTACACAATCCGGTCACGGCGCTGCAGTACGCTTCTATGGGCCGTTTTCCCACCTGTCTATCTTACACCCTGGTACAGACCTCAACGCTAGCAACCTTGAGGGCTACCCACTATCCTTCCCACCAGAGCCAATCAGAGCTTGGCGTTGTGACGTCATCGAAAGCCCCCCTGCAAGAAGCAGACGAACAGTGCGCTCCGCATATGTATGTTCCGTACACGTCTGCACTCTTTGTGACACGACTTGTAGAAACACGCCTCAGACTGTCTTTTGTATGATGTATGATCGGTACGATCGTGGTTTCAAGTGAGCCGAATTCTTCATAGAAGGAAACGAGATCGCCGACACTCAATTCACCAATGTTGTAAACTGGAGTCACGAGGCATCGGGCGTCGTTAACCCTTCTCTAGGTTTGCCAGGGTTGGGGAACCGGACGGCAAGAGTCTGACCTTGAAGGGTGGCCGGGAGGGGTCGAAGTCCTCGGCGGATTATGGCCTCTCGAACTGACATTGCGGGGGGGTTGACGAACGCGCGAGTTACAGCGGGTTCATTTGCATATCGCGCGTGACTCAGCACGCGGAAGCGCGGAAGAGTGAACGGGCCCCTAAATGATGGCGCCCGCTTAAATTTCCTCACTTGACGCCCGGCATTTCAGGCTCGGGCTCCTCCTTTCCGACACGTCACCGCGGTCGGCTATTAAAAGTGGTAGGCTATTAAAAAAAAAAAAAAAATTCGGGCGTTTGTTTTTGCCGTAATGCACGTGACGTCACGGCCCTACGCGAAAGTCACAAAAACCCGCTCGGAAAAAAACAAAACGAGAAAAAAAACAAAAAAACGACGGGAGTTAGTTTTAATTTAGCAAACGCTGTTTTTGAGAGGATCGTTATATGACGCACTAGAAGCGAAAACTTTCTCTGCAGGTTCGAACAATTTAAGGAACGAACATGGTGGATATTTGTACAGCGGCAGCTGTATAGGTCCTCTCGATGCTGTTTCACTCTAAAGCCGCAGTTACACCACTGCTGGTATGTACATCATACAAAAGGCACGGTATTCCCTGCGGGCGTGATGACACAGACCCCTGCGAACACGCCCCAAGTGTCTGTTCGGAGCGTGTTTGTTTCATATATGCTTCAAAGATGGCTGCGGACAATATTTTATGACCATTGTGACAGGGAGAAGCACGCCTGAGACAGTGTTTGCACTGTCTTTTTGTATGACCTATAAGTGGCAGTGTAACCTGTACGACGTGTAAGTAGCAGTGTAGCAGACAGAGTAACCTGGGGCCTTTGCCGCGCATCACGTCGCAGTGGATAACGCGACCTCACGCTGCAACTGTGTTCATCCGTATTGAAGCGAGCGAGGCCGGAACTGGATGGATCTGAACCCCAGGGATCGAGGGGTTTAGTAAGACCGTGAAATAAAGGTAACTCGTCAGTATACTTGGAAAAGTTTTACATTTAACGTGATTCTCTTCGTCGCTCGCAACCGCCGCGGCGCTCCATGGTTAGTCATTAGCCTCTGATGACGTCACGAAGAAAGAAAAAAAGAGAAACGTTTAGAGCGTAATAGCGATGAGAAAATAAAATACAAATATACCATGCATCTAAAATTTTTTTTTTTTTTTAAATTTATATTACGTTTTGCCGAACGTCCGCTTAAATGCAGCGTTTCTGATTCAAAAGTTACAAGCGATCTTCGAGACATTTCAAGGTGGACAATGGCGGCCAACCCAGCCCGCGAATGTATGGACAGGAATGGCGTCTGCTACATGAAACGGGCCACAATTTTCCCCCTCAAAAAAAAAAAAAAAAAATCTCCTATAATTTTTGGATCAGATACAAGCAAGCTCTGAAACTTCGGCGTCACTTTTGCGGCGACAAGAACACGGTTCTTGTTTTTCTCCCACACAGCCGGTACATCGAGACGAGGACACTCGGCAGAAGAGAGTTTTAGTACGACGAAAGTAATCCCTGGAGAAGGGGAACAAGAGGGACAAAGGACAAAAATAAATCTCCAAACACAGCTAGGTGACTGGTGAGCGACCGAAAAAATCCGCCTGGTCCGGTTATCGAACAAGGGACCTCTCCATTACAGGTGGAGCGCTCTACCAACTGAGCTAACCAGGGGTTAGACGTCAGTAGAGCAAACGGGTTTTATCAGCTGCCACCAGTCTAACACCAACAAGGGTGAAGCTTGCAATTTAAGGTTAGAATTATAATGCAATTAAATGCAAAGGTGCAAGCGAGCTTTTAGTAAATCACTCGGTTGACTCCAATAACGATAACCGATACTCCTCCGAAGCCCTCGCGCATGCTACGTATCGTTATCGGAGGTATCGGGACGATATACTAAATCTCTCCAATGATAGAAATAACGGAGTACATGGAGGCAGGCTGGTGAACTTTCAGCATCTTAAAAACCCAAGACTCGATGCACTTGAGGCCAGTGAGTGTGTGCTGTCCACTTTTTTGTTCAGATAGGCGCCATCACACTGTTTGTACATCATACACTGAGACACGGTGTCCGTTCGCTGCTTCAAGCAAGTTCTCTTCGCACATGTGCATGCTTCGAACATCTGCAGACAGTTTTTTGTATGGCCAATCTGACAGGGCCGTCGTACAAGGAAAATAGACGCCTCAGACTGTTTCTTGTATTACGTATTAAGTTATTAACACTGTGACCTCGAGTTTAAGACTCGGGTTTTCGCGATATTTAGACCCAGCAAGCTTCTTTCTACCCGGTAACCCAGTTACCCCCTGCCGGACTTCTTTCTTCGTTTGTGTAGGAGGAGTCGCGTGTCACGCTGATGGCAGTTCCATCTTTTGGGCGGCATGGCGGTGCGTGCTGCTGCCAGTGTTGTTGAGAAGGGAGGAAAATCATCGTCCCTCAGGTCCGGAAGGTGAGAGAGAGAGAAAGAGAGAGGAGGGGGGCAGTTGCTTTTTCGGCCGAATCCCCCGAGCATGGGCCCCCCTAATCGTGGGTCCCAGCAGGGAGACACTTTATGCTTGGGCTGTCGTCCGTCCCGCACTAGGCGCTCCTCCTTCGAGGGCAATGCTTCGCTCTTCGGGCAGAATACGGACGGTTCTCTCCCCTTAGAGTAAAACGTCGGTTATAATCACACTTTGAAAAAAAAAAAGGGTTCTGAACATGAGTCGGCACAATGAGACTGCAAGGAAGATCGCGTGGGTTTATTTATTTAACGCACACTCACAAAGAGGAGGTGAGAAGGTTGGCGGATATTATCCAGGGAAAATTGAACGAAGTAAAACTAACTAACGCGTGCGGGAGAAAAGACCATTGAGACTCGATCCTACCGCGTTACTCTTCCAAGCTACCTCCCATTAGAAAGGCTATATACAGTCATTAGCATCCATTGATCCAAGCACCTAGATAACATATATCAGCAGTGCTGAATCTTCGGCGTCATTTAAAGAACGCCAAATCCTGGTCAGTGATTGGGCACGAGCCTACTCGTGCCAGATCGGTGTGCCGAAGGTTGTACGCCCAATATCGACGATTTTCATGACGTGTTTTTGGAATGCATATTTTTCACGGCTTTGCCTTGAGACCACCGGTCGCTGTGAATATCTGATTCTCTCGACAAAGCGCCGCGGGCCAGCGAAGCTGCTGCCACTGCAGCTTTCTGTTCTGGCCACTAGGTGCCGTCGATTTCGCTGGAGTCGTCGATAGCAGGCGAAACTTGACTGCAACAAAGATAAGGCAAAAATGTGAGCTGAAGTCGATGCATTAGAACTGCTTATACCAGCATAGGAGAGGTTGTTTCAGTCGTCTGAAGCTCAGATAAAAAAAAATTATACCTAGAATTATTAAAAAAATCAATAATAATTTTCTGCTCGACTTTTTTGGTTGTTGCAACCAATAAAGTCGAGCAGAAAATCAAATCAATGGCAACCGCGTATAGTTCGAAACTTCCGAACTTCTCGACGAAACGTGGCGTTCGGGCATTTGTCCGTCGAAGGCCGAGGGCGGCACACTTTCACGAGCACCCACGACACACCATTCGGCGAAATGAGCGCGATCGAGTGCGTACTCGATCTTGTGGCCCGGGTGGAGCCAACCCCAAACAAAAGCGCCTACCCACGCTATTCTATATCACAAGACCCTCCCTTACCTGTCCCGCCGAAACGTCATCACTGGATAACTGGATAAACGAATAGATGAGGCCGAATCCATTGAATTGGGCGGCGGCTAGCGCCACCTAGCCAGTGTTTCTTTCATTTTTTTCTCCTAACAGTAGATTTAGGCAGCGCCACCTAGCTTGCACGTCAGCGTCGCCGCCAGCGAGTGGTGCAGCGTCTCAAAACAAGCGGGACGCTAAGCACGTGACTCTCGTTGAGCTTCGGCGTGTTTGCTGCGTGGGGCGGGTCGGGCGGGGATCCATCTAACGATGACGTCACGCTCAGGCCTTATCTTCTAGGTGGTGTTCGTGGAGCCCGCTAATAAATAGCACTGCTTCAGTAGCCCACCCGTCCGCGATCGCGTTCATCACGGTCCACTATTTATTGTTATTATTAGCTTGTTTCTTTTTCTGCGTTATGGAATTGACCCGCTTTTCTTTCGAGACTGAGAGGCGGTCAGATTAGAAAATACGAAAGCGGAGTGCCTGTCGCTTCGAAGATGGCGACAGCTCTGTTTCATCTCAGTGTTAAAGGGATACTGAACCGAAATTTGGAGCTCGCAAAACAAGGCATGGAGCGATAGGCGGGACGCTGCAAAACCCAAAAGTATCTCTCATCCACCGATATCACTAACGAGTGGCCGTATTTTTTTTTAAAGAAGTGCGCGATTGAGCACGGCCGACGAGATACGTGATGTCACGATTCTCACTCCCTCTCCTTGCTACGTCCCCTCGAGCTGGTGAACCGAAGCGAGGAAGAGAGAAGCGAGGCCGGTTCCTCTCATTCCCAACTGTACCACTGTACCAGGAGGATCGTGACGTCATTGTCCTCTCTTGATCGCCCTTATCTTTTCCAAAAATACGGTCGTCCGTTTGAGGTATCGATGTATAAGTGATGTTTTGGAGCTCGTAGCGTCCCGTTCAACGCTTCTGCGGCCCTATATTGAGAAATACAGATTTTGGTTCAGCATCCCATTGAAGGATCCCCGACCATTTATTCGGCAGGAGGTGATAAAATATGCTCGATTTGTTAACGTTTGGGAGTTATAATGACACAGCGATATGCAGAGATGTGAAATGCCTGGTCGCCAACAAACGGTAACATAACTCTACAAAAAAAAAAAAAAAAAAACTTTTTGCGTCAATTTTGGGGAAGCGAGGAGCGTTCTTGCTTATAGTTTGATCGGTCTTCAAGCTGCTTGACGGGTCACCCATTAAAGGCGCGATGCAACTATTTTTGTACTTTGCGCAAATACAGCTTGAAACAAATTTCTGTCACTAATGACCTATGAAATACGCGTTTGTTTTTTACCTCATGCAATAGAAGTCGCAGAGAAAATTAAAAAGGAACGAGCAGCATTCACCCGTAAGAGCGAGCGTTTTCTTTCGACCTCTCAGATATCAGGCTTGTGCGCTGTGAAATGGCTGTTGTTACACGTCACGTGCCAAAACCCGAGACGTGTTACAACTGAATGGAGGGAAAAGGGCGCACGTGTGTTGCGCGTCTCAGCCGCTGGGGAGCAGTACCGCGGGCTGCGTAGATGCGCTCCGATAAGAAACCAAAACCTAGAAACGCGTCCAAATATAGCGTTTTTACAGAACGCCGTAAATTGCTGCCCCGGCGTTATATCCTAACAATAGTTGATTTAGTGGCTTTCGATGATGCTCAGCAAGTTTCTAGTTGAAACTATATGTTCATTTGTAATAATTAAAAATTTAATCAACAGATTTTACTTAATTAGCCGACTGATAGTTGGGACTATCTCCCTATACTGTGTACCCCTGGCCGTATAACTCACCTGTACAAACCGCATAAGCATATATATATATATATATATATATATATATATATATATAGATCACTCTCTTCCCATACTGGTTCTGCACCCTTCTCTTCCTCCTTTGTACCTTCCTCCCCCCTCCCCCTCCGTACCCTCCACTCCTCCTCTTTCATACATTTTGGTATGAAAGAGGAAGAATGGAGTATTGTAGTTTGATGAAAAGGAATACAGGGCATTGAGGAAGGAACAGATGGCGATTAGAGAATCCAGAATAAGTAAATACACGCGCTAGCAAAAACAAAACAAAATGGCGATGAGAAATGTACTTGCACGCGCTAAAATGGGTTCTAGATTTGCACAAGCGTTCAGATAAATGTGGCGAACTACCAAAGTACGTTTTAAAAGTCTACCAGTGTGCATTTTTGTTCACTCGCTCGACGTTTGTTTTTAGTAGCGCTTCAGCCAAAGCGACTAAGCTCTCACGTGAACCGAATCATCCAGAGTATTCCGGGAAAAAGCAGACGCAACGCCACATACAGTCAGGAACTAATTAAGAACGCGGGCACAAGGCCAACAACAACGCAAGGCCCGGCAGTCGGCGTCGTCCAACCAACCGACAGAGTGCGACGACGACTAACGCAGGGATGACACTCTCGTCGACGAAACAAACGAGGATGGGAAAAAAAGAAAGCAAAACGAAAGCTAAAAGACGGAAGGGGAAGTGAAACCACAACAAACCAAAAGAAAAAAAAAAAGAAAAGGAAAGAAGCGCTGACAAAGCCAACTGTAATAATCCGCGAACCTTGCAGCACGCAGGGCAGGGTCGGGTTGAAGTGTCACCAACCGGTTGCAGGGAAAGCCTTGTTTTCTTTTATAGCCCCTGATAACTTCTGTCGTTCCTCTTTATTTTTGTTCTTTTTCCCCCTTCTCTTTCTCTCTCCCGTGCTCTGTATCACGTGCTGTCGTTCTCCCGTCGCCTCCTCCTCTTCCGTCCGAACGGCGTTGAAGTGTTTCCTTTGAACTGAGAGCAGTTTCCGCGTGTTTGCGATTCGATAAAGCTGCTCGCGGAGGCGGCGGCCAGCACGGGGCATTGAGCGAGAGTGCGACAGTGTTTCCACGAAGACCGCCGCTCGAAATCCTCACCGATTTATCTACTGAGGCAGGAAGCAACAGAAGGGAGTTATAGCCTCGACGAATTCTCGGTCGGCTGTTTACCCGTCTGTGTGTATCTTGTTTTGTTTCTATTTTTGCTCTCAGATGCCCCTTTTTTTTTAGCTTGTGGAGGTATGCGGCGAGAAGACCATTTCCGAAAAAAAAAGGATGCGACAAATAAATTATGATTTCGCTCAAAGCCGATCTATTTTGATATCGAAGTTGACGTTGAAACGTGTAGAGATAAAAAAACAGCTTCACTTTTGAGCGTGTGAAGGGATTAGAGTTATGGTACAGTACTGTCCCGCAGAGGTGGCAGTAATGACATTACTGCAATGAAATTACTTTTTGTGGTAATGAGCAATGTAATTAATTATTCTAGGCTGGTAATTTTGCAATGTAATGAATTACTTGAACACAGTAATTTCGAAAAAATGACTCATTCGTTTTGAAATTACTTTTGCCCAAATAAGAAAGTTCGTTTACGAGTTTTTAAAAAAAAAGGAGAAATTTATTTTGCATATTGAAATTTAGTGAAAGAGACATCGGAGCAAATAAACGACGGCCATTTGAGCGCAAAGCCTGTTACGAAGGACTCGACAGGCACACAAAGGCGGGCTGGAAAGGAGAAGGAGCAAACCTTACGTGTAAAGCAGACATCGCTGGAAGGCCGCGGATCACGAACTCCAGGCAAGGCAGATTCACGGCGTCATGTAATCAGGACGATAGTGTACTTCGTTCATCCCGAAGCTGACAGCGCGATGGGAGCTACGATCTCACCAGAACCAATGAACCCCTCTCCTTTGGTCACCTGACCCGTTCCTTTCTCTGCGAACGGTAGACGTGTGTCTGTGCCATCGAGCATGTAGCTTCCACCGCACTGTATACTTGAGGATGAAAGGCTACAAGGCGAAGGGCACGTCATCAGTGTGGTCAACATATTTTAAAACCTGTCAGGACAGGACTAGCAGACTTGCTCTTTCGCCAAGCAATGTCAAAAGCTTCGACTATTGGGAACAAACGTCTGGAATAAATAATTAATCTCAGAATGCCTTGTCAAGGCCCCGGAACGTTTACTGCGTATCCCTTGGCCCTTTTAAGTAAAGGTAATTTTTGTAGTCGGGAATCCAGCGAAGCAGGTGACGCTCGCGGTATGCCTCGCTGCCTTTTTTAGGGAAGTTGATTCTGTAATAAGACTTGGAGCAGATATCGCCACCTGTTTGTTGGGAAAGTATACATCTTAGGAAGCTCGCGCCATCTCTTTCCTGAACTGGCGATACTTCTGCCTAGCAAACATCCAGCCCCCTTGTGCGACAACGCGCAATAACCTGGGCTCGTCGGGTGTATGGGAAGAATCCTCCTTGAGGGGAATGACCGGGAATACGTCAATAAGTGCTCTTGGGAGGAGAGGATTAGATTGCGTCCTAGGCGGAAAGGAAACCTTTCACGTGACGACTCCTTGTAAGAGCGAGCTCCCATGGCCCGACTTAACATGCTGACATGGTCTACAACTTCTAAATCAGGAAGGCGGCAACATATCACCCTTTAATTAAGGACGTTCACTCTTGAATGAACGGCGAAACCGGTGAGTCGACTGTCTTGGAGTCGCATCTACAGAAGCTGCTATTCATCATGTTTAACACTAAAGTCGTGTACGCCAGCAAAACGACTGTCCAGTATGATTCAATTTGAGGCGCATAGGGCTGTTGCGATGTAAACAGGAAGATATGAGTTTTGGTACGTATAGGGTAAATAAAATGAGCACGGATTACTGCTTAAAGGTATTGAAAAGTAATGTCAAAGTAATTTCATTACTTTTGGAAAGTAATTGTAATGTAATGTCATTACTTTTAGTATGCGGTAATTTGTAATGTAATTAAATTACATTTTTGCAGTTTTCACAAAGGTAATTAGTAATGCGATTTATTTACTTATTGAAAGTAATTTTGCCATATCTCCTGTCCCATCAATGCGGTCCCAGTTAATATCTGGGTACTCCGCCGCCGTATAGACGCTTTACACACGCGCCAGACTACAGCCGCCATTGCTGACCTTCTCTTGTTTTACCGAGATACCGAGCCACTGAAAGTGGTTTTGACGAGCCTCCACAAAGGCCAATGCTGGCGAGCAAGACAGAATAAAACCTAAGATGTCAATAACCTGGCCTGCTATGGTAATAATGACGTGAAGTAAACGCAACAAGGGGGAACAAAAACTGAAGGTCAGTTATGGCGGCGCCCACACACAGCTGCTGCAAAGCGTCTATAGGCAGAGTGTTTGGGGGCGATCTGGATGGATGCGTGAATTTTTGTCTCGTTATTATGAATAACTCACATTATGTGCGACTTTTGAGGGGAATGGAGGTGTCCATATACAGAAGACATCACTGTAATCAGATCTCCCCGACGCGCAGCTAGATTACTGGAGTAATTCCATATGGTGTGATTTGTGGGAAAGGCAATTATATGGGGTGCCAGATGGGTGGCAGCGTCATTGGTGCATTCGCGTTGCTGAAAGAGATGACAATGATTACGTCTCATCCGTACGTAATTTTCTTTTCTTTTTGGGTTCTTTTTTTTTTTTTGGGGGGGGGGGGGGGGGCTTTTGAAGATATCTTTAAACGGGGGATCACACTGCTTATACATTACAGAAAAGACAGTCATGAATACAGATTCATACGCAAGTCACCGCGAGATCCGTGCTTCAAATGCCGCAGGGCAATAAGTTCAAGAAGAAAACTTGGCACGCGGCATTGGAACCACGGACATCGCGGTGACTCTTGTTTGCAGAGTGTCTTTTGTATGATGTACGAACTTCGAATTTAGGCTAATATTAGGCTTCTGCCGTTGCACTTTTTTAAGTCTGGCCATGTGACTGAAAACAATCCAACGATTCTCACAGCACCGAACTCAACCAGTGTTCAGGATATCATGACTGTTCGACGTGGTACGCACTATTTTCTGAGTGCCCCAAAAAATGACATTTGGTTGAACAACGCGCCACGTGACCAGGTTAAACCTATAACAGGATGTTCTCTATAGTATACTGTGGAGCCTGTACGCGGCCTATACCTATAGTTAAATGCCGCAAGGTGCAATCGCCAAGCCAGCAAAAAACGAAGCTATAATCACTTCGTAATGGACCTAAAAGTCTCGCAGCATAACAGTCACCGAATCAGGACAAGCCGAGTTCAGAACATCTCATCACCGCTCAACATCCAATCAGATCGCTGCACCAGCCGATAAGAACGCCGAGGAACGAATCCCGAAGTAATGCACGTGATCGTGGTTGAATCACGAAGCAATACACGTGATCATGGTTGGCCATACCCTGCGTGCCTTAAGCTGTCAGCGATTTTAGGTACCTTTATACCGTCCCCTCTGCAGGGTGATGACAACTTAGATCCCAATCGTGTTATACGGAGCGCAAGTCGGTCTGCTTCTTGCGAAAAGGGGGGTTGCGGTGACGTCAGAACGACGAGCTCTGATTGGCTCGATTGGGAGGATAGTGGACAGATCTCAAGGCACCTGGCATTGAGGTTTACCCACTATTCGGTGAATCGGAGCCAATCAAAACTCGGCATTCAGGCGTCACCAGACTCCTGAGGAAGAAGCAGACGAGCTTGCGCTACGCATCCCCCCTCCCCCCCCCCCCCCCCCCCCCCAAAAAAAAAAAAAGAAAAAAAAATTAAACATGTGTTTGAATTTTTTTTTTAGCCAATGTTAGAAGTTTCCTTTGGCTATAGAGTTTCGTTGCTATTTTCCTGCTCAAAGCTTATCTGCTGTGTTTGCTTCGGCACACACTGGCGGCACCTGACACAGCGAGGAATACGTCTTCACTCTGAGATAGACGGACATTAGGGTACTTTGTAGCAGGTTCCCTCCGTGTCGATTCCTATCAGGGTGGAAACATCCTTGTTTCTTTCTTGTACCCCTTTCCCCTTAAATGAAGTTATGACGGTCAAGGGTACACCGTCCACACGCAGCCGATCCCACGAGCTGATGGGACCAATCAAATAGTGCCACAAGCGCACCGATATGGTGTTCGTCGTGTACCTTTACGCGTTCTATTATCGCTCAACTAATCGTGTACAGAAAAGGCCAAGTGACTTGCACTTTTGACGCTCTTTGATTAGTCCCACGAGCTCGTAGCGTCAGATGCGTGAGGACTTGAGGCGAAATGAAGTATTAGCGACGTGCGCGACCGAAAACGTCGCTGTGATCAAAGTTCGCGATTAGTCAAATAACACCTTCTCGCATAAGAAGTATTCACTGGACGCCATATTTGTAGGTGCTGTTTAGAGCGCATGCTCAGAACGAGCTCACATCAACAGGCTGCTAAGACCGGCACTCTCGATGGTGCTGAATGCACGTTGCAAAAGAACGGCGGAAGCTCGCCATCAGCACGCGCTCATAATTTGCGCACACAGATATGGCCGCCAGTGAATACTCTCTATACTTAAGGCCGGTTCTCATATGCAGCGAAGCGCTGATGTAGCGCTGCTCATGTGTCGTCAGCTACGTATCGTCTGCCATAAGCAACAGTTTGGACGGCGCGATACAAAGCTGGTGAACGCTGGCGTCAGCACGCGCTTAGCGCGAGGTCAGCTTGTAGCTCCCCGCTGCATGTGTGAACAAGCCTTTACAATGCCTGCCCGATCGTCGTCGGTTCGCGGAGAGGCAAATCCTGCTTATCACGGGTGAGATGAATCCTGGCCGTGACGTCACGAAGGGAACCACGAGATGGCGCCACCGAAACATCTGAGCGCTAATAGCACACATTGTACCCGGGTGCACTGGACGTCAGTCGCAGTCGTAGTCCATCTGCCAAGTTCCACTTTACAGCACAAGGACACATTGCATCGAGCTGTTGTATAGATACACTTATTGTATTACAGGACACCACTAGCTCTAGTTTCTAGAGGAATTAATAAAACAAGATAACGGGTGATTGTGGATTGATGTCTTGTGTACGTTTTATTACATTCAAAGATATCTTTTTAGTACAGAACGGACAGGCAAGACATCATCGCATTATTTGTTTTGTTTCTTGTATCTCGGTCGTAAATTGATGATGCTGGTTTAATATTATCGCCCTTTCTTTGTCGCGATATTGGGGCATTGCATGAAAGCTATGAGCTCGCCCATAAAGTCAATTGGAATGGGATCATCGTGCGAGGTTGCTGGTATGTTGTAAAGACGATTTCCAAAGCTATGTAGTTTTGCGGTGTAAACCATACCCTTAATTGAACACTCTTAAAAATAAAAAAAAAGAGTACCAAAAGGAGAGAACGGCTAACAACTTTTACCTCCTGAGTGAGCGAGGCAGGATGTTTTTCCCCTTCCCTAGCGTGTATACGACGAGCAAGTGTTCCAAAATGCAACCTTGGCGTATCGGAATGCAAGCAGAAGCATGTCGATCAAAGGGCAACATATAGGGGAAGGCGCAGGGAAACGCATGTGGTCACGAAGCAGCTACACGCACACCGTCAGTAGTCGAAGTGGGGGGAAACAAAAGCACGTGGGCGTTTTGGGGTGTATAAAGAAACGTGCGAGGTACGCAAGAGGTAGACGAACTTGTTCGTCGTCCAAATGCCGTGAGAAAAAAAAAAAAAAAAAAAAGCAATACGTTGTTTCCTTTGAGGGTGCACGTCTTGCGAGCTGCTATTGGCTCGAATCGTCGCATGCCCTTTCCCCGAAGCTTTCTCCGCAGGCGAGCGCACCGCTTGGTCCCCTGGTATGACACGTATACGGGTGCAGCCACCTGCAGCAAATATCACCAAGTGCCGATTTAGCCGGCAAGTTTCTATTTTTATATCCGTAACTCAACCAGGCAACAACAGTATTCCAACGGCGCGAGTACAGATCCACCGTGCGCAATAAAAACGCCAAAATAATGCGCCACTATAAAAATACCAAGATATATCTACAGAAACCGCGAGGTTATGCCTTTGTTGACTGAAACGACCAAATGTTCTCAGAAAAACGAGCAGACATCTAAAAGGCACCAAAGAGAATGATACGGCTACGAGAGGGAGCTACCAAAAACCTACCAATACGCAAAAAACAACAACTAAAGGCCACCACATTTCTCACGCCCACTTCGTCGGAACAGAACTAGCTGGCGCTAGAGCCTGACGGCAGCAGCAACCACGTATCCGCCACCATTTACGGATAACCTTTAAGTATAGAGTTGCCGCGCACTTGTGCCACAGACGCTACGAGGATCATCTCTTCCATCCAGAGGTCGTTCAATCCAGATTAGCTTCGGAAACTGTCGTAATACTCCCCGTGTTTTTTTTTGTTTTCTTTTTTCCCCGACGGCGCCACCGCGCTCACTTGGCATTTCACGATCTTCGCGTCTTCCCTGCAGGCTCACGAATCGCGCGGGGCGCCCACTGTTGTCGTTGGCCCCATAAGCCTCGCCCAGTCATTTCGACTTCGCATGGGACGGGCAACAACGACAAACGTACGATGTTTATGGCTCTCTATATGTACGTATATTGTGAGAACGTTAAAGTTGCGGAGTCATTCCCGGGTCGTGGAAACGGTGGAATGCACGTTCTTCGTAACGCCTTGGAACGAAAACCACTTCTTCGTTTCTTCCGCTCACCGTGGCAACAATGTTCCTTGTCGCCCGTTACGTCATTTCGAGAGAAATGCGTTACGGTTCCAGGACCTTACCCTTCGCGTTACATTCGCAGACGTGTGCTAAGGTCGCATCCAGACAGAACGAAGATTCTCTCTAAAAGAACGTGTGTGAAAAAACAAAACAGGAAATATGATGTCTGCAGGGATATTGCAAGGACATTGCGTCTTTCGAATCTAATCGTATTCCGAGAATCGACATTTTCTGGTACCCTTCTAGTGTCCACCGCGATCGGCTGCCTTTGTGTTGTGCAGGAAAGAGGATCGTGGTAGATTCATTATGCGTGATTGGCTTAGTGATTGGCTTAGTCGGTCGTATCAAGCATACGAAAGCGATGAGCGCCGCGACACTGTACATTTGGCAATGCTTGATTGTCACCATCGGATCGTAAGTGTCGGCTTCGGTCAGGCGACGTGAAACGGGGTATAGAGTCATATTACAAGGGTGCACCAACAGCCGTAACTAGTTAAAGAGGTTATTAACATACAATGAAGGCGATCACGAGCCAGGCAGCAAAAAGACAAGTCGCTGAGCGTTGGCGATCATCCAGGACAACACAACGGTCTCCTCTAATACAGTTACTCAACAACATGGAAATCGGAATCAAGGCTACCTGGTTCATAAACTTCGATGGCGAACGAGGTCGCGCATACGAATCAACGGGCTTCAACAGAAGAAATCGGAGAAGAAAGGGACACTAATGGTCCTTGTCTCTTTTTCTTTTCTTTTCTTCTTTTTCTCGATAGCTATCGCAACCGATGGTTGCTTCTCGGTTTGCCAAAATGGCACGAGGTGTTGTGTCACTACGCCCATCCGGGCCCGCGAAAGCAGGACGACTTGTTCACGGTCGTCCACCCACATACGAGGCGAGAGAGAGAGAGAGTGATGCACGGAACAGCGCTCGTCCTTCTTTTATTTTTCGCGTGTCATTAATTTTACCCGGCGGGGAAGAAGGGGCCTCCGGGCAGTGCCACCAAGGTCGAGGTTCCGTGGCGCCGAGGTCAAGCGACTCAACCCGTCCGAGTTACGTCATCGCGTGCCGACTGTGACCGGCCAGACGGAGTCGCAAAAACACGATGAGGTCATCTCTTCCGCAGGAGTTCGAAAACGTCGTCTTCTTTGCAGTGTGCTTAGCCGTGACGCTACCGCTGCAACGTTTGGACGTTATCGCGAGTGTTCCTGTTTTAGTAATGCCAATGTTTGGATTGTATCGAGAGTGCTCTGATGGTGCAATTGCGAACTGCTGTGTTTTGGTAGTACCCAAAGTGGTTTCATTAATAATACGAACTGTAATGTTTGGATGGTACTGAAAGTGCTCTGGTAGAGCATTTCAAAACTGCAATGCTCGGGTAGTACCCAGCGTATTCTCGCTAATCATGCGAACTGTAATATTTGGATTGCATCGAAAGTGCTCTGATGGTGCAAGTGCGAACGGCCGTGTTTTGGTAGTACCCAAAGTTTTTCATTAATAATACGAACTTTAATGTTTGGATGGTACTGAAAGTGTTCTGGTAGTATATTTCAAACCTGCAGTGCTCGGGTAGTACCCAGCGTATTCTCGCTAATCATGCGAACTGCAATATTTGGATTGCATCGAAGGTGCTCTGATAGTGCAAATGCGAACTGCCGTGTTTTGGTAGTACCCAAAGTGTCTCATTAATAATACGAACTGTAATGTTTGGATGGTACTGAAAGTGTTCCAATAGTGCATTTCAAAACTGCAATGCTCGGGTATTACCCAGAGTATTTTTGCTAATCATGTGAACTTTAATGTTTGGATTGTATCGAGGGTGCTCTGATGGTGCAAATGCAAACTGTCACGATTTGGTATTGCCCGTACTGTTTTGTTAATAACACGAACTGTAATGTTTGGAGAGAATTGAGAGCACTCTGGTGGTGGGCAAATGAAGCTGCAATGTTGGGGTAGTAACCAGAGTATTTACACTGATTATGCAATCTGTAAATTTTGGATTGTATCAAAAATTTTCTAATAGTACAAATACAAACTGCAATGTTTTGGTAGTATCCAGAGCGTTTCATTAATAATACGAGCTGCAATGTTTAGACGACATTGATGCTCTGGTACAACAAATGCAAATTGCGATGTTTGGGTAGCACCTAGAGTGTTTTGACTAATAATGCGAACTGTAATGTTTGGATGGTATCGAAAGCGTTCTGGTATAGTGCAAATGCGAACTGCAATGTTTGTATCGCCATAGTACCCATCTGATTCTGGTAATTGGAATTGCGAGACACATTTTTATGCGCGACACATTGTTATGTAGGGGTTGATATCCGAAGCATTGGCTAGGTGGCGCATGCGGCCGTCGGAATTAAAATCCTTCAGCCGTATGCTTTCAAAGATCCATCCATTCGTCCACAACACACAGAACGCAGTATTTGCGGCCTCTTTCCGATTTCCAATGATGACACGCGCACGAAACTTACAGAACGAAACTGGCTCGGAGTTTCAACGAGGCTTCCCGGGGCGACACAACAACGAGCCCGGGAAACGAACGAACACGTCACCATGTGTCGCGCCGTCGCTTTTCAACGGGCGCCGGTGGAAAGCGGTGACGTCAGGCCGGCATAATCGTATCAGAAAACGCGAAGCTCTCAGCCAGCGGCAGCCCAGCCTTCTTCTCGCCGCCCAGTCCTGATTGCCGTCCACGTATCGAGCTAAGCCGAGCCTTGCTCACCGGCGCCGAGAGATCCTCCAGTTACTCACCGGGAATGGGGTTGCCGTCATCATCGACTGAATGCTTCCCTCGCACAAACTCATCTCCTACTCTCTCTCTCTCTCTCTCTCTCTCTCGCTTCTTTTTCCTGCTACTGCTGCTGATCTCCCTATCCCGTACCTGTTGCTAAAAGGGCAAGATCAATAAGACGAACGTTTCGACACGACACTCGACAGTCGATACTAGCTTATGGACTCCGGGGAGGTCTCGTCAGCCATCTCATGATCGTAGCCGCCATCCGATGAGGATAATCAGGGATCGATCGCGAAATGAGGGACGCTATCGCAATCAGACAAGTCCTGGGATGTTTAGGCTGTCATTGATACCGTCTTACGGGGATTGAAAAAGCGTTTCGCAAGAGGAGACTTTTCTTTTCGTAAGCGCGTTCTCGACGCCACACAACCTCATTATTGTTCCTCTTGTGATGAAGCTACATAGTAGATCTATAGTGGCAATATTTCATTTTGTATCTATCAAGATAGAAAAAAGATAGCAGCGGTTTTTACTATCAAAGTTATATGAGTCATGAAATGCATTATAGGGAATTGGTGTGTTACGCGCGCCCTACCGAAAAATCCGGTATAACTTTTCACTATCCGGATTATGGAACCGGAAATTTGTTACTGGAAACCCGAAATCCAGATTGCAGACAAAGGGATTATTTCTGAAAACCTAAAATCCAGATAGATTCCAGATAAATTTCCGGTTCCATAATCCGGATAGCGAAAAGTTATACCGGATTTTTCGGTAGACCTGACGTATATATGTTTTCGTTAAATTTAGCGAATAAATTGAATGGTTGAGTAGAGTGGCTCCGTGGATGAGTAGAGCAAGACAAAAGAAACAGGAGCGCGAACGCGGCACCTCGGAGCTCGGGCTACGCGCTTCGCCCGCGAGACCGTATAGAGCCAGTAAATGATTTTTTTTCTTATCTCGCCGTTTGGTTACTTAAAAAAAAAAAAAAAAATTGGGTTGTGTGTGTGTTTATACAGCCTAGAACTTGGTCTGCCTCACAGGGGCGACGGGTCTCCCAGCTGTAGATGAGAAATTTAGCCAGTGCGGTACAAACCGCTAGCCTGGGGTCTTTAACGTGCGTCACGCAGTAGTGATACACGACCGCACGCCGGTACGATGCTCATCCAGATCGAAACGGGCAGGGGTGGGGCTCGAACCCAGGATCCCTGGGTTCTGCAGCGCGAGCGTTTGGTTACTTAGTTATTGTTTCCACAGTTGTATAGGTCACGTGACGTCGATTTCCTCCGCTAAACTTAGCGGAGAAACTGGGTTGGTCTCTAGGACACAAGACGTGAATTTTCCCGCTAAATTTAGCGGGTAACTGAATTGGCGTATAAGTCACGTGACGTCATTTTCCCGCTAAATTTAGCGGGAAAATTGAGTTGATGTTTTGGCCACGAGACGTAAATTTTTCCGCTAAATTTAGCGGGGAAATTGCGTTGACATATAGGTCACGTGCAGTCAATTCCGCCAAGGTGTATAAGTCAGGTGACAGTACGGGACGCCACTTTCCCCGCTAAATTTAGCGGGAAATGCTCGGACGGACAGGCAAAATTTTGGGATTGGGGCAACGTTTCAAACAATTTCATACATAAAAAAAAATGCTTTGGACAATGTTGTGGTGCTTTCCGAGCAGCTTAGCATCGCTCTTCAGGGACCGGGACTTTGGTGCTTTTATAAACGTTTATTCTCGCTCTCTCTCTCTCTTCAGCCCATTAAATAGTGGAATTAGGTGATAAGAACGCCGATGTGCGTTTTTAAGCTGTCTGGTAGACCAAACACATCTATCGCTAAAAACTATCGGTCTCGAGTTCTTTTTCTTTTTTTCTAATGTGAGTTTGTGTTGCTGGAGGTGGTCTATAGTTGGGAAATAAAATAGAGACAATCGGTGCTGTAGGATCATAGGCCCGTCTATCCCTGCTATAGTCTCTTTATATTCGGGTTTCTTACCTCGCGGTTCGTTGTTCGGCCTCTTTGTATCCACCAATGCTTGTACCTTATTGTTGGCCGAGCACTAATGAGATTCTCGGCACTCACTACTCCATGCGTCGCCTAATCCCTAAGTGACCACAGCTGACCTCTTTCTTGATAGGCATCATCCGTTGTGCCTGTATTCGTGTCACGCCAGGAAATCTCTCTGCGGCATTTATGTTTCTCTTCCGGAATTAGTCACCGGGAATGCAAATGCTTTTATTGACTTCGTGTTCTCCCAACGCTGCGCTCCCCACCGGCTCCCTCCCTCCCCGGGCTCATCCATTTTGTTTAGTCTCATTCTTTATTTGTCCTCTCCTTTTCCACTACTGCCGCTTCGTATACTTACGCCGTTCGGTCTTTCTTTTTTTTATGTTGTTACCTGCTGCCAACTTGCAATGAGATAAAAGCTTCCCGGCTGTATTTGTGCGGCGGACGGTGTATAGCGGGACGGTGATTCAGAGGTCAAGCTCTGCATTCGTGAGTCACCCGAGAACCTCTTTAACGACCGTCGCTCGGTTTCGCGTCCTTTTTTCTTTCTTTTTTTCCGTAACAAATTATGGGGCGACTGTGAAATTAGATATTTTTGTTGGGGACGAAAATAGCTCAGCGACTTCTATAGACATTTTCCACAGGGGCGCCGCCATCTTGAATTGTCGTCACTTCCAGTATGGGCGACGACAAAGTAGTAAAACGTTTCAACCTGTAACCAGTAAAAAAATAGAGGGGGGCCAAAACGGGAACGTGTGACGGTTATGCTTATATCCTAAATGTGTTCTATTGGCGTGGCGACGGCAAAATAATGTTTTCGCCCATACTGGAAGTGACGACAATTCAAGATGGCGGCGCCCCTGTGGAAAATGTCTATACTTCCTTCATCTCAATCTTCATCTTCGAAATGTTGTACCATAAATTGAACAGAAATGTGAGCCCCGTCATCATTAAAAGATTACCTCCCAGCTGCGATCGACCGAGCTTTGTCTCTCCTATTCCACAGAGCTATATTCGAATTGAGCTTTCGGTAGGTGACTAGGAAGTTACACCCGACGTGATGATTTTCTGTCGTTTATTGTGTAAAAGGTTCACGAATCTCGGGCATTGCAGCTCGATGACGACGGATGCGGGGAAATGCAGAAAGAACAGGTGGCGACGAGACAACCTGCGGATGACGTAACACAGGTTAACACAAAGTAAGCTCGAGGGCGCTTGCATTTATCTACCGAACCTCTTATCGTTTGGCTCAAAGCCATATTGGTACGTGCGCATTATAAGTGAACGTCGCCCTCAAAGTGTTTGTCATACTTTCTCTAGTAAAATCGTTTTATAACTTTTTCATACCCAGGAGCCGGGAAAGTAAGGAGGTTCCGTCCTTATTTTTAAGCATTGCGAGTAATCGTATATATTTTGTTCTCTCGACGCTCTCCACATCGTACACAGACACACACAAAAAATAGGTTTGGCACATTTCATACCCGGGGATTTGAGCTGGTGTGCTTATTTTATTAATACCTGCGGATATAACACGAGAGCTTCACCTGACTAACTCTCAAAGCGAACCATCAATGACTAGTCACTTTTTTTCTTTTACTGTGAGCAATTGCACTTTTGGTCGATGACTTTTTCTGGTGCTGCTCATATGACTGTAATACCAAGCACCGTTACAATTAAAAAAAAAAAAAGTTGTAACGGTATTTTTATGTTTCCGGAACTGAAAGTTTCGATAATTGTGTGGACAATTACGGGCTTCCATAATTAACCAGGAAGTGGCGTCTCCATTCTTTGCATGCCAGTATTATTTCTCCCATCATCGTTTTGCACTTTTGGGGGTTTTAACAAATTCGCCGCCCCACGGCGCCACCATGAGACTTCACCGCTAGATGCATCAGGCGTGCGACATTGTTTTCTTGAAGTAGACGTTAGAGCCGTCTGTCGGCATTTGTTTGCAGGCTTGGGGTGCATAATTGCTAAATATCCACCACGCGGTAAATCCGGCAAGAAGTAAAAATAAACGTCTTCTTTTTCTTTTAAGAGAAAATAAAATATGTTTTGTTTAAATAATTTTATTAATTTATGTCATATTTGTTTTCTTTAAATAATATTAATTTGCTTTAAATCAGTGTAGCTTCCAAATAGTGATTTTTTACCGCTATATGTATTTTTCAACATGGCAGATTGATCGATCAATTCGTCTAATCACTCTGATAACATTGCGGAAGGAGTTGATGTAAGTGTAGTACAGTTTGACTTACAAAATTTAATTTGTCTCCGCCATACTAAAACATACAAGGCTTGGCTTTTTAGTCCATTTTCATCTCATTCATTCTGTAGCCTTACCGCCTTTCGGCATTATAGCAGGGGGGGGGGGGGAGGGGGGGGGTGGATACACATAAAAAAAAGGAAATAAATTAACAGGTAATAATCTTCAACAGCAGTTTATAACCTCGCGAGATCAAAGGTATTCGGACACATCTCGCGACATCCAAAGAACCCTTGAGAGTTTTTCGTCTTAAATTAAAAAGAAACAAAAAATCACATGCAGAGCGTCAAATTAGAGACACACAAAAACGATAAATAAAAGAGATTCATTTCAGATGTATTTTTACGGGAATGGTTTGAATTAAATCATCATAGTACATCCTCCCGATTTTCGATTTGCTCAAAGGAGCACTTCTTTTGCTCGCGTATAGCCTTATATAAATCGTTCTTGCCTATTTACTCTTTGATTTAAATTTAAAAAAAATGCACATAGAAAACGTCAAATTATGGAGTAACGAATCACGATGAATGAAAATATGCACGGAGTTATTTTTGCGAAAATGGTTCGATTTAAAGGATTATAATAAAACTATTCCGACTTAAATCATAATCTAAATCATGATTTAAATATATTTAAATTATAGATATGTTCGCTGTCCTGCACACGGAAGTCTTAGCGAGACTAGATTTCGGAGAAGGGAGCCACTGAAACAACGAAGAGCGTTCGCGATTTCATGGCTGGGACACCAGCTGCGCCGGCTTGCTCATGCCCTCGCCGTGCGTCACCGCACGGCGATGAATATGAAGGGCAGAGAGGCTCAGTAAAGTCAGACGACGTAATTGTGTAATTGTGCTGTGTGTCTGTTTAGGAGGCAGGGAGTTAGTCAGCCCCAGTGGGCGTCGTCTGCACGTCGTCTTTGCTGTAGATGAGAAACTTAGCCGTTATGACTACACTAGCTCGGGACGTCTTTATTAACACGTAAGACGCAGCAGTGATGCGCGTCCGCAAGCCGGTACTGTCGAGCACTTCTCTCTCTGGGGGGGGACAGCGCGGACCCGGCCACGGTTAAAAGACAACCGCTGTACTCCATTCAGCCCTAAGCTGAGACTGCGTTGGAGTCTACGCTCTCGCCGGACCAATCAACCGCCTTCCTTTCAGGGTTGCCAGGTCTTGCGGTCGGTTGTTTGGCCATTTTAGAACGCAGCTCTTAGGCGCCCGTTTCCGGGTTGAGCGGCGCCGCCGTCGGCGTCGGCGTAACCACGCCCGTTGCATTATGGGTCGTTTCCCCGATAAACTTAGCGGGAAAATTGACATCATGTGACTTCAATACCAATTCAGTTTCCCCGCTAAATTTAGTGGGGAAAATGACGCCACGACTTCGAGTCACGTCACCCATGAGCAAATTCAGCGGCAGGAGGAGAAGAGGAGGAGGAGGAGGGAAGGAGGAGGAGCAGGAAGAAGAAGAGGAGGAGGGGTTAGGAGGAAGTGGAGAGGAGGAGGGGCATATCCTCCCCTCTGTACCCTCCCCCCCCTCCTTCTCCTCAAGAGCTGCGCTCTAGTTTCGCATTACAGAGATTTGTTCGTCTTTCATTTTTTGGATCATTTCACACCGGAGGCTCAAGCAATTTTACTGACACTCAACGCCCCCCCCCCCCCCCCCAAAAAAAAAAAACAAAACAAAAAAAACTTTTGTTTATGTTTTGCCAAGCGATCTATTATGGTGGCAGAAAACTACCCGATCAATAATTTGCTACCGCGTCAAGTATAATTTCAATAAAGTCAGAAAACGCAACTGCTTCAAACCGAAACCGAAACGGGAGTGCGAAGGAAGAAGAAATATAGAGAAAGTTATCAAAAATCACGTAGCCGTGCTACCTTTTTTTTTTTTTTTAATCAACGTATTTGCAACTTTTAGAAGCCACAAAGCATGAGTATAATACTTTTTGTCTATTTTTATTATTGAGCGTGTGCCTTCAATGACTCACGATTTTGATTATCTTTGGTGGTTTTGTCTAAACCATAAAAAAAATGGCTCGTGACCACGGAGAAGAGAGTGAGCGCGACTCATACCGACCAGTTTTCGATCGGCGGCTTTCGGGAGGAAAGAAAACGAATAGGGGCTCTTATATGTCATCTACAAATCAAAACCTTGGCGAGCATAAATACCCTGTCGGTACCCCTTTAAAGATGGTATTTTTGAGCCAGGTAGGAAGCGAAGATCAATTCGAAAGAATAGAAAAGGAAACTCCAAAATCTGAATCTCAACCGTGAAAATACGAAATGGGTCCTCAGAGGTGTTGGTCACGGAGACGCAATCGTTTTTTATCTAAAATGCTACCGCCTCACGTCTTGTTTTGTTTTGTTTTTTTGTTGCCAGCTTCAATACTGCAGTGGCGTAACCGTGCTCGGCCATTGGTTCTGGAAACTAGTATAATGCTTGGTATTTTTTTTTTTTTTTTTGTAAATACACATATTGCGTCGACAGTACTCCAAAGAATTCTGTCAAATACCTCGTATGAAGTTTTATGTTTCGGGCTATTCGGTCTAGTTCTTTAGTCCGATATTTAGCTATTCTTAGGTTATATATCGCAAAAATCTGGCGGGTTCACCTGGCAGTACCTGACAACCCTGCTTCCTTCCATCACCTGACCCGACTCTCCGCGCGGCGATATGGGCGAGGGCGTGGTCACGTGGAGAACGGTCGACGTGTGACTGGTTCAACGCGGTCGTGGCTTCCACCGCGGTCTCAACTTAGGGTTGAGCGGAGTATGACCATATGCATCTAGCGAGGCGCCCAGGAAGGCAGAAACTCGGACGTTCATCCGATTCAGAACACGTGAGTAGGAAGGAAAGGGTATACGCGGTGATTGCCAATAAAGATGCGCGTCGGAACCGACTGTGCCGTCCGATGGTTCTAGCTTGTCGTTCGATGCCTCTAAGAAAAGAAGAAAAACAAAGTAAAGCGTTCTTGAATGCTATTTTATACTATTTGAAGGTAGTTCTTGACGTGCAGAATCTCACTAAGTTCTTCTATTTTCTTTTTTTTTTTTTTAGTTTTATGGGAAACTTGTTACAAAAATACCAGAAAAATTGAGCGGCGTAGAACTTTTTTCGTTCGTATACCCAAAACGGGTCGGCGTGTGTTCTTGCCACATCGTGCCGTGAACCACAGCGAAGCTCATGGATTGGTAGCAGTGCTTATAGCGACCTTGGAGCTCAGAGAAATTGTCGTTCAGTTATCCGAAGCTTCATCTGAAATCGCCGGGAAAAGCTTGGCCGCCCTTCAAAAATGTCGGAACAGTCAGCGATACAGCGAAAATACATCACTTGAACTTCCAGGTACCGAATCTCAAGCACGAGAAGTCGCATCTTCGAACTGCACCGATTGCACCCGCTCCGCACTAAGCACCAAAATAACGTCGTCTAAAAAAAAAAAAAAAAAAAAAAAAAAAATCACAAAGAAAACAGCGCGTAGCTTAGTTGACCCCCCCCCCCCCCCCCCTTCTCTTTTTTTTCCCGTTTTCATTATTATTTTTTTTTTAGATCTTTTTGATCAGATCTTTGACGATCAGAACAATCGTGCTCGAGGACGTGTTCAGGGACTCCGACGCTGGTTGTTCGACGGTCTGCCAGTGCGTTGAGTGAAGAGCGTTCAACGAGCTCGGGCGACCTTGTTATCTTGATTTATGAGGCACTGAATGCGCCTGTGGTGTCTGTGCGGCGAACAACCGCATGAGGGAGAGGAGCGGACGAGAGCGCGCTTGGACGTCAGAACGTCGAGAGCTATGGCGCGAGCTCGCTGGCTTCCGCGGTGCTTCGGTTGCGCGTGCCTGCGCGTTCCCACTTGTGTTAGCAAGGGCAGAAAGCTCGCGTTGAAGGCAGGACTTCTAGCCTCAGCTTAAGGGCGAACAGAGTATAGGGAGTATTCACTGGGCGGCCATAGCTGTGTGCGCAAATTCTGAGCGCGTGCTGATGGCGAGCTTCCACAGTTCTTTTACAACGTGCATTCCGCACCACCAAGAGTGCCGGTCTTAGCAGTCTATTGATGTGGGCTCGTTCTGAGCATCCGCTCTAAACAGCACCCACAAATATGGCGTCCAGTGAATACTTCCTATAGTAAGTAGACCTGAAGCTAACTGTCTCTCATCACCTCCTGTGTCTCAGTTTCTCGCCGCATAGAGCGTCTAGAACACGAAGGGCTGTCAAAGCAGTTCGAACGAGCTGCTTGAAGATAGACCAGACTTCTAGGCAACATGTCATTCGTAACACGCTACTTCGATAGGTTACTTATTTTGGTAATGAGGTAACAAGGAACGTGTTTTCGTTACTTTTTGATGAGGTAACGCGTAACGGTATCTGGTAACTTCTGGAGAGGAACGCGTTCGGCACAAGTTAATTTATTTGGTTTTCAACCTAGCTAGCGTCTGTAACTTTCACGACAAAGAAAATTATCGCCAACAAGAAACTAAAAGATGCTTATGAATCCGTTAAAAAAGATAGGTATTAATAACGACACAATCTATAAGAAAGCGGCTACTGCTTCGGAATAACGACACGTTCAGGGTAACCTGAAAGTAACTCATTGACCTTCAGCTGTTGTAACAGGTTCTTTTTTTTAATCTAAATAACGTGTAACGCACTTGGTTACTTTTAGAGCGAGTAACAAATAAAGATTATTCACTTTCTTTTCATTTTTCTTTTAATTAGCGTGTACATGTTTGGCGGATGCCCGGGTGTTAAACTTTCGTGTAATGATGTAACAGACAGACCTCGACACATTTGCGACACTGCAACTGCGAACGATCCAGGCCTCAATACCAATTATGTGAGGTTAAAGCGTATGGTAAAAATTAAACCTGCATAAATAGCGGGAACTTACCAAGAACAAAAGACCACGAAAGAATGGCTTTAGCGTAGCCTTTCAGTGATATCAGGGCCGGCTTGCTAGAACAGCGTCTCAGCTGAGACTGAGTGAAAGAAAAGCACTGCAAAGGCCGGGGCGTGCGAGCGTCTTGAGACGCGGTTTGGGTCCCGCCCTCAGCTCGTGCGCTGGCTTTTTTCGCCCAGTCTCAGCTGAGACGCTGTTTCCAGCAAGCCGGTACATAACTGGCATTGTTCGCACGTGTGATCCCACTAAGCCCCCCCCCCCCCCCCCCCCCCCTATTTTCTTTGCTCAGGTCGCGCTGTGCGCCCTTGCTTAACATCTGTCATTCGCGCCGAAGATTGATGTCAGCAGCCCGGAACTAACGGCAGTGAACTTCAGCTGGGCATTCGCTGGAGCGAACCACATGAAGTCAACGACACCTGACTTTTGGAAGACAACGCTCCCAGCCGAAGCATGGATTCACCGCCTTGCGACTGCGTGCAAGCTCTAACATACAACAGTTTCGACCTCTTTCTAAGAAACACGATGTAATACTCTCCTATTAGGATGCCGAAAAACCGCCTGCAGTATTTAGCGAACCACATGGAGTCAACGACACCTGACTTTTGGAAGACAACGCTCCCAGCCGAAGCATGGATTCACCGCCTTGCGACTGCGTGGAAGCTCTAACATACAACAGTTTCGACTCCTTTCTAAGAAACACGATGTAATACTCTCCTATTAAGATGCCGAAAAACCGCCTGCAGTATTTATTAAATAAAAGAAAATTGAAAGCTGTCATAAAAAACAATAACTCACGTATTAAAGGTTTCCTATTTTGGGGCATCGAGTGTTTATATCCAGAGATTCGCACTACAAGGTATGTCGCAAAAAGTAAGAAAAACAGTATTTACATAAACATCAACTCCCGTTTACAGAATACAGAAATAAACGGAGAACAGACGTTTGTTTGGCATTGACCCCTAAAGTAATGCGCCTTTACAGGCAGAAGAATTAAAGACGTATTCGCAGCGATCACGTGCGGTCCGTATAAGTATATGCACGACTCGGGGAAGCAATGACGACAATCTCACGGTACTCTTGGCAATCAGAAAAGAAACGAGAGTTCAATTTACAACATTCGTTTCGCTACCGCAGGCAAAAGCATCGCTTTGCCAAATGTCCATACAACGAACAGCCATCGCAACCGAAGCGCAGTTTGCGTATGTAGAGGGAACTGTGTAAGACTGTGTAGAGGGAACAACAGGAGCCAGGGGAGCTAGCTCCCGTCACCGGCAACAAACTGGGGGTACTCCCATCGCACGACACTGTCTGAGGCAGTGATTTCCTTACACACCCCCTCCGGAAGAGGGGGAGGGGGAGGGGGGGTTTACAACCCCCCCCCCCTAGTTTTTTTTTTTAAAGGCAAGGGAAGCTACGGAGGTTCTTGAAACAAAATGAGTTAGAAGTGAATTCTAGTGTATTTTTACCCCGTGAACCCGAATACCCAAACCATTTGCTGCGCAAGCATTGCTAAACGCGAGAAAACACGAAAGACAGTCGCTGTACGTGACGTCATCAAGGGATCTTTTGGCTCAGCCCTATTTTGAAATTGCTCTTATGGCTCTCCGGCGCGTCGCATTGAAACATAATTGTGATATCAGTTATTCTAAAGGTCAAATGAACGCAATACAAGAGTTGTTTTTTTTTTTTTTTTCTCAAATGCAGGAGAGCCTCGCCTCATCTTCTCTTTAATTCGCAACGTCTCCTCTATTCTCAATGCCGCCCCCCCCCCCCCCCCCCCCCCTAATTTCAACTCCTGGTGTTTCTTTTGTCACATTGGTCGTGCAAAAACTGTCTGGAGGCATGTTCGAAGCTTGCATTAATGTAAGGTAAAAGTGATTCCAAGATGTCTGAGGCATGACCGCAGAGACCTCTGTTATCACCGTCTGCAGGGAATACGTATTTGTGAATAGTGCGACTGTGGCTTCAGCAGTGTGACCGCCGCTTTAAAAATGAACGGGATGTAATAAAAAACAAACAAAAAAGAAACGAGAAAGAAAAAGAAAATCAGCAAAGCGAGCGAAAGCAAGCAGCGGCAAGGCAAGGAGGAAATGCCACGGGGTGGGGGAATGAGATGCGATAAACAAAGGAGCGGCGAGGAGCGACAACAACACCGTCGGAACTCAACCGTCGGTGGACGACCTTTCTGCACGACCGCTTCGCCGAGTGCACTGTCGTCGCCACCCCGAGGTCTCTCTCTCTCTCTCTGCCTCCCTCTGTGTTTGGCCTGCCCCCTCCCACTGCGCTGCGGATGATGATCCCTCTCGGCGCAATCGAGTTCAATCTCTTCCTCGACCGCGAATCGCTCCGGTAATAATAACAATAATTGCACGCAGGCAGAGGCCACGTCCACGCACGGGCACCCTGCTCGGAAACATTTCTTCCTCTCGTAGTTTCTCTGGTGGGGCTTAGATCTTCTCTACTTTGTTTTCTTGTGTGTGTGTGTGTGTGCGTGCGTATGTGTGTATGCGTTTCTTTCGCTTCAATATGTACTTGTGACGTTTCCATAAAGAAATAAAAATAATGACAAGCAGCTATAGCGTCGTATCTTAAAGCTGACACAAACTCTCACTCCTTTCAAATGATACTTTACTCGCTACTATATAGTCGCTGGCAGGATGAAAACGGCAGGGAGGACCTTCAGTTATCGCGAGCTTATCCCGCCTTCGATGGTGCTTTGGCGTCTCGTGGGCTTCGATCGTGTCCGCGTAGACAAAGCACGGCGGAAAGTAACGAGAGCGTGCTGGAAGCCAAGCATCGCAGAAGGTCAGTGATTATGCCATCATGTATCCACCAGATATCTGAAACACCCTTGGCACACCAGTGCCAGTTTGCTCGAGACGGGTTCAGCTGCCGCAGATGATACGTAGCAGGCTTTGGTTGAGCAAGATGGCACATGTTGGCGAGGGGTCAGTTTGAATTTATGCAACTTGTTCGTTCGTTTCTGTTTAAGGTCAAGATGACCCTTCACCGATACGTGCTATTCTGGCGTTGATGGCAAAACGACGAAGGGCTCGCTCGTGATGAAAGGCGAGGTAGTTCATTTTTCCGGCGAGCGCGTAGCTTCCCTTCGCGCTGTTAGCTTAGTGGGGAACGGAATAAACGAGCGCGCGTGGCAACTTCAAGTCGTACGCACACCTTCGCACGCGCGCGCCCGCGCGTGAGTCGATTGAGCGACCTTTAATAAACAGACGGCAGGGAAGACGACGCTGTTAGGAGGAGGCGAAATGCAGGCGCGGTGGCGGCAAGGTTAACTCATTAGAAGTGTTACAGCGACGTCGAAACCTCAACCTTGTGCGCCTTCCGCCTCCTCCCCCCCTTTTCCTTCGAGTTGCGCAAGCGCCGACCGCCACCACGCCAGCTGCCAGTACTTATTGCACGGGCGACGACTATACGAGACCTTCGAAGACGGAAGAGCGACGGAGGACGACAATTACGGTCGTCGACGAGAAGCCAGGTGTAGGACCATACGCCACTTCCAAGTTCTCACTCTGGGAGGAGACAGAGTCTGACCCGCCTTTCCTCTCCTACCACGGACACAGCCTGTCGGTTGTGTCCGTGAAGCCAGTTACGGACCAAACCGGCAGCTTATATTGTCCGGGGGTTCGGTGGCCGAGGTGCGTTAGCGCGCACCTTAGCTCGGAACATTTACTGTAGCAAACACCGCGGCCCATGGAAATATTGACATACCTGTATTTTCTTTAAAGCGTTTCAAAAATGATTTCAAGACACTGGCCCTCAAAATCAACTTTAAAGCGTCGCGTCTTCAGCACCATTAACGTGTCTCTTGCACGGTATATCGGCGGTGAAACTGCGGTGCTTCTGTGCGCGATGTGTTTGCGTGTGCGTGATTTACTCTTATCCCGAATGTCTGTGTTCCCCTCTACCCTTCACTGCGGAGTAGCCAATCAGACCGGGAACTTGGGCTTATCTCTCCACGCTTCAATAAATATATGTATATCGTGGAGCGAGAGCCCGCTCCAAAGAACTCAAGGATCCTGGGTCAGGTCCCCACCCCTGCATCGGACCGTCGCATTCATTACTATACTGCGTGGGGCACGTTAAAACCCCAGGCTAGAGGTGCGGTGGTATATTGCACTGGCTAAATTTCTCGTCTACGGCAGAGCCACCAGAGGTCCACTGGGGGGCTGATCAACTTCTCGCTGTCTAAATTAACGCACAGCACAATTATTAGTCATTAGAGAGTCTTAGAATGGGGTCTCACACGCTCTGGGTTCCCCGAGTAGCTCGGGGTATACTCAAAACGTTTGGGGCCCATCCCCTATTGTGTTTGTTGCATTCACGCTCACGTACGCGTTTCTACCCGCCCGACTCTTTTTTTTTTTTTTGCATCTTTTTTGCGTCGACCAGAGGTTAGGTGACATTCTCTCAGCATTGGACTAATTGGCTTTCATGACTCGTCGTATAGCGACCGCTCCACGGTTCATCTTTATAGCTGCGGTCACGTGCTATAAAGGAGCAGACATGATGACATAACTGTCTGCGGGCACGCCTCGAGGATTTTTGAAGTACGTTTGCTTCACGCGCACGTGCCCTGCGAACATGTCTGTAGACAGTTTTTTTGCATGACCAATGTGGCAGTCATAAACGAGGATTTTACAAGATGTATCAGCGGTACGACAGCGGCTTCAGGGTAAGGTGGAGTAGTGAAGTCAGAGTTACCGCTTGTTTATTGCACCAAAGAGAAAGTGTTCACAAAGCTACAACGTTAAATTATGCTTAAGATTCCTTATTAACGTTCACGCTTCTCGATACAAACAAAAAACAAAAGTCGGCTAACGTTAAAGTAAGGCAAACAAAATACAGAAGTTCGTCCCAACATCACCTCATCGTCCTCACACCATTGCGTTACAAACTAAAGAAAAAAAGGGGCGAGAAGTGAAAGAGATAAAAAAAAATTAACAAGTAAATAATAATAAAAAAGAACAGTAGATAAAAGCACCCGCGTGGCGGAGGCCACTGTTAAAACCGGGTCGCCGAGACTTTATTAGTCGCTTTCCGCCGTTCTGACTAAAGCAGCGATCGCGCAATTCCTACCCAGAAAAAGCGGCGACGCCGTCGGCTGCACGTCTTCCGCGCAACCATCCGACAATCATGGGGGCGGCGTTTCCGGCACCCTTCCCTCCCCCAATCACCCTCCCCTCTCTTTCTCTCGGTCACAGATAGCAAGGCCGCACTCCTAAATGTTCGCCGTCACCAAAAGAAGGCCCATGTAAGCTGCGGTCAGACTGTCAACCAATACATAATATACAAAAGGCAGTAGACGCTGTTATAAATGAGATGCATTGTGGTGGGAGCTTCCCTCCCCCCCCCCCCCCCCCCTTCACCTTCCCCTCTCTTTCTCTCGGTCACAGATAGCAAGGCCGCACTCGTAAATGTTCGCCGTCACCAAAAGAAGGCCCATGTAAGCCGCGGTCAGACTGTCAACCAATACATAATATACAAAAGGCAGTTGGCGCTGTTATGGATGAAATGCATTATAAGGAATTTGAGGGAGAATCGGAGAGGAAATCGGTGAGGGAATTGTTCTGCCACGTGACGTATATTTTCCCGCTAAATTTAGCGGCTAACCTGAATTGGTTTGTGTCCCATGATGTCAGGTCACGTGACATCAATTTCCCCGCTAAATTTAGCCGAGAAACTGAATTCATGTATAGGCTTCGTGATGTCAATTTCCCTTCTATAGTCAGCCGGGAATAGACGGACGGACGGCCGGACGGACAAAATTTTGGGAAATGGGCGCGGATCGGAGACGAGCGCCGCGTCAGCGTTCGGCTGGAGCTCGTGTCCAATCAGGGAGAAGAACGAGTCCCAGCCGAGCGCTGACGCAGCACTCGTGCCCAATCGGAGCACAGAGCTGGCCTCTGCTGAGTGACGTGTGAACATTCAAAGCGGCGGCCTCATCATTTAAGTTTCTTCTCTCCCGTCTTCTCTCTCTCCCAACAAAGCCACCTACTATCTCGAGTAAGGGCATCCCTATACTTTGTTTCAGCTTAACTCTCGATGCAGCAGACGCTAAGAGGTAGTGGGAGCAATCAAGCAGCGTGAAAAGCGCTATTCACGAGGCCTTTTCTGTTCATGATCGGTTCGGCGATGATAGAACACGTAGAGGAATATGACGAACACAATGATGGTGCGATTTTGACGCTGGCTGATTATGCCATCAGTTCGTAGCGTCGGCTGCGTCTAGACTGAAAGTGAAACGAAGTATGCGGAGCGCGAGATTGTCTGTTCTCGCGCAGGTGTTGCGATGATGTAAGAACGCCGAACTCTTATTGGCTGATCCGAAAGAAAAAAAAAAAAAGAATAGTGGTTAGACCTTGAGGCATCTAGCATCGAGGTCTACCCACAATCCTTTCAATCAAAGCCAATCAGAACTGAGCGTCGTTCTGACATCACCGCAGCTCCTGCTCAAAAAGCAGACGACTTGCTCTCCGTATAGACCTTTTCCACAAGGGCGCCGCCATCTTGAATTGTCGTCACTTCCAGTATGGGCGACGAAAAAAAAGTAAAACGTTTCAACCTGTAACTAGTAAAAAAATAGAGGCGAGCCAAAACGAGAATGTGTGACGGTTAGGCTTATATCCTAAATGTCTTCTATTGGCGTGGCAAAGGCAAAGTTACGTTTTCGCCCATACTGGAAGTGACGTCAATTCAAGATGGCGGCGCCCTTGTGGAAAAGGTCTATAGGCAACAGAGAACGCAGACAGTGCGTGCGCGACACTGGGGTCAACGCTACCGGGGGCGAACGAACGGCTTCCCTTTACAGGTAACGGGAAATGCCGCATACTCATCCCACTTTTGAAGATTGCGCGTGGCGGTGCAAACTAACGCTCCGTGACTCCTTGCAGTTCTATGTATACGCGCGTGGAACGACTGAGACGCGTGATTTGGGCTCTGTCGAATACAACCTAAAAAGCAAAGCCCGCGCCTAACCTCCCTTCCCCCCCCCCCCCCCCCCTCCCGCTCCTTAAGGCCCGTTCACACTCTTGCGACTGCTTGCGACCTCTTAAACCTGGGTTCCTTAAAACTTCTTAAACCAGAGAACACACTGGCGCCATCTATTGGGAAGCAGTGTAAACTCGGCGGTCCGGCATATTTTTTTTTATTTCTCGCGCAATATCCTTTCTTTTTTGGCTCTAAAAACTTTTGTCAATGTTATAAACGAGCCTTTCTATGGGTATTACGCACATTTGACCTCGGAAATCCCGCAAAACCTTCGCTTTTGTGAAATGCAGTTCTAGGGTCACCGCATAGATGGCGCCACAATGACAGTGTGTTCCCTCATTCTAGAAACATTTAAGAAGTTGTAAGAGATCTCGTCTCTCTCAGTCGTACTCGGTCGCAAGAGTGTGAACGGGCCTTTACTCCCCACACCCACCCTCTCCCACAGGGCAACTCTACAGTGGATCTACGTAGAGCCTCCAAGGTTTCGTCAGGTGGGACTACGGCTGTGCGTTTCGCACGTCTGTACACAGCGTGTGCTGTGGTGTGACCTACTCAGTGTGTGTGTGTGTTCCTGTGTCTGTGTGTGTGGGGTGGGGGGGGGGGGTTGTCATAGGAGCAGCGAATTTGCACGGATGTTCCCTCGGTGTTTCCGTTTTATTTTCTTGTTTTCATGACCATGGAACTGTAGACAATCACCAACAGCTTAAAAAACCGGGGGGGGGGGGGGGGGGGGGCGTGGCTTCAGTTATTATGTTCACGGTTCTTGCATAGGGTCTCGTATAAAAATAAACATACTATAAAAAATGTTAACCCCCCCCCCCCCCCAAATACAGTGAAATTACAACTCGTTTATTTATTTATTTATTTTACCCTCAGAGCCAAAAACATTACTGAGGAAAGTGTGTATATATATATTAACATATTAATATATAAGTTATTATATTAACTTAACAGATTTGTTTAAAAAAAGCCGTGAAAGTTACACTTATGCGGTTTGTGCAGGGGAACATAGTAAAAACAGATAATCGTAACGATCAGTCGGCTAATTAATTACAATTCGTTAATTAACTTTTTATTTAAGGAAAATAGACATATGGTTCCAATTAGAAACTTGCTGAGCTTGATCGGAAACCATTAAACCAGTAATTTTCAGAACTACTTTGGGCGCATGTGAAGTGTAGTACTGCACTAAAGTTACCACTCGTGTCGTGGATCAGGTACAAGGCTAGCGGTTGCGGTAAGGCGCCCGCGCGATTTTTCCATCTCTCATATAGCCCCAGCCTTGTAGTGCTCCACGAGTGGTAACTTTAGTGCACTACTACGCTTCCCACGCGCTCAAGATATTTCTGAAAATTACTGACTTAGTGGTGTTCAATGAGGCTGAGCAAGTTTCTAATTGGAACCATATGTCTATTTGTATTAATTCAAAAGTTAATTAACGAATATTAATTAATTAGCCGACTGATCGTTACGATTAGCCCCCTATACTATGTCTCCCTGGCCGTATAAGTCACCTGCACAAACCGGATAAGTGTAACTTTCACGGCTTGTTTTAAACAAATTTGTTAATTTCAAAAGAAAACACCCTGTATTAATATGAACAGAGCAAACATGCACATGTTTACAACAATAGGAACAAAATATACATTAGTTAAACAGTGAAAGCAAATGATCAATACTTAATCAGAAAAGAAAACATGATTACTAAGTGCAATAGAAAAAAAGAGCGGAATCGGCGATTAATGCAAGGGATGTAAGTAGGCACGTGACTCCAGTAGTTTGATACTCTAGGAATGATTGATGCGTAAAATGTGTTCCAACGACAGAATGGGATGCCAACCTCGTGATGATGATCAAGACGGGCCGAAACAAATGTTGCTGCATGTCTTGCTGCAGTTATGTGGTGTTCGGGGCATTTTTCTATGTTACTATATTTAACAAGCTTCGGTTGCAATAAAAAAAAAAGACTTACAAAGGTCCGTGTGCATACCCGAACTAAACGAAGAACTTCGCAAAAGTGTGGATCCGTACATTGTAATGAATAGTAGCAGAGAGAGAGAGAGAGGTGACGTGAGAGGTGTAGGGGAAAATACAGTCGACTCTCGTTAATTCAAAATCTCTTAATTCAAACTTTCGGATAATTCAAACTAACGTGCAGGTCCCATCCTATGCGTCTCTATGGGAAGAAACTCCTGATAATTCAAACTTTTCTTTATTGAAACAAATTTTCGGCCCCCCTCGAGTTTGAATTCATGAGAGTCGACTGTAGTAGCCTTGCTTTTTCTTACGGCCCCGGACGCTTAGTCTCAGGCGAATCAGTTTTCTGCGCGCGTGCATTGGGCTTGTTTGTAAACATTGTGTTGGTGGTCTATAGCGACCCAGACCAGACCCTGAATCAGATGAGGGTGCGTTGGTTTGGAAACTTTACCACTACCAATACATTTGTGCGGTGACCGAGCGTTTGGCAATACCTAGTTTAATTTTAAGGTAAAAATTAAGAAAAAAAAAAGCGCTGTTAACTTTTTTAGGGTTTTTATTTCCCCACAACGCAGTCGGGGTTACGCACTCTCTAAAGGTAAGTAGTGATGCGTTTAAACGTTAAAATTCAAAGAAAATATGTCGCACTGGGACATCAAGTTGAGACATTGAGAGATAATAGGGGCTCCCTAATAGGGGCTAGTTCTCCATCTTTGGCATCTTGTCCCTGTCGCTAGCGAGCCAGTTGGGCGAAGAATGAGCGTTCCGCGATGCGCATTGTTTATTTCCCGGCGAAAAACAAAAAGACACACGGTTAACATCTTTTTTCTCCAGACACACCGCATAAAAAAATAAAATAAAAAAAAACTCAGGGTGTCAGCGAAGTTACGCCTCCCCCCCCCCCTCCCCCTTTTTCCACCCCCCCCCCCCCCTTTTCCATCCTACTTAGGCGCGGCAAGAAGCGAAATGGCAAGAGAATAGAGAAATGGCAAGAGGCTAAGAAAATATTCAAACTACATGCGGGATCCTTGAACGCTGTCCAGGTCGACTGAGAGTTCCCGATAAAGAGCAATTAAAAGAAACGAGCAAGGAAACGCGTCAAGGCAAAAGAAGAAACTGAAATAGAGATGCAAAGTGAACCAAAAAAACAAAACAAATCAGCCAGACAAATAGTGATAAAAAAAAAATAAACAAACAAGGGCTCGAAGAAGCCTCCAAGAAGAAGTGGGGAGTGGCGCCCAGCGTGTCCTCGTCGACGGCCAAGCGTCCCATGATCACGATTCGTCACGCGAGTCTATTTCGAAGCCGTCCTCGCTCAATGCGCGCGGCTGTTTTGTAACAGGTCGGACTGCGGCAAAAAGACAAAAGCGAAAAAAAGAATAGGAGCGACGGGACGCCTGTGTGTGGCAGAGTACGGCGCGTTGTGGTTGTTATTGTTGGAACAGCAGGTAGCCGTTTTGGGAAACCGGCAGGCACGATGACGTCAGCACAGCTCGCGTGCTTTCCGTGGTCACTATCGGCGTGGCCGTTGGTGTGCATGGGGAAGACCGCTGTAGTAAGCGATGCCACAAAAAGAAACGTCTCGGCTGCTCAACGTGCGATGAAGACAGCAGCCTGCAGTTCAAACTCGCCGCTTCTCTGCTGGTCAACCGTGTTGTCAAAGCTCGCCAGGGGAAAATCTTTTTTCTTTTTTTCTTCAATATTTGCGATAACTGAATGAAATTTTTGACAGTTTATAGCCCTCGGCGGGCTTCTACTAAATCTGATGATAGTTTAGATTATGACATGGCTTTTTCTTTGTGTCCTAAATGCAATGCACGCGCAAAAAGAAAAGGTATAAAAAATGGCTTGCAAGTGGGGCATAGCTGTGTGCGCGACTGCTGAGCGCGTGCTGATGGCTAGCTTCCAGGGTTCTTTTGCAACGTGCATTCCACACCGTCAAAATGGGCGGTCTTAGCAGCCTATTAATGGGGGCTCGTTCTGAGCATGCGTTCTAGACAGCACCCACAAATATGGCGCCCAGTGAATACTCCTCATAGGCTGATGGACCTTTCCGGATAATCCCGGGAGACCTTGCAACGAGGTGAATTGTGGGGCTGTTTGGATGTACGCTCAATGCCAGCTCGAGCGCCTCGGATATCCTGGTAGCGGCACGATTCATTCTTTCTTATCGTTAAGAAAAGCAAAAATTAAGAGAATGGAAAAGAAGGGTCACGTGCTCTGTTTAGCTTTCCTTCCGCCTTCTTTTCGTTCTGAAACCACGAACTGTTAAACCAACGTCAACTTCGTCCTCGCTTCTTCATCAATAGGGAGTTGTAGTAGATCGTTTTTCTCCTCCGCTACGGTATCCCCGAAGAAAACGCCGCAGCTGCCCATGCGCGCCGCCAACCTTGTCTGCATAGTTCAAGGTCTTGTGGCGGATTACGGAGCGCTATCCGGGTGCTTAGCGGGCTGCGGAAACGGTCTGCTACAATTCCCCAATCTCGCGTGCACCGTACACCTCAACGTCACGATACGTAAAGCAGACGCTGAAGGCACCACATATTTCCGGAAAGGTCTATTCGTCCCTTTAAAACTACCGAGTGCAATGAATAACAAAAATATTGTTTACGAGAAGTATCTTAATTGAAAATAAATGAAAACATCAAGAACGCCATTTTCAGAAAGCTAACAATTTGTTTTATCATATAAAAATATGCCTTTTAATTAAACATTGATAGTTGCATTCAATATATCTTCAAGCTTATGTACGCCGAATGCGGTTGTGATAGGACAGTATTAAGAACAAAAATTCTTGCGCGCAAAACTCTGAAGGTGCCTCAAAATTGCACAAAGAGAAAAACGCGTTCGAACATTACAATAGATGTATAGGGCTACTTCATCGCGGCGGAAGGAAACCAACGAAACTGGTGAGAAATTGAAGCTGCAAAAGATTGCAATGGAGAGGATATGGCTAGGCCTACTTCTCAAAATAACTCTAACGGCAAGCGAATCCACGATTCGAAGCACCGCGCACACGAGCATGGCTCATATTTATGCCTTTCCGGGTCGCCGGGAAGTCTTCAAATGCGCATTTGACTAATTTTGTGACCATAAAGGCGCGTTCACACTCTTGCAACCGAGTACGACCGAGAAAGACTTCTTGGGACCGGATGCACTGAGCGGAGCTGGTCCTAAGAGATCGCAAGAGGCTTAAAAACCGGTTTGGTCTCTCTCGGTCGCACTCGGTTGCAAGAGTGTGAACGGGCCTTAATCGGTCCCTATGTTTCTTTAACACACAAAATATTAAGTTTTCAGTACGATAAAACACACTTGAGAGTAAAGGCCCGTTCACACTCTTGCAACCGAGTACGACCGAGAGAGACCAGACCGGTTTTTAAGCCTCTTGCGATCTCTTAGGACCAGCTCCGCTGCCTCGCATCCGGTCCTAAGAAGTCGCTCTCAGTCGTGCTCGGTCGCAAGAGTGTGAACGGGCCTTAAAGGAGCTGTGCAACAATTTTTGTACTGTGCACAAATACCGCTTAAAACGGATCCCTAACGTTAATGACCTATGAAACACACGTTCGTTTTTCACCCTGCGCAATAGAAGTCCCAGAAAAAAATTAAAGAAAAACGAGCAGCGTTCACCCCCTCAACTCGCAGCCAGAACAAGCGGCCACGCGATCCGGAGCCGATTATATGCCGCCAATGTAGATCATAGCCACGCGCTGGGGTTGGCAAAGCGCAGGACACGCGCTGAGTTGCAGACATTGTTACGGCTCGGCTGTTGTCATCGTTGCAGCGATTGGACACGGGTCACTACCCGAATGCTTCTCGAGCTAGCGATTGTCACGAGCCCAAGTCGAGTGCCCACGCAATGCTCGGGTCCAATCTATGTACCGCATTCAAATATCGTCACTTGGGTGTACTGCGATCCCCGAGTTACGTCATCAAATTTTGCAAAGGAGAGATTGAATGAAAATGATCGCTTTTGTCCTTGAAATTACACCGCAACAAAGGAGTTTCTTGGCCAGTGGCGTTGCGTGTGAGTATCCTTGAGTTCCAAATGTGCCTGTAAGCTCGTGTAGAGAGAAAAACATTCCAACTGAATATCGTTGCACAGCTGCTTTAAGCTGCCATCCGCTAAACTAATCAGGTACATAAAAAGCTCGAGATTACGCCGAATCCACTGTTTATGGCAAGCTCATAACGCCGGGGTCGCACTGCTCATACATCATGCAGAAGACAGTCTGCCAACACTAGTCCTCGCAATATCCGTGGTTCGAATGCCGCGTGCCAAGTTTCCTCCTTGCAATCGTTGCCATGCGGAATTCGAAGCACAGATCTCGCGGTGACTCGCGTTCAAATCTGCGGGCAGATTGTCTTTGGCTTGGCGCTTCAGTGTCCGTGCCTGGGATGTGGCCTCGATGACGTCACTTCATCCTGTGACGTCACGTGGTACCACGATGTCACGTGACACTGACGTAATGATGTCAGGTTCACGTGACCTGACGTCACTACAAGTGGTCACGTGACCACGTGCTTTCTTTGTAGTCACGTGAGTGAGAGCCACTGGTTTCCCTCCCCCTTGTTGCGATGGGCCTTTGTGGAGGCCACGTTCCTCCCTTCATCTCCCCTCTCGTCCCTGGGCGGGGATGTACCACCCCATTGACAGTCGGAGACCGGCCCTCTGGGCTGTTAATGACTGGCAACATCACCCGGCGCCTTGTTGACGTCGCGACACCTGGCCGAGAAGTTAAGCCGGCCTTCTCCCGCTGGCTATGGTTAGGTATGGCCCGAGGCGAGTGTCAATCAGCGCACCAACCGACCTGCCCGGTATGGTCCGTGAGCGCCGCTTACTTATCGGAGGGTAAACTGAGGCCACGTTCCCGGAGGCAAGGTCGATCTTTCGGATTATCGTCTGCCACCACCTGCGGATTATCTGGCCAAACCAGTGATTTCCCTAAACACCCCCTGGGGGGAGGGGGGGGGGGGGGGTGTAGGAAAATGGTTTTCTGAAGGCACACTCACTCTTCATTCGCAACGACTCCCCTATTAGGGAGTTTTAGCGAGTCGTTTTTCAAGCACACGGTTCCGAAATCACGAACGGTACAGCTGGTGCGTTCCGTGAAACCGTACGTCAAATTTGACATACTTTAGCGAATCGTGAAAGTGGCCCGACCGTGCAAACGATGATGATGATGGTGCTTAATGGTGGCGCCATCTTCTAGTAAACATGTGAAACATTCTGCAACGTGTAAATCAGTGGCGACGGTAACAGACACCGTGGTGGCGGTTCGTGTTTCCGGCGTACGACTGATGTAAACAGAGCATAGTTGTAACCCGAGACTGGGGATACGGACAAGGGACAAAACACACGTTTTGTCCCTTGTCCGTATCCCCAGTCTCGGGTTACAACTATGCTCAATTTACACCAGCTAGCCTGCACCCTCACCATTGCTTCATTGCTGATGTAAACAAGACGGCCGACGTAACATTTGCCGGTCGGAATTTCAAGAACTGCGAAGCTAGATATAGTAAAAAGTGTCTGAACGACCGTAAAGGTATGTGGTGTGTCTCCGTCATCTTGAACTTGAACGATCGTTCACGTTGTGTGCCGTCGAATCAAATCATTTCGTCTGCTCGCGGTCGCCACAGCAGCTAGTCTGCCCGCAGATCGCAAAACTTTACTAGCATGCGCAGTTTACAGCATTCACGATCGCTTACCATTGTGAGTAGTCCTCGAAATGATTTGGTTCAACCTCTCAAATGAAACAAACTTAAACAGGACGGCAAATCGCCTCCCGCTGTCCTAAGCCTAACGCTCGGTTGGGTCCATAGAGTTATTATAATGTACGCTAGAGGTTCAACTGGCGCTAGTGTCTATGCAACTTCCGTGACGCAAATTGAAGCAGACAGCAACCAGTCTACTTTTGCGGTGCTCCTGTGCATTCCTATGGGAAAACGCGCGTGCATTTTGTCTCTTCGCCGGAAAATAACACGAAACACTTAGGTTATTTGGGTCGTACCGAATAGTATGTACCTTGATTAACACTGTAAAAGTGTAATTGCTTTAGTTAGCGCATTTTTCTTTATCAGTGAACGATATTTAACTTCGGTACATTTCAGTCCCAAACGTGTGTTCCGCAGCAGGTGTGTAAAAACAAGCGACGATTCAAAGCAAAATTACAATCGAAACGAATATAGAGTGTGTTCAAGGCTCGCCAGCATTCCGGTGACGCTTGTATATTGATAATATGCCAGTCGTGTCACTATATGAAAATGATCCCGTCGTGCATGAGCGGATAAAAACCTTCAAAACGCAGAGAATAAAGTTTGTGGGCTATGAAAGGTGTCTCTTCGTATCGTTTTCTACCGGGCAGCTTTTATCGCGCACTTCTTCTCAAAGCTAGATATCGAGCGCGCGGGTGATATTTTGAACGTAGAACAAGCAGCTTCGCTCAGGGCAGAAAGAATAAAGCAGTATACTTACTTAATTAAAATCGGAATAGATTACGTGGCCTTCAATTTATTTTGATCGTACATGCACTGCGAGTTACTGATCCAGTGTTACTGCGTAGTTCTTGCCGCCGCTCTTCATTTTCCAGATGTCCTTCGTTCGTTTGGCATGTATATCCCCCATGCTGGAAATCGCCGACGCCGCGTTCGCGCTAACAGTGTCCGACAGTGCACATAAATACACGTATGAAGCCGTTTTAGCACCGTTTTTAATGTGATGAATTCGAAAGAAAAACGCCATAACTGACCAATTATTTCGTCGGCCTGACTGAGAAATGTTCCAAGCTACGTAGTACGTACGAATTATTTGGGATATTTGCTCTTATGATCGAGCGCAGGAAGAAAATTCACTCACTTTTTCCCATAGGAATGCATTACCGGAAGTCAATTTTCGACTGGTTGCTGTCTGCTTCAATTTGCGTCAACACACTAGCGCCACTTGAACCTCTAGCGTACATTATAATAACTCTATGGTTGGGTCGGCGAAGGCGGTCGCCGAACCGACCGCCATCTTTTTTTTTACCCGAGTCGTGAACGGTGTTGGCTGCGTTGCAGTGACGACTCCAGCGGCCGGAATGGGAGAAACGAACGAGAAGAGCCTCCCGACTCCCCGAACGACTCGCGCGCGCATGCGCAGTGGCGTCGCGGATGCGTTCAAGAGCGAACCGTTCGTTTGGAAACGACCTGCTAAAACTCCCTATTATCAATGCGCCCCCCCCCCCCCCCCCCTTTCCTAGAAATTTAGACACTCGCCTTATTTCAATTCCTGGGGAAACTCCTGGGCCAAACCCTTTCCTGAGCCACGACGTCGCCACCTCGGCACGTCCTCCCAAGTGCGAGAGTGCATCGGGGCCACAATGGGAAATCCGCCTGCCGCGACATTATGTGGGTGTGTGCGCGTGCTCGAAGGAATGAATAGGAGCGGAACCAGGACATGTGACCTTCGTTGGCAGCTCGGCTGCCATTGGCTGCCAACCGCTAGGGTACCGAAACGAGAACAAGAGGTTGCAAATGCGCTCTCGGACGATGTAGATATGTATTGAACAGAGTTTATCGCGAAAGACCATCCCGTTTCAGGAGGTGCCTGCCTGGAGTCGTCCTGCGGTTCCTGTCCTGGCCTGGCCCTGCCTGATGCTGCCTGGGGAACTCCTCGGTCGCAACACCCCGACGGACAGCCCTCGGAGCCGTCTGGCTTCCAGCCTGTTCGCTCCGCATCGTGTCGGGGAGAGTGCGCCACCCTGCTGGCCTACTCTCTCGCACTCCTCCACTCCGCGCGTGTTCCGTTTTCGGGGGCGTTCTCTCCGAGTGAACGGCCGTCTGGTCGAGGAGTCGCCTCGACCGGACTCCGGGCGTCGGGTCGAGTCGCGGCGTACGCTAGTCCGACCGGTGATGACTCAACGCTATCGTTTTCCCCGGCTCTGACAGTCGGCTTTCCCTCCTTCGAGTGGACGTCCGTCTGCCGAAAGCTCTGGCCCAAACTCCTGCGGCGACGGATAGCGGCGTGAGCTGGGCCCAACGGCGATGACTCCACTCACAATACCCCTTTGGCTCTCAGGTCGGCGGGAGCTGCGGGCACCCTGTGTCTGCGGCTCGCTCTACCGCAGTGTATTGTTAGAGACCCCTGTTTCCGAATAAACGCTGTTGGATACGGGGATCATGGTTGTTGGCATGTCGTTGGCGAACCCGGCACGGCGACAGCCCTCGCTGGTAGCCGTCGGCCGCGCGGTGGGACGGTCATCGGGATCCTCTTTGCGCACCGGTACCCGGACGTAAAGGTACGTAATCCTCGCCACACGTGACACAAACCAGACAACGCACAAAGGACAATTCTCGGGAGATACACAGATAAATCTGCCTTAGAATTTTGCAATGCATTCAAAACCAGAAAGCAAGTGACATGTGATACTTCTTTATTTATCTCTTGAGGAGAGTTTGGTCACCACAAAAACCCAATGGCCCGCACCCATAGGTGTGTGGCACCATACAATGGAGTATAGGAACGACATTATACCCACACACTCACAGAAGCACATACACATAAATAAATAAATAAATAAGAATGGAACTGAAATGAGGAGGGAGGCGAGTGCGGCAGTCTAGCAAGCGCGGAGGGAACGCACAGCGTCCCTATACACGTTTGCAAGTCCGGCTTCAGGGCGCTGCCATCTTGCTTGCCTGGGGTGCGCTTGGACGAGTCATAATCCAATTACGAAGCATTTACATTTATCTCGCCTTCGAGGACACTGGCTGTCAGCGCGTTTGGCAGTGAGCGCCATATCTGAACAGTACGGATGAGGTATGACTGCCGGTGACGCTCTGTGCGCGCAAACAGTGGTAGAAGAGCGCCATCACGGCTGTGTCGGAGGTCATCACACAGGGGAGGGGGACGCTGGTCAGGGCAGGTTATGCCGGCAAGCAGCCTGGTAGACGTCACTTACCGTCCGAGGGCCAGAGCGTCGCAGCCTACAGCTGAGCAACTGGGGAGACCGCATGTCTCTGTATACGAGGAAGGGCGTGGTGGGGGGCCTCTGCACAGGACAGTGTATGCAGCACGCCGTGACTTCGTACACTCTCCAGTGATGCAATGAGGCTGATTTGGGGGGGTCCCATATGGAAGAACAGTTCTCGAGCTGAGGAAGAACGAGCGCAGCTAAAACGTTCTTGAGAGTATCGGCTCCGGCACACCTAGAGATCCGAGTGATAAAGTCTAGCATCTTCCTGGCTCTTGATAACGCCTCGTTGATGTGTTTGGTGAACACGAGCCGATGGTCGAGCGTAACGCCTAGCAGTCTCGTTCGATGACTGCGGTGGAGGGCGTCACCCAGGAATAGTTTGTGTCGGTTGCTCATCAGGTTGTTCCCTGTGGGAAACCGGCATGGCAGAGCATTTGGAAGAGTTGAGCGGCAGGCGGTTTATCAGTGACCATTGGTGTATAGGTCCAGGTCCTCTTGCAACTCCTGATAGTGGCTAGGGCCTAGGGCACGTTGTAGCAACGTGACATCATCGGCGTGGAGAAATGGGGTAGATTTCAAGGAGAGCAATAAGTCGTTCACAAAGACATTGAACAAAGTCGGGCCCAGGACACTGTCCTGTGGCACCTTAGATAGAGCGTCAGTAGCTCAAGACGTGGCTCCATGGAACAGAACTCGCTGACTCCAGTCGTGCAGAAAACTGGACCGGAATTAACTTATGCACCTGGCCCCTGATGCCCATGTTCTACAGTTTGTGAAGGAGAATGCCAAGGCTCACCCTGTCGAAGGCTTGTCTTAAATCCAACTGTACAAGTTCGCAGTCTGCTTGGTTGTCCAGATGGTTACACTACGGTGGCCAGTGCCAGTGTGACCTATACTGGTGCGGGGTGAGGAGCCCTTTCGACTCGAGGTGCTCCAGGACGTGCTTACTGACGTGCGTTAGTGCCCTGTGAATGCACCTAAGAGATACAGTTTTATTTTCTGAACGAATAGCCAAAAATATGGCATTATTAGTGTATGTTTGTCTCAATAAACCTTCATTTAAAAGTGCACTTCGTCTTGTATACTTCTTTGTCCTTGTTTATTCGAATATTTTCGTTTAGCAGGTGTGACTATTTGTACCGAAGTTACGTACGAAAGGAAGCTCCCCTCTTATGCAGACGGCTGAAATGCTCTCTACTTAATGCACCCTCAATGGTTCCAGAACGCTATGGATTTTTCCTCCGGTGTGTTACTCGGTTTAAAACGAAACGCCTATGAGGACTCCACGGTGCGCGCTCGCACCTTTACCGTTCCTTTAGTTAGTCTGCTCTGAAATGACACCTTAGCAGTTGCGACTTCGCACTTCAGCTGTCGCCGTGTTTCACCTTACGGGCTGCGTAAGTTCATACAATTTTGTTTTCTTAGAAACCCTCGCACATTTTGTATAGTCCAAGAACGTCAGAAATGCGTAGTCACGAAGTTCGAATAACAACACCGATACTAAGAGTGCTGTAAAAAGCAAAAAATCTTGTTTTATGCGCAGCCCCAGTCTTCACAAGAGCCTGCGTTTGAGATTACTTCCCATTTTTATAACACTTCCCATTTTTATCGTTATAACCAAAAACAAAAACTGAGTTATTTTTTTCTTGTTTTGTATTCTAGTTAGACCGCGTCTCTATCTACGTGTTCATGTTCCTAAAAGAGCCGCAGAGTGCAAGCGACCTTTCGAGCAAACTAGTCTGCATTCTCCGAGAACAGTGCAGCGGCAAAGAGAAACCAAAGGGCAGGCAGCGGCGCTCAGCTGCCGCATCTCCAAGTGGCCCCTCTGACCAGGTTCAGAGAACTCACTCAAGGCCGCCGTCGGGGTCGGCGCAGCATGCGGCTGCAGGCACACGCGCTCGCTTGGCTTATGGTGAATTCCACTCGTAGATCTGGAGCGCTATCCAAAATCCGCGAGGGAGGCAAAATTCCGCTCCGTGGGACCCGCTCCGTATCGACGAGGGGAAGATAAACTTGCATTTTTGGAGCGACCTCCCCCACACCCCTCCCCACCCCTTCTCCTTCCGCCGTTCAAAATGGCCGCTGCTCGAACTTGACCAGCCCACCAACGCCTCAGCCGGCTGATCTTTCCGACGACCAGTGACGACTGTCACTGCTTAGCTGCAGAAGTAACACGCGACACAGGCCGGGCGGAATTATACGTACCACGGCGCCCATGTCACAAATAGCGAAGACGTCCGCGTTCGGCACCGTCACATACCTTTCGGCCGCCTCGAAGCGGCGGGGCACGGACAGCGATTGCCAGCGGTGGAGTTCAGATTGCTAGTACGACTTTAATAAACACAGAGGTAACAAACCATCACTTGCGCGGTCGTTGCCTAACCACATCTTGCTTTATTTCACGGAAAAACGCCGATGGAATGCAGTGTAAAAAGGTAAACAATCACTGGCTGCAGAATGAATAGGCCTAACCTTGCGTCTGCCTCCGGCTTTTCTGTCGTTCTTTTTTTCGTTCTTCCTCGGTGATCACAGATGTCAGCGCTTACGATTTGCCACGCTCCACATTCCCGGCTTTTTATCCCTGATCTACGCGAGGTAGAAGCGTTCGAGCCGTCACAGTCCAGAGTAAACAACCGACGCACCCGAACAGATCCAACTCCACCGACCGGCCCGCCGACGCCGATCTCTCCAACCTCGCCGCGCATGCGCACCGCCGATTTAGACGGAAATCACGTGGGCCGCTCTGTCAATTTCCGGAGAGATCTGTGAAATCCCGCAGAGCAAGTTCGGCGGAGTTTGGGGCGCTCCGTGTAGCGGGCGCTGCCAGGGATCTACGAGCGGAAGATGACCAACTTGAGCCAGATCTGCGAGCGGAATATGCGCGCTCCAAATGGAGCGCTTTTGGAGCGCTCGAGATCTGCGAGCGGAATTCACCATTACTCAAAACAAGCAGCGGAGGAAGCGCCCGAGACACATGACGGCTGCGAGTAAACGCACTCTTGCTGTCTACACACGCGCACACACGCAACACACGCACACACACGGGGAGGCACATTCTTTTCAAATGGTTCTGCCTCTTTTCCTTGGGAGGTGTGAACGCGTGGACCCCATTAATAGCAACGAGGCACTAACCGAACTTTTTTTCTTCTTTTTTTCAGTAGGCAGTAACGGGTCTTATAAGGTAACGACGTATCATTAGAAGGAACGCTGAGTACAATTGCAGTCGCTTTTCGTAACGGGAGGGTTGTTTTTTAAGCGTTGGGCTAAAATAACAGATATAATAATGAGCAGAACGTAAGGGCGCAAGTGAGCTGGTGTATATTAAACATTTTAGTGAAAAACCCGAGACTGAGGTAAAACAGACGACGACAAAGAAGAGAAGGAGAACGTTTCTTTCTTCTTTGTCGTCGTCTGTTTTACCTCAGTCTCGGGTTTTTCACTAAAATGTTTAGATATAATAACTAGCTTTCGTAGTCATGGTGTCAATAATTGTATTCTATTAAACATATTTAATGTGGACGTGTTATATCGGTGTACAGATCGTATTAACCAAATTCAATGGACCTTTTGTCCATTGACAAAAGGTCCATACGCGGTGCGCATGCGCAGAGTATTTGATGCGCCTGGGTTCGAGAGTATCTAGTTCTAAACAAACCGCCATCTTGCTTTTCTCGCCTTTGCGCGGCTTGGAGACCATCGAGACTCAAGTTTTGATGTTGCGAACAAGGTGAACGCGAGTCATCGTACTGACGACGCCCGTTCTAGATTACGACGTGCACCGCAATCATGCCGGTGAACTGTGTAGCCTTCGGCTGTCGGAACTATTATCGCCCGGATTGTGGAACTAGCTTTTGTCGCTTCCCGTGTGCTAAGCTTCATCCCGTTAAGCAGGCAGCCTGGATTCTTGCCGTCAGGAGAGTTGACAAGTCCGACCCCTCAAAGAACTGGAAGCGGAGTCAGCTGTTCAGACTATGTAGCGCCCATTTTATTACAGGTAAGTTGACTTGTAATTTTTGCAAGCAATAGAGCTTTGCGAAGTGCGGCGATGATCACATCTCTTCGATTGCAGAGAAGCCGGCGTTAGACAAGGCACACCCGGACTATGTCCCTACACTGTTTACCTACTCGCGTCCACGGCCGTCAGCCCTCGGTCGGTTTCAACGCTGGTCCTCCAGATCATCTCTTTTTCTTCGTCTAACGGCAGAATAAACACTTATAAAAACCTTTTGGCCTAGTATTCAACGGGGTGTGGCAGACCGGAATCTTCTCTTTTTTCTTCGATGGCCAAGGCCTCCAGCACTTCACGCGCGAAGGAGTTCTTGTTCCTATGAAGGACGGTTATGCTGGTGAGCTCGGCATCGCATCCACAGGTCCGGCAATGAGCTGACAAATGTCCTGCTGATGTGCTTCTCACCGAGGCTGCGTGCTCCCTTACTCTATCATTTATACATCGGCCAGTTTGGCCGATGTAACTCTTCCCGCAAGAGAAGGGAATATGATAAGAAAACGAACCGGTAGCACACAAGAAGCCTAACGTGGACGTTGTTTTCTCTACAAATACTTTCCAACCCAGTGCGCCTCAGGTTCGTCCCATAGGTGGCAGCACATATTCGCCAAAAGGTCCATTTGTCACTTCATTTTTTTTTTTTTTTTTATTATTACGTATGCCTCAAGTTGTCGATTTTTACGCTATTTAATATTTGGGTTAGGCTTCGGCTATTAAGTCAGAACATGTGTGCTAGTGCATCACTCTGTAAATAATAAATGATTAAAATTCTCAAGGAAAAAGTAATGCAAAAAGGAGAGATACTGGAAAGCACCGTTCTTGGACTTGGTTATAGGCGCTTTGACCTAGGTAACTTTGGGAAGTTGCGTGCTTGGCTGGGTGGGGCAGCGGAGACCAAAAGACTTCACCATGCTGCAGGACTAGGTTCGAACACGTTGCGTAAAACAATTAATCGATTACGCCCCATCAAAACGGATTTGTCTAGACAGTCTGATTAGTAAACGCCGAAGGTTTTGATTTTGTCTCGTTTATAATTCGTAAGTTTACGAGGTTGTATTCATAGGGGGATCGGTGGCCGAGT